>NC_041387.1:403168074-403183423 GCF_002162155.2 Triticum dicoccoides
CAAGCTTAGGGACGCGCTTGTCCGAAATGTAGGGTAAGTTACCAGCGTATCCCCACCGGTTTTGACACTGCGACATGGAGCTTCATTTCCGGCTGAGGGGTAGAAGGGGGATTACGCGTGTCTGGGCTGTGGGACCAATTTCAGATGAGGAGGGAGTTCTCGCGCGTGTCGAAATTTTGGGATAACAAGGCACAGCACGGGATGAAGAGGTGCGAGTTTCAAAGCAAGTGAGACAAAAGATACTCGAGCTTGAAAATTTCGGGATAACAAGGTGTGGATTCCTTGTTCAGCAGAACAAACTTAATGTGTAAAAAAACAATTCATACAAGACACAAGAGAGTCATGTCCCCTTTACTATATTTCTACAGATGCCATTGAAAAAACTACAAGAAAAAGGTAAAAAAAATCTGGAGAACAAGATCACCCTGCACGGTACCAAATCGATTCACACTTCCCTCAACAACAACAAAAAACAAATCAATTCCCACCAAAATAAAGAGTAATGTACCTTTTTATATGATTACAAATGCCAGGATCTTGAATTTCAGTTTTTGAATCCACGTTATGTTGAATTCGAATATATCGTTAGGTGACCTTGCGGTTTATAATTGATGTAGTCGTACATTTTGATCTTCCATCATATATGAACATTTTACTCCACCATGTGAACATATATATTGTCGTCTACCATATGGACTAAATTTGAATCAATTTTCCTTATTTGAATACGATTGTTGTCAAGTTATACAATGATTTAAATATTATCTTGATAATAAAAAACATGCATATAGCAGTAATCATATTTTACTATGAACTACATGTACCATATGCTCTCCAATTCAAATATTTGTATCCATTTTATGTTGAATTCAAATCATAGTACATTATTGGTCTAGGTAGCGAGATGTTCGGGATAATCTAAACCCTGTTTTCATATGTATAATTTTTGGCTGAATTGGGACAAGTTTTGGTATAAGCTTCTTGCAAAACCGGAGATTCTCTCAACAAGCCTCGTGGTTCTGAGAAGGAACGTGTCACCTTTGTGTGCGAAACGATATACGCTGCCTCCCCCCTGATTTTCTTTACAGAGGCAACATAGAACTATATGAGTGCCCTGTTAAATTTTGGAATTATTTCGGGTTCGTTTGGCCTTTTTATACATTAATTGAGTTTCTGGACTTTTAATGTGCATAATCTAAATATGAACTACATGCACATGCTCCGGTGCACCAAAGTTGGTTGAAAAATCACATGTGTGTCCTTGGTTGAATTTCTAGGTCCCATGGAAGAATTGAGAATGAAATTCAAACATCTCGGCGTCGTGACTCGGCCGAGAACATCGAGAAATTTAGATTTTAAATTCATGTAAATCCAAAACTCGCCTAGAAATCATGAAACTTGGCATGGTGTCATGTCATGGCACTAACATGTTGTGGTAAAAAATTGGGCTGATTTGGAAGCTCGTGGTTCTAAGAGGGAACGTGCCATCTTTGAGTGTGAAACGATATACGCTGCCCCCCTTGAGTTTCTTAATAAAGGCAACATAGAACTACATGAGTGCCCTGTTAAATTTTGGAATTATTCCGGGTTCGTTTGTCGATTCTATACATTAATTGAGTTTCTGGTCACTTAATGTGCATAAGTCAAATTTGAACCACAAGCACATGCTCTCGTGCACCAAAGTTGGTTAAAAAATCACATTTGTGTCCTCGGGTGAATTTCTAAGTCCCATGCAAGAAATGAGAATAAAATTCAAACATCTGGGCATCGTGGCTCGGCCGAGAACATTGAGAAACTTGGTTTTAAAATTCTTGTAAATCCAAAACACGTCTGAAAATCATGAAACATGGCATGGGTGTCATGTCATGGTACTACCATGCTGTGGTAAAAAAAATTGGCCGAATAGGAACGGATTTTGGTATAAGCTTCTTGCAAACCGAAGCTTCTCTCAAGAAGGCTCGTGGTTCTGAGAGGGAACGTGCCACCTTTGAGTGTGAAACGATATACACTGTCCCCCTTGAGTTTATTTACAAAGGCAACATAGAACTACATGAGTGCCCTGTTAAATTTTGGAATTATTCCGGCTTCGTTTGGCCTTATTTACACATTAATTGAGTTTTTGGTCATTTAATGTGCATAATTCAAATTTGAACTACAAGCACATGCTCCCGTGCACCAAAGTTGGTTGAAAAATCACATTTGTGTCCTCGGGTGAATTTCTAGGTCCCATGCAAACAATGAGAATAAAATTCAAACATCTGGGCAACGTGGCTCAGTCGAGAACATTGAGAAACTTGGCTTTTTAAATCATGAAACTTGGCATGGTGTCATGTCATGGTAGTACCATGCCGTGGTAAAAAAATTGGCCGAATAGGAACAAATTTTGGTATAAGCTTCTTGCAAATCGGAGCTTCTCTCAAGAAGGCTTGTAGTTCTGGGAGGGAACGTGTCACCTTTGTGTGCATAATTCGAATTTGAAATACAAGCACATGTTCCAGTGCACCAAAGTTGGTTGAAAAATCACATGTGTGTCCTCGGCTAAATTTCTAGGTTCCATGCAAGAAATGGGAATGAAATTCAAAATTCTGGGCGTCATGGCTGGGCTGGAAACATTGAGAAACTTAGTTTTTTAATTCCTGTAAATCCAAAACATGCATGAAAATAATGAAACTTGGCTTGGTGCCATGACATGGCACCAACATGCTATGGTAATTTTGCAGTCCGATTTGCGAAGGCGCACACATTAACAATCAACAAAGTCATCTTGGAACAAGTGTTGTCACGTTACAATCGGAAACACAAGTATTATCAAAATCGTGGGTGTTCTATTTACTGTACCATTTACGTGCCGCCACGCGTCCCCATTTTTTATTAGCTAGGAGGCGTCGTGCTGGGTAGCTATTTGAGTACAAGAGGCGTGCGATTAGACCCCTACTCGTGCTTATCGGGAGGAGAGCCCTTTGACCTCCATCTGCCGTCCACCTCTCTCCCAAGGTCTCCATTAATGGCGCCCGAGCTTCGGTTTAATGGCGTGGCTATGTCTCACTCGATTGAGATTTAAGAGAGAGAAAAGAAAATCTGAAAGCACGGATCTTTATGTAAGATGCAACGGAGCAATATAGCATCTACTACGACTTATAGCAAGACTGATGAATATATAAGGACGATTAATTGTCTTACATAATTAGAAAGGTAATTTAAAAAGCCACATGCGGCTACGCCCAAAATACACAAGGGCAAAAGAAGAAGGAAGACAAGGATCTGGCTCGCTGATCTCTACTTTCTTGATGTGTTGCTGCAGGCCGCGGGAACTAGTCTTTGCGGCGAGCGGCGATGAGATCTTTCGTGTCCTCAAGAGCTGCTTGAGAACATCCACGGATTCCTCCACCAGCCTTTGGCGCTCTTTGCGGAGCATGTCATTCTCGTCCATAAGTTTCTTGACGATGACACCGGTCATCTTCAACAAGGCACTGGTCTCCTCCTGCTGGTATGCACTTCGGACGATCTTCGCCCTCAGCAGGTCGCGCTTGGCCCGGAGCCTCTCATTGCCCTCCCTTAGTTGTTGGATGATGCCGGTAGCCTATTCAAACGAGTCTTTCATGTCGGCCTGCAACCTCGCCCAGCCAGAGATCTGATCCTTCTGGCTATGGACGATCGCATGCATGCGCCTATAACAGTCATCGCATGCCTGCGAGAAATTTTCCCAGGCCGACACAGCGCGGCGGGACATTTCTGCTGCTTCCGTGGCGCGGACGGACTAGTCTGCTGCATCGACGGCGCGGCGGGACCTCTGTGCTGCTTCAGCGGCGCGGCGGGACCTCTGTGCTGCTACTTCCGTGCGGCGGGACATGTCGGTTGCTTTCGCAGCGAGGCGGGACATCTCTCGTGCTTCCGCTTCCATGCTCGCCTCTCCGTGGTGGCAATCTCTCGACCCAGAACTCACGTTGGCCATGGCAGACGCAAGGGAAGGATGCAGAATGACATGTTTGTTTTTGTGGATGAGGAGTTGAGGAGGAATGTGCAGTCATCTTGGCATACTAGTATTTATAACCGAGTACTAAAACACTCCTAAGTGGGAAACCGTTTAGGTTGTGATCGGTGTGAAGAGGTTTGCAATTCAATATAGCATGGTACTAATATGCTCCTAAGTGGGAAACCGTTTAGGTTGTGATAGGTGTGAACAGGTTTGCAATTCAATATAGCGTGGAGTAATTTGGAATGTGACGAGATGCAAGCTCAAAATTTATTGACGGTTCTAGTTTCTAAGTGTGGCACTATTCTCGGATGGAGTAGTTCTTTTTCTATACTGCTGTGTACGTGCAATAACTGGCACCGTTGTATACATATCTTACGGTTAATGGGGCGTTCGATAGGAATAGCCGCGTGGCGAGCTCTAGGCTAGTCTTTTTTTCCAGACGCATTAAACCTATCTCTCGGGACTTCTCGCATGCACCATCATGCCACCCACAAAAATTGTACTCTAAGTTTAGTATGTTATACAGGAAGAGAAGAGGTGTACGCACGCACTCGTCCTCTCACACACGCGTCTGTTTTTTCTCGAAAAGGAGGATGATCACCCCCGGCCTCTGCATCTGGGAGTCACACAAGCATCTGTAGCTACAAATTGTAGTGTTCTGAACCATCCGATTGGCTCTATCATGGATGTAACTATATACTAAAACATGTATAGATACATCTATATTTTGACAAATGGAAGGCATGTATTGTGGAACGGAGGGAGTGCTTGTCATCAAAATGGATAAAAAGGGACGTATCTAGAACTAAAATATGTCTACATACATCTCCTTTTATCCATTTTGATCACAAGTAGAACTTCTTACCCAAAGGGACTTTATATCCAACAGACACAAAATATCCGTTCGACTGTTGGAAATTACTGATCTGATGTTGAAGTAATTGCTGCATCGCCACCAAAACCCACCATTTCTTAAGCTAAACTAGACCGAGGTAATCCCTATATTAGCATATTACTAAGATAAACAGAAGGCACTGTAGAAACATTTTGGACGTGAGCTTGTCAATCTGAATGTGGAGGGACACCAGCTTAGCCCCGGCCAACAGCTTGGGCGGAACTGTGAAGAAGGTCAGCTCCTGCACGTTGACGTCGTCGGGATCCTTGCTGCTTGTCACCTCCATTTCCACCTTGATGGCGTTGGTCGTGCCTTTGGGCTCCCCCGGCGGGCCATTCGCCCACAGCTTGGCCACATAGTGCGGCAGTGGGGACACCTCCGCTCTGATGCAGACGACCGACACGGTGATAGGCGCGCCAATGTCGAGCACGCCGCCGACCAAGAAAAACGCGGGGCCGTCCTTCTCCGCGAACAGCAAGAGTCGTGGCTCCGACAGTGGCACTTGCAGCTGGAGCACCTTGCCGTACTGGATCCTGTGCACGGACATGGGATGCGCAGTGCTGATGTGGTGGTAGAGCGCCGACGGCGGGCCTTCGTAGCCGCAGACGCGCACGGGGCATTTGCAGGGCTTGAGCGGACACACCCTCTGGTGATCGGCGAGCTTGTGGTAAGTGACGTAGAGCCCACAGCCTTCATGCGGGCACTCCACCCTCACCGACCAAAGGACGGAGTCCACCGCCATGTTCCGCATGTCGAAGCCACTGCTGCGCTCGCACTTCTGGCACTGCCGCAGGTTCCCGGGGCGCTCGATGCGGCAGTCCGCGCAGGCCAGGTGCCCTCCCTTGCACTGCAAAAATCAATCGAACAGCACATCAATCAAGAAACCTCCACATTGCTCAATCAGCCAAATGGACGAGGTGTATTCGAACCTCATACACTGGAGGCGTCAAGGGGCGGAGGCACAAGGGCAATGGAGCACGGTGAGGACCATCGAGACCTTAGAGAGCTCCATCGTCGGGTCCTGTTCGGTCTGCATGATCTCGCCCTCCTCGTGCACAACCATCTCTTGACTTGGGCCGGGGCATTACTAAGCTTTACCGTCACATATTTTATACTAGTTCAAGGTGCATTAAATCAACACATGCAAGTATCAAAAGGAGAGTCACGGCATGCATCCATGCGTTGTAATTAATGCATCGGTAAACGCAAATTATTGAAATATATCGAGTGCAGTGCTTTGATTTGTCACGTCAACTCGTACATCAACGAGAAGTTTGATTATCCTCTCCCTCACGGAATTAACTGCACCTGCCTTTGGCTGTATGACATGTTGGCCACCCACCTGTCGGGCCCACCGGTCATACACGCAAAGGCAGGAGCGTCCCTCCCTCGCCCATGAGCGTGGTCATTGGCAAGACTAGGAGAAGCTTTCGCTACATGCTCTCCCTCCCGCACGCAGTGGACATGCAACAGTTCAATCGGTGTCAGATGCCCAGAAGCGTACTATAGTTCTCCTCTAGTGTAGTAGTACTCCATCATTGTTCGACTTCCCGAAGAGGCGAAGAGCCAAGCACAGCCCGGACGCTCGTGTGGCAGTTTCATGTGTAGAGTAGTCTAGGATAGCGTGTACCGTGCATGTACGCTTAAAATCGTTGGGGTCGGCTCCATGCTATATGGCCGTCTTGAAGTTCTTTAATTAAAATAGTCTTCTGGCCCTACCTGTCACCCTGGTGATTGTAGTTTGCACGCTCATCTGGTCAAGACAGGACTATATATTTTAATTTGTTTTTTTTTGAAAAGGGGGGACTCCCCGGCCTCTACATCAAAATGATGCATACGGCCACATATATTTTAATTTGTGGTGGGTAAATGTTAGAGGTTGCAGCAAATATATTGTACACTGTGGGTCTTTCAGCCAAGTTTATAGGCAAGCATGTGGGGCCAGTGCTATGATGTGTCGCGTCAACTCGTACAATGAGGAGAAGCTTGATTTTACTACTACACGCCTTCTCCCTCGCCCATGCGCGCGTTGCTCGCAAACGAGGACATGCTTTTGCTTAGTAGTACTTCTACAACAAGCTATCCCTCCCACTCGCGGTGGACAGACATGCAGCAGTGGATTTGACACTATAGAAGCAGTAGTAGTAACATCATTGTTCGTCTTCTCGAAGAGGCGAAGAGCCAAGCGCAAACCGAACGTGGCAGTTGCGAACATTGGAGCACGCATATAGCCAGGCTCTTGGATGAGACAAAATTGCTATGTGATCCCACTATTGTACTAGTACGTACAACTACTTGCTAGTATAGCCCTGTAAACCAGAAATGAGTATTTGCCCTTCTAGAGATTTCAACAAGTGAATAGACTACACCAAGACGGAGTACATATGGAGCAAAATGAGTGAATCTGCACCGTAAATAAATACGTACTCCCTCTGTCTCATAATGTAAGACATTTTTTAACAATACACTAGTGTGAAAAAACGTCTTACATTATGGGACGGAGGGAGTAGTTCTATCGTTTTCCTGTCCGAGGTGCACAATATTGAGTATACTGACTAGTCTCTTTTTGACACGCATTTACGTTTTTTGACATAGTATAGACACAAGCGCTCATATACACGCGCATACACTCACCCCTATGAACGCACACACGCACGTCACTATCATCTTGAAATTTATGAAGTCACCATAGGCACCTCATCGTTGACGGGTCCATATGTGCTTGAATGCCAAGGAGGGAGAGGGTAGCGCTTCCCAAGCCGTTGAACGGTCAATGATGCATCCTCAATTACATGCAGAGGGAATTAATTGGAGAAGCAGAATAGAGCCAGCACGATGTGAATGCAACAGAGTTTGGACTCTCATATAATAAAGGCGCCCCACCACTCCAATCCATCTACTCCCAAGTCTCTGCGCAACACTACTCACTCCAATCCAAGACCAAGTGACCAGAAGCCACAAGCACCTAGGGAGGCGATGGACGCAAGCGGCAGTCGGCTGTGCCAATGTTGGGGAACGTTGCATAAAATAAAAAAATTCCAACGTTCACCAAGATCAATCTATGGAGTCATCTAGCAACAAGAGAGGGGAGTGCATCTACATACCCTTGTAGATCGCGTGTGGAAGCGTTCAAGAGAACGGGGTTGAGGGAGTCGTACTCGTCGTGATCCAAATCACCGGAGATCCTAGTGCCGAACGGACGGCACCTCCGCGTTCAACACACGTGCGGTTGGGAAGACATCTCCTCCTTCTTGATCCAGCAAGGGGGAAGGAGAGGTTGATGAAGATCCAGCAGCACGACGGCGTGGTGGTGGATGCAGCAGTGATCTCGGCAGGGTTTCGCCAAGCTTCTGCGAGAGGAAGAGGTGTAGCAAGGGGAGAGGGAGGCTCCAAGAGCATGGGTGCGGCTGCCCTCCCTCACCCTCTTTATATAGGTCCCCTAGGGGGGCGCCGGCCCTAGGAGATGCAATCTCCAAGGGGGGGCGGCGGCCAGGGGGAAACTTGACCCCCAAGCCAGGTGGAGGCGCCCCCACCCCTAGGGTTTCCAACCCTAGGCACAGGGGGGCCCAAGGGGGGGCGCACCAGCCCAGCTGGGGCTGGTTCCCCTCCCACTTCAGCTCATGGGGCCCTCCGAGATAGGTGGCCTCACCCGGTGGACCCCCGGGACCCTTCTGGTGGTCCCGGTACAATACCGGTGACCCCCAAAACTTTCCCGATGGCCGAAACCTGACTTCCTATATATAATTCTTCACCTCCGGACCATTCCGGAACTCCTCGTGACGTCTGGGATCTCATCCGGGACTCCGAACAACTTTCGGGTTACTGCATACTGATATCTCTACAACCCTAGCGTCACCGAACATTAAGTGTGTAGACCCTACGGGTTTGGGAGACATGCAGACATGACCGAGACGCCTCTCCGGTCAATAACCAACAACGGGATCTGGATACCCATGTTGGCTCCCACATGCTCCTCGATGATCTCATCGGATGAACCACGATGTCGAGGATTCAATCAATCCCGTATAAAATTCCCTTTTTGTCAATTGGTACGTTACTTGCCCGAGACTCGACCGTCGGTATCCCAATACCTCGTTCAATCTCGTTACCGGCAAGTCACTTTACTCATACCATAATGCATGATCCCGTGACCAGACACTTGCTCACCTTGAGCTCATTATGATGATGCATTACCGAGTGGGCCTAGAGATACCTCTCCATCATACGGAGTGACAAATCCCAGTCTCGATTCGTGCCAACCCAACAGACACTTTCGGAGATACCCGTAGGGCACCTTTATAATCACCCAGTTACGTTGTGACGTTTGGCATACCCAAAGCACTCCTACGATATCCGAGAGTTGCACAATCTCATGGTCTAAGGAAATGATACTTGACATTTGGAAAATCTCTAGCGAAACGAACTACACGATCTTTGTGATATGCTCAGGATTGGGTCTTGTCCATCACATCATTCTCCTAATGATGTGATCCCGTTATCAATGACATCCAATGTCCATAGTCAGGAAACCATGACTATCTGTTGATCAACGAGCTAGTCAACTAGAGGCTCACTAGGGACTTGTTGTGGTCTATGTATTGACACATGTATTACGATTTCCGGATAATACAATTATAGCATGAACAATAGACAATTATCATGAACAAAGAAATATAATAATAACCATTTTATTATTGCCTCTAGGGCATATTTCCAACAGTCTCCCACTTGCACTAGAGTCAATAATCTAGTTACATTGTGATGTATCGAACACCCATTGCGTTCTGGTGTTGATCATGTTTTGCTCTAGGGAGAGGTTTAGTCAACAGATCTGCTACATTCAGATTCGTATGTACTTTACAAATATCTATGTCTCCATCTTGAACATTTTCACGGATGGAGTTGAAGTGACGCTTAATGTGCCTGGTCTTCTTGTGAAACCTGGGCTCCTTGGCAAGTGCAATAGCTCCAATGCTGTCACAGAAGAGTGTGATCGGCCCCGACGCATTGGGTATGACTCCTAGGTCGGTGATGAACTCCTTCACCCAGATAGCTTCATGCGCTGCCTCCGAGGCTGCCATGTACTCCGCTTCACATGTAGATCCCGCCACGACGGTCTGCTTGCAACTGCACCAGCTTACTGCCTCATCATTCAAAATATACATGTATCCGGTTTGTGACTTAGAGTCATCCAGATCTGTGTGGAAGCTAGCGTCGACGTAACCCTTTACAACGAGCTCTTTGTCACCTCCATATACGAGAAACATGTCCTTAGTCCTTTTCAGGTACTTAAGGATGTTCTTGACCGTTGTCCAGTGTTCCATGCCGGGATTACTTTGGTACCTTCCTACCAAACTTACGACAAGGTTTATATCAGTTCTGGTACAGGTCATGGCATACATGATAGACCCTATGGCTGAGGCATAGGGGACAACACTCATCTTTTCTCTATCTTCTGCCGTGGTCGGGCAATGAGCCGAGCTCAATTTCACACCTTGCAATACAGGCAAGAACCCTTTCTTGGACTGATCCATATTGAACTTCTTCAATATCTTATCAAGGTATGTGCGTTGTGAAAGACCTATGAGGCGTCTTGATCTATCTCTATAGATCTTGATGCCTAATATGTAAGTAGCTTCTCCAAGGTCCTTCATTGAAAAACACTTATTCAAGTAGGCCTTAATGCTATCAAAAAGTTCTATATCATTTCCCATCAGAAGTATGTCATCCACATATAATATGAGAAATGCTACAGAGCTCCCACTCACTTTCTTGTAAATGCAGGCTTCTCCATAAGTCTGTATAAACCCAAATGCTTTGATCATTTCATTAAAGCGAATGTTCCAACTCCGAGATGCTTGCACTAGCCCATAGATGGAGCGCTGGAGCTTGCATACCTTGTTAGCATTCTTAGGGTCGACAAAACCTTCTGGCTGCATCATATACAGTTCTTCCTTAAGATGACCGTTTAGGAATGTCGTTTTGATGTCCATTTGCCATATCTCATAATCATAGTATGCGGCAATTGCTAACATGATTCGGACGGACTTCAGCTTTGCTATGGGAGAGAATGTCTCATCGTAGTCAATCCCTTGAACTTGTCGATAACCCTTAGCGACAAGTCGAGCTTTATAGATGGTAACATTACCATCCGCATCCGTCTTCTTCTTAAAGACCCATTTGTTTTCTATTGCTTGCCATACTTTGTTTTCATACATGGATCCTATCTTGAATTGCATGGCTTCAAGCCATTTGTTGGAATCTGGGCCCACCATCGCTTCTTCATAGTTCGAAGGTTCACCGTTGTCTAACAACATGATTTCCAAGACAGGGTTGTCGTACCACTCTGGTGCGGAACGTATCCTTGTTGAACTTCAAAGTTCAGTAGGAGCTTGATCCGAAGTATCTTGATCATCATCATTAACCTCCTCTCTTGTCGGTGCTGGCACCACAGGAACATCTTCCTGAGTTGCGCTACTTACCGTTTCAAGAGGTAGTACTTCATCAAGCTCTACTTTCCTCCCACTTAATTCTTTCGAGAGAAACTCTTTCTCCGGAAAGGACCCATTCTTGGCAACAAAGATCTTGCCCTCGGATCTTAAGTAGAAGGTATACCCAATGGTTTCCTTAGGGTATCCTATGAAGACACATTTTTCCGACTTGGGTTCGAGCTTCTTAGGTTGAAGTTTCTTGACATAAGCATCGCATCCCCAAACTTTTAGAAATGAAAACTTAGGTTTCTTCCCAAACCATAATTCATACGGTGTCGTCTCAACGGATTTAGATGGTGCCCTATTTAAAGTGAATGTAGCTGTCTCTAGAGCGTATCCCCAAAATGATAGCGGTAAATCGGTAAGTGACATCATAGATCGCACCATATCCAATAGAGTGCGATTACGACGTTCGGACACACCGTTACGCTGAGGTGTTCCAGGCGGCGTGAGTTGTGAAACGATTCCACATTTCCTTAAGTGCATACCAAATTCGTGACTTAAATATTCTCCCCCACGATCTGATCGTAAGAACTTTATCTTTCGGTCGCGTTGATTCTCTACCTCATTCTGAAATTCTTTGAACTTTTCAAAGGTCTCAGACTTGTGTTTCATCAAGTAGACATACCCATATCTACTCAAGTCATCAGTGAGAGTGAGAAAATAATGATATCCTCCGCGAGCCTCAACGCTCATTGGACCGCACACATCAGTATGTATGATTTCCAATAAGTTGGTTGCCCGCTCCATTGTTCCGGAGAATGGAGTCTTGGTCATTTTGCCCATGAGGCATGGTTCGCATGTGTCAAACAATTCATAATCTATAGACTCTAAAAGTCCATCAGCATGGAGCTTCTTCATGTGCTTGACACCAATGTGACCAAGGCGGCAGTGCCACAAGTATGTGGGACTATCGTTATCAACTTTACATCTTTTGGTATTCACACTATGAATATGTGTAACATTATGCTCGAGATTCATTAAGAATAAACCATTCACCAGCGGGGCATGACCATAAAACATATCTCTCATATAAATAGAACAACCATTATTCTCGGATTTAAATGAGTAGCCATCTCGAATTAAACGAGATCCTGATACAACGTTCATGCTCAAAGCTGGTACTAAATAACAATTATTGAGGTTCAAAACTAATCCCGTAGGTAAATGTAGAGGTAGCGTGCCGATGGCGATCACATCGACCTTGGAACCATTCCCGACACGCATCGTCATCTCGTCCTTCGCCAGTCTCCGCTTATTCCACAGCTCTTGCTTTGAGTTACAAATATGAGCAACCGCACCGGTATCAAATACCCAGGAGCTACTACGAGCACTGGTAAGGTACACATCAATTACATGTACATCACATATACCTTTGGTTTTGCCGGCCTTCTTGTCCGCTAAGTACTTGGGGCAGTTCCGCTTCCAGTGACCACTTCCCTTGCAATAAAAGCACTCAGTCTCAGGCTTGGGCCCATTGTTTGACTTCTTCCCGGAAACTGGCTTACCGGGCGCGGCAACTCCCTTGTCATCCTTCTTGAAGTTCTTCTTACCCTTGCCTTTCTTGAACTTAGTGGTTTTATTCATCATCAACACTTGATGTTCCTTTTTGATCTCTACCTCTGCTGATTTCAGCATTGAATATACCTCAGGAATGGTCTTTTCCATCCCCTACATATTAAAGTTCATCACAAAGCTCTTGTAGCTCGGTGGGAGCGACTGAAGGATTTTGTCATTGACCGCGTCATCCGGGAGATTAACTCCCAGCTGAGTCAAGCGGTTGTGCAACCCAGACATCTTGAGTATGTGCTCACTGACAGAACTATTTTCCTCCATCTTACAGCTGAAGAACTTGTCGGAGACTTCATATCTCTCGACCTGGGCATGAGCTTGGAAAACCATTTTCAGCTCTTCGAACATCTCATATGCTCCGTGTTGCTCAAAATGCTTTTGGAGCCCCGGTTCTAAGCTGTAAAGCATGCCGCACTGAACGAGGGAGTAATCATCGGCACGAGACTGCCAAGCTTTCATAACGTCTTGGTTCTCTAGAATTGGTGATTCACCTAGCGGTGCTTCTAGGACATAATCTTTCTTGGCAGCTATGAGGATGATCCTCAGGTTCCGGACCCAGTCCGTATAGTTGCTGCCATCATCTTTCAGCTTGGTTTTCTCTAGGAACGCGTTGAAGTTGAGGTGGACATGAGCGTTAGCCATTTGATCTACAAGACATTTTTGCAAAGGTTTTAGACTAAGTTCATGATAATTAAGTTCATCTAATCAAATTATTCAATGAACTCCCAATTAGACAGACATCCCTCTAGTCATCTAAGTGAAACATGATCCGAGTCAACTAGGCCGTGTCCGATCATCACGTGAGACGGACTAGTCATCATCGGTGAACATCTTCATGTTGATCGTATCTTCTATATGACTCATGCTTGACCTTTCAGTCCTCCGTGTTCCGAGGCCATGTCTGTACATGCTAGGCTCATCAAGTCAACCTAAGTGTATTGCGTGTGTAAATCTGGCTTACACCCGTCATATTCGAACGTTAGGATCTATCACACCCGATCATCACGTGGTGCTTCGAAACAATGAACCTTTGCAATGGTGCACAGTTAGGGGGAACACTTTTCTTGAAATTATTTCGAGGGATCATCTTATTTAAGCTACCGTCGTTCTAAGCAAATAAGATGTTAAACATGATAAACATCACATGCAATCAAATAGTGACATGATATGGCCAATATCATATTGCTCCTTTGATCTCCATCTTCGGGGCGCCATGATCATCTTCGTCACCGGCATGACACCATGATCTCCATCATCATGATCTCCATCATCGTGTCTTGATGAAGTTGTCACATCAACGACTACTTCTACTTCTATGGCTAACGCGTTTAGCAACAAAGTAAAGTAATTTACATGGCGTTCTTCAATGACACGCAGGTCATACAAAAATTAAAGACAACTCCTATGGCTCCTGCCGGTTGTCATACTCAATGACATGCAAGTCGTGATTCCTATTACAAGAACATGATCATCTCATACATCACATATATCATTCATCACATCCTTTGGCCATATCACATCACAAAACACTTGCTGCAAAAACAAGTTAGACGTCCTCTAATTGTTGTTGCAAGTTTTTACGTGGCTTATATAGGTGTTCTAGCAAGAACGTTTCTTACCTACGTAAAACCACAACGTGACATGCCAATTTCTATTTACCCTTCATAAGGACCCTTTTCATCGAATCCGCTCCAACTAAAGTGGGAGAGACAGACACCCGCTAGCCACCTTATGCAACTAGTGCATGTCAGTCGGTGGAACCTGTCTAACATAAGCGTACGTGTAAGGTCGGTCTGGGCCGCTTCATCCACGATGCCGCCGAAGCAAGATAAGACTAGTAGTGGCAAGAAAATTAACAACATCTACGCCCACTACTGCTTTGTGTTCTACTCGTGCATAGCAACTACGCATAGACCTAGCTCTGATACCACTATTGGGGAACATTGCATAAAATAAAAAAATTCCTACGTTCACCAAGATCAATCTATGGAGTCATCTAGCAACGAGAGAGGGGAGTGCATCTACATACCCTTGTAGATCACGTGCGGAAGTGTTCAAGAGAACGGGGTTGAGGGAGTCATACTCGTCGTGATCCAAATCACCGGAGATCCTAGTGCCGAACGGACGGCACCTCCGCATTCAACACACGTGCGGTTGGGAAGACGTCTCCTCCTTCTTGATCCAGCAAGGGGGAAGGAGAGGTTGATGAAGATCTAGCAGCACAACGGCATGGTGGTGGATGCAGCAGTGATCTCGGCAAGGCTTCGCCAAGCTTCTGCGAGAGGGAGAGGTGTAGCAAGGGGAGAGGGAGGCGCCAGGAGCATGGGTGCGGCTTCCCTCCCTCCCCCTCTTCATATAGGCCCCCTAGGGGGGCGCCGGCCCTAGGAGATGCAATCTCCAAGGGGGGGCGGCGGC
>NC_041387.1:403183906-403263254 GCF_002162155.2 Triticum dicoccoides
CCCACTTCAGCCCATGGGGCCCTCCGGGATAGGTGGCACCACCCGGTGGACCCCCGGGACCCTTCCGGTGGTCCTGGTACAATACCGGTGACCCAAAACTTTCCTGATGGCCGAAACCTGACTTCCTAGATATAATTCTTCACCTCCGGACCATTCCGGAAGTCCTTGTGACGTCCGGGATCTCATCCGGGACTCCAAACAACTTTTGGGTTACTGCATACTAATATCTCTACAACCCTAGCGTCATCGAACCTTAAGTGTGTAGACCCTACGGGTTCGGGAGACATGCAGACATGACCGAAACGCCTCTCTGGTCAATAACCAACAGCGGGATCTGGATACCCATGTTGGCTCCCACATGCTCCTCGATGATCTCATCGGATGAACCACGATGTCGAGGATTCAATCAATCCCGTATACAATTCCCTTTGTCAATCGGTACGTTACTTGCCCGAGACTCGATCGTCGGTATCCTAATACGTCGTTCAATCTCGTTACCGGCAAGTCACTTTACTCGTACCGTAATGCATGATCCCGTGACCAAACACTTGCTCACCTTGATATCATTATGATGATGCATTACCGAGTGGGCCCAGAGATACCTCTCCGTCATACGGAGTGACAAATCCCAGTCTCGATTCGTGCCAACCCAACAGACACTTTCGGAGATACCCGTAGTGCACCTTTATAATCACCCAGTTACGTTATGACGTTTGGCATACCCAAAGAACTCCTATGGTATCCGGGAGTTGCACAATCTCATGGTCTAAGGAAATGATACTTGACATTTGGAAAAGCTCTAGCGAAATGAACTACACGATCTTTGTGCTATGCTCAGGATTGGGTCTTGTCCATCACATCATTCTCCTAATGATGTGATCCCATTATTAATGACATCCAATGTCCATAGTCAGGAAACCATGACTACCTGTTGATCAACGAGCTAGTCAACTAGAGGCTCACTAGGGACTTGTTGTGGTCTATGTATTCACACATGTATTATGATTTCGGGATAATACAATTATAGCATGAACAATAGAAAATTATCATGAACAAAGAAATATAATAATAACCATTTTATTATTGCCTCTAGGGCATATTTCCAACAGCCAAATCATCCAAGTTGCCGGCTTGCGGCCCCGCACCGTGCAGCATTTCCAGATGGTGCTGGCGACCGCCGGCATCGTAGCCCTCGCCGACACTGGCTTCGCCTCTCGCATGGACGACATGATGGTCAACTCCATCCGCAAGTTCACCGTCGTCAAGAAGCGCACGGATGACCTTGCCGTACTGCTCCAGCCCGCGCGCCCAGGCTCCTCATTGCCTGCCATCCTCATTGGCCTCCATGGTGACGAACTCTTTCAAGCCCTGGTGGCCCTGCAGGTGCCGAAGGTCGCGACGAAGAATGTGCACCTCGAGGCTGCGCTCGTCGCGCAGCGCCTCTCCATGCAAGAAACCGTCGACCTGCACATCCACGTCTACGAGGAAATTGTCTACATAGTCCACTACAAGGCAAGCGAGGACAGAAAGATGTTGGCCTTCTTCCAGCGGCTGGAATCTTTGGACGCCATTGTTCAGAAGCACGTCGACCTAGCCACGAAAGCCGCTGCTACTTAGGCGTTGTACGGTGGGCCGGCGCCCTGAGTCGAGGAGGTGGACGTCGTCGATGGATGCATCTCTTCTTCTTGCCTCCTGTAACCAGCACCGCATCGCCTCGTGGCCTTAATGTTTTATTATTATAGCACTCCCTCCGTTCCCAAATATAAGTCTTTCTAAAGATTCCAGCAAGTGACTACTACATACGGAGCAAAATGAGTTAATATACAACATAAAATATGTCTACATACATCTGTATGCTGTATTCCATTTGAAATAGTATCTAAAAGGCTTATATTTAGGAACGGAGGGAGTATATGGCATTTTTATTCCACTCGTAATGTTTTCACTGTGAGGTGGGGCCGCAGTTGAGGAAACCCACCCCGCCCACCGGGCGTCGGCCGAGTTTAGAATTAGAAGAGAGAAACGAGGGAGGAGAGCTAGCTGTAGCACGGAAATTGTTGTCAGATGGGACTCGTGTTTATAGAATAGGAGTACTGAGCACTCATGCCTCTTTTTTTTTTAGGGAAAAAATTAGTCATATGTCTAGTACCACTAATTGGGTGCGTGTGACCTATAGCTGTCATCACTTTAGGTCTCCTTTTCGAACTGCAGCTACGCTTCACAGTACATATTTTTTCGCGCATTTATCCTCCTATATGTACTCCTAGGCTATTTCCACGTGCTCCCATTCGCCGACATGTGGGACAAAGAGCATCTGGGTCGTAGTGCATGCACGACTCGGAGCATATGCAAGGCTAATTTACATTTCAGACCTCATGAAATACATGCAAACCCCCCGCAGAAGAAAAAATAAATGAATGAATTACTACATGAAACTAGATTATTTTCATAGAAACCGGAGCACGTTCGTTAAATTTTGGACATAACACGTTTATAAAAAATGACCGGACCTAAACCAGTCTAAGGGCCTCTTTGATTTTTCCCGCAAAAAAGGGCCTCTTTGATTCGCAGGATACTGAAAACACAGGAATGGGGAAAGTATGATGGCAATGAACCGAGACGAGGAGAACTCTTACTCAGTTAGAGGTTAGAGTTAGATTCTAACCCTGAACTAACTCTAAACAAAAGAGGTGTATGGATGGCAGGGTTAGATTAACAATAAATGCTCTTTCTCAATCATTTGACTACTTTGGACCCTATTTCTTGCCGGATTTGGTGTGGTCGGCTCTTCTGTGGCCTCCTCCCGCTCACAATTGACATAAACGAACCATCTTTACAAATCAAGCATGCAAAACATGATAATTTTTACTTTATACATACAAATGAGATATCCCACATACAAGTCGTCAATCAAGCTTCACAAAAAAAACACTCCATGAAACAAAGCATGAGCTAACTCATCACGGAAGTCATTCACGATAGGGAGGGAGCCCGGAGCCCCTCACACACCGAGGGAGGAGCTCGCCATCGTCGCTCTGGAGGAAGGCTCTATAGAGCCCAAGCCCCGGGAACCCCTCCGACGCTGGCCCTTGCGAGTTGAGGTCGACACCGGCATGGGTAGCGGGGCCGCTTGCCGCCGACTGGGAACTTAATCTTTGGGCCTCTAGAAATAATGCAAGCCTGTAACTAAAATACCTAGAAACGTGAACTGAATCTTTGGGCCTCTATAAATAATGCAAGCCTGAAACTGAAATAGCTAGAAAGGTGAACTAAATCTTTGGGCCTCTAGAAATAATGCAAGCCTGAAACTGAAATACCTAGAAAGGTGAACTGAATCTTTGGGCCTCTAGAAAGATTTATTACCTCCTCAAGCAGCATCAAACAATTCCATGCGTGCACCACAAATCTATACCAAGTTTGATCAGGATCTACTTTTGCAAATCAGAATTAGCGCTAGAGCGAGCAAGATCAATGATATGGCCGTGAGACAGAGAAGGAACGAACAAACTCACCCCTCTCACAACCTCCCTGGTAGATGCGCCGCCGCCGCGCACGACAGAGGGAGAAAAACGACCGGTGAAGGGGGAGCAGCGCGACCTTCGAAGGACGGAGGGAGAGGGCGGTCGGCGTAGGGCGGTGGAGGCCGGAAGGAGAGGACGGCCGAAGGAGAGAGAGGGCGAGTAGCGCTTGGGTGGGCGGCCCTATGGGGAACAGAGAGGAGTCTGTGAGAGGGGGGAGCGATCTGGTGCGGGCAGTGAAGTTTTTTTAGTTCTCTTTTAGTGGGCCCGAGGATAACTAACCCAATTATAACCTCTCCATCGGGCTAGTTTTTTTAGCTGGGTTAGAGCAAACTAGCTCAAACTAACCCCTCTTGTTTCAATAATTTGAGGCTATTTCAACCCAAACTAGCTCTAACTCAGGGATCCAAACAAATAGGAGTGTTACTGTACATGCTACAGTGTGGACAGTAGCACATTGTTTTTTATGGCCATATCACCACATTGTTTTCTACTGCTAGTTCACTGGGCTACCGTGGTTTGCACTGCTGGTTCACTGGGCTGCCGTGGTTTGCACTGCTGGTTCACTGGGCTGCCGTGGTTCGCACTCCTCCAACCTGAGTAGTAGTAGTACTAGTATATACCGCATCATTCTTTGCTCCTTCTTACTACTCCGACATGTGGGAGAGCCAGCATCCGGGTCAACGTGTCCTGCACCAGATTAGAGCGCGGAACGGAAGGGGGGCATCACCCCGGTCGGAGCGCCAGTAATTCATGACTATAGTGAGTGGTCATATCACAAGTCTTTCCAGCAATAACGCGCCGTAAAATCGCACAGCCCGACCTTTCCAGCAGTATGTTTGAGAATCCTCCACTCGCTCACCCTCCTCGCCTCTCTGTCAAACCGCCTACCCGAAAACTGTCGCGCATACTGCCCAGGAAAAGTCCTGCCCTCAACTTTTAACTACGCGAAAATAGTTTGAGCTTGTTCGTTCTATATAAATACAATACTTACTGTATGTTTATTCACTCGTGAGGTTGTTCAATGAATGGAGGGCCGTGGAGCACAAGTGAACAATACTAGTACTACTAGTAGTAAGTAGGAGTCGTACAGTAGTCCCCTTAAATAGAGAGTCTTTTCTTTAATGCCACGTACACAAATTGAAACGCTTGTTGTGGAGAGAAAAAAGATAATCACTCCACTATCTATGTATGCAGGGGCCTGAGCGCATGCTTTACTAGGGTTTCTCTCTTCATTCTCTCATCCTCTCCAGATATAAACAAGACAGCGATAGCGACATTTTCTCTCTGCTCACCGCTGGTCACAGATCCGGCCGGATCCCTTCGGCCGGTGTGTGTAGAGGACTAAGAGGTGCATCATTCACGCGGTCATCGCCGCCGAGGGAGGAAACCCACAGCTGCCGGAGGGGCCCGATCCTCTGCCCGTGCCGTTCTCTCCGACACAACGCCGGCTCGGGAGGTCCTCTGGCCCTTCTTTCTCCCTACCGTATTGTCCGCAGATCCGACCTGCCGCCGCCGAGATCCCGGTGACCCTCAAGTATAAGTTCTTCGAAAGCGGCCTTGCTCTACTGCCCCAGCTCCCCATGTGTCTGCATGTGCATCTTTTTCTACTCCCATCAGCTCTTTCAAAGCCACCTAATTTTTTAGTATTATTACAGGTAAAGCTACTTCATTCATTTGAATCTAGGGCTTTGTTCAAACAACGAAGAAAGGGGGGAAAGTTGTAGCATGAATTTAGGACTTGATTCAAAGAGGAAATAATATGGTGAAAGTAGTAGAGACCTGATACCCAACTGGTCTCCTGGTTGAAAAGGGAAATAATGGGAAAACGTGGTACAAACTGGATAAGGAACAGATCTATTATTGGTTGAAAAAAGGATAGAAAGTGGCGGCTAATACGTCCATTTTGCATCATGCTTTTATATCAATATTTATTGCATTATGGGCTGTTATTACACATTATATATCAATACTTATGGCTATTCCCTCTTATTTTACAAGCTTTACCATGAAGAGGGGGAATGCCGCCAGCTGGAATTCTGGCTGGAAAAGGAGCAAACATTGTAAACCTATTCTGCGCTGCTCCAAAAATCCTGAAACTCCACGGAAGTTATTTTTGGAATTCATAAGAATTGTTGATCGAAGAAACAACCAAAGGGGGCCCACACCTAGGCCAGGAGGGTGGGGGGCGCGCCCATCCCTACTGGGCGCGCCCCTGTCTCTTGGGCCCCCTGGTGGCCCTCCGGTGCCCATATTCTGCTATATGAAGGCTCTTACCCTGGAAAAATCAGAGGCAAGCTTACGGGATGAAACTCCGCCGCCACGAGGCGGAACCTTGGCGGAACCAATCTAGGGCTCTGGCAGAGCTGTTCTGCCAGGGAAACTTCCCTCCAGGAGGGGGAAATCATCACCATCGTCATCACGAATGATCCTATCATCGGGAGGGGGTCAATCTCCATCAACATCTTCACCAGCACCATCTCCTCTCAAAACCCTAGTTCATCTCTTGTATCCAATCTTGTATCAAAACCACAAATTAGTACCTATGGGTTGCTAGTAGTGTTGATTACTCCTTGTAGTTGATACTAATAGGTATGTTCAGATCCTTAATGCATATTATTACTCCTCTGATTATGAACATGAATATGCTTTGTGAGTAGTTACGTTTGTTCCTGAGGACATGGGTGAAGTCTTGCTATTAGTAGTCATGTGAATTTGGTATTCGTTCGATATTTTGATGAGATGTATGTTGTCCTTCCTCTAGTGGTGTTATGTGAAAGTCGACTACATGACACTTCACCATTATTTGGGCCTAGAGGAAGGCATTGGGAAGTAATAAGAAGATGATGGGTTGCTAGAATGACAGAAGCTTAGACCCTAGTTTATGCGTTGCTTCGTAAGGGGCTGATTTGGATCCATATGTTTAAAGCTGTGGTTAGGTTTACCTTAATACTTCTTTTGTAGTTGCGGATGCTTGCAATAGGGGTTAATCATAAGTGGGATGCTTGTCCAAGTAAGGGCAGTACCCAAGCACCGGTCCACCCACATATCAAATTATCAAAGTACCGAACACGAATCATATGAGCGTGATGAAAACTAGCTTGATGATAATTCCCATGTGTCCTCGGGAGCTCTTTTCTCATTATAAGAAATTATCCAGGCTTGTCCTTTTCTACAAAAAGGATTGGGCCACCTTGCTGCACTTTACTTACTTTCATTGCTTGTTACTCGTTACAATTTATCTTATCACAAAACTATCTGTTACCTACAATTTCAGTGCTTGCAGAGAAAACCTTACTGAAAACCGCTTTGCATTTCCTTCTGCTCCTCGTTGGGTTCGACACTCTTACTTATCGAAAGGAATACGATAGATCCCCTATACTTGTGGGTCATGAAGACTCTTTTCTGGCACCGTTGCCGGGGAGCGTAGAGCTTTTGGTGAGTGGAACTTGGTAAGGAAACATTCATATAGTGTGCTGAAATTTCTGTCACTTGTTACTATGGAAACTAATCCTTTGAGGGGCTTGGTCGGGGTATCTTCACCCCGACCAGAAGAGCAAAGAGTTGCTCCTCAAACTACTGAACCTACTGAAAATATTTACTTTGAGATTCCTTCGGGTATGATGGAGAAACTGCTAGCTAATCCCTTTGCAGGAGATGGAACATTGCATCCCGATTTACACCTTATCTTTGTGGATGAAGTTTGTGGATTATTTAAGTTTGCAAGTATTCCCGATGTTGTTGTCAAAAGGAAGGTCTTCCCTTTATCTTTGAAGGGGGATGCATTGACATGCTATAGGCTATCTGATGATACGGGATCTTGGAATTATAATCGATTGAAGTTGGAATTTCACCAGAATTTCTATCCTATGCATCTTGTTCATCGTGATCATAATTACATATATAATTTCTGGCCTCACGAAGGAGAAATCATCGCTCAAGCTTGGGGGAGGCTTAAGTCAATGTTATATTCATGCCCCAATCATGAGCTCACTAGAGAAATGATTATTCAAAAAATTTATGCTCGGCTTTCTCCCAATGATCGCAACATGCTCAATACTTCCTATGTTGGTTCTTATATGCTGAAGACTATTGAATTCAAATGGGACTTATTGGAAAGAATTAAACACAACTCTGAAGATTGGGGTTCCGACGATGGTAAGGAGTCAGGTATGACACCTTGATTGTGTTAAATCTTTTATGGATACCGATGCTTTTCGTGGATTTAGCGCTAAGTATGGACTTGACTCTGAGATAGTAGCTGCTTTTTGTGAATCTTTTGCTACTCACGTTGATCTCCCTAAGGAGAAGTGGTTTAAATATAATCCTCCCATTGAAGTAAAAGTAGTTGCACCTATTACAGTTGAAGAAAAGATTGTCACTTATAGTGATCCTATTGTTCCTACTACTTATGTTGAGAAACCTCCTTTTCTTGTTAGGATAAAGGATCATGCTAAAACTTCGACTGTTGTTCGTAAGAGTAATACTAGGACTTATACACCACCTGAGCAAATCAAAGTTGAACCTAGTATTGCTATGCTTAAAGATCTCTTGGATGATAATTTAGAAGGGCATGCTATTTATTTCTGTGGTGAGACTGCTAATATTGCTAGACCAGATACTAAGATACATAGACCTGTTGTAGGCATGCCTGTTATTTCTGTTAAAATAGGAGATCATTGTTATCATGGCTTATGTGATATGGGTGCTAGTGCTAGTACAATACCCTATGACTTATATAAAGAAATTATGCATGATATTGCACCCACTAAAATGGAAGATATAGATGTTACTATTAAGCTTGCCAATAGGGATACTATTAAGCCATTTGGGATTGTTAGAGATGTTGAAGTCTTGTGTGGGAAGGTTAAATATCCAGCTGATTTTCTTGTTCTTGGTTCCCCACAAGATGACTTTTGTCCCATTATTTTTGGTAGACCCTTCTTGAATACTGTTAACGTTAGGATTGATTGTGAAAAGGATGCTGTTACAATTGGCTTAGAGGATGTGTCTCATGAGTTTAATTGTGCTAAGTTTCATAGACAACCTCGTGATAGAGAATCACCTAGTAAGGATGAGATTATTGGTCTTGCTTCTATTGCCGTACCTCCTACTGATCCGTTAGAACAATATTTGCTAGACCATGAAAATGATATGTTTATGAAGGAAAGAAGGGAAATAGATGAAGTATTCCTTCAACAGGAACCTATTCAGAAACACAACCTACCCGTTGAAATTCTTGGGGATCCCCCTCCACCCAAGGGTGATCCCGTGTTTGAACTCAAGCCATTACCTGATAATCTTAAGTATGCTTATCTTGATGAAAAGAAAATATATCATGTTATTATTAGTGCTAACCTTTCAGAGCAAGAAGAAGAAAGATTATTGAAAACTCTGAAGAAGCACCGTGCTGCTATTGGATATACTCTGGATGATCTCAAGGGCATTAGTCCCACGTTATGCCAACACAAAATTAATTTGGAGGGCAATGCCAAACCAGTTAGAGATCCTCAACGACAATTAAATCCTAAGATGAAAGAAGTGGTAAGAAAGGAGATACTAAAGCTCCTTGAGGAAGGTATAATTTATCCCGTTGCTGATAGTGATTGGGTAAGCCCTGTCCATTGTGTTCCTAAAAAGGGAGGTATTACTGTCGTTGCTAATGATAAAGATGAATTGATCCCGCAAAGAATTATTACAGGTTATAGGATGGTAATTGATTTCCGTAAATTAAATAAAGCTACTAAGAAAGATCATTACCCTTTACCTTTTATCGATCAAATGCTAGAAAGACTATCCAAACACACACATTTCTGTTTTCTAGATGGTTATTCTGGTTTCTCTCAAATACCTGTGTCAGTGAAGGATCAATTAAAAACTACTTTTACTTGCCTTTTCAGTACTTTTGCTTATAGACGTATGCCTTTTGGTTTATGTAATGCACCTGCTACCTTGATGGCTATATTCTTTGACTTTGTGAAAAGATTTGTGAGGTATTCATGGATGATTTCTCCGTTTATGGATCCTCTTTTGATGATTGCTTGAGCAACCTTGATCGAGTTATGTAGAGATGTGAAGACACTAGTCTCATCTTGAATTGGGAAAAGTGCCACTTTATGGTTAATGATGGCATTGTTTTGGGGCATAAGATTTCCGAGAGAGGTATTGAAGTTGATAAAGCTAAAGTTGATGCTATTGAAAAGATGCCATGTCCCAAGGACATAAAAGGTATAAGAAGTTTCCTTGGTCATGCCGGTTTTTATAGGAGGTTCATTAAGGACTTTTCTAAAATCTCTAGGCCTCTGACTAATTTATTGCAAAAAGATATTCCTTTTGTCTTTGATGATGATTGTGTAGAAGCATTTGAAATACTTAAGAAAGCTTTGATCGCTGCACCTATTGTTTAGCCACCTGATTGGAATTTACGCTTTGAAACTATGTGTGATGCTAGTGATTATGCTGTAGGTGTTGTTCTAGGGCAAAGAGTTGATAAGAAATTGAATGTTATCCAGTATGCTAGTAAGGCTCTTGATACTGCCCAGAGAAATTATGCTACTAATGAAAAAGAATTCTTAGCAGTTGTGTTTGCTTGCGACAAGTTTAGACCTTATATTGTTGATTCCAAAGTTACTATTCACACTGATCATGCTGCTATTAAATATCCTATGGAAAAGAAAGATGCTAAGCCTAGACTCATTAGATGGGTTCTCTTGATCCAAGAATTTGACTTGCATATTATTGATAGAAAGGGAGCTGAGAACCCCGTTGCAAACAACATGTCTAGGTTAGAGAATGTTCTTGATGACCCACTGCCTATTGATGATAGCTTTCCTGATGAACAATTAGCTGTCATTAATGCTTCTCGTACTGCTCCTTGGTATGCTGATTATGCTAATTACATTGTTGCTAAATTTATACCACCTAGTTTCACATACCAGCAAAAGAAAAAGTTCTTTTATGATTTAAGACATTACTTCTGGGATGACCCACACCTTTATAAAGAAGGAGTAGATGGTGTTATTAGACGTTGTGTACCTGAGCATGAACAGGAACAGATCCTACGCAAGTGTCACCCTGAATCATATGGAGGACACCACGCTGGAGATAGAACTGCACATAAGGTATTGCAATCTGGTTTTTATTGGCCTACTCTCTTCAAAGATGCTCGTAAGTTTGTCTTATCTTGTGATGAATGTCAAAGAATTGGTAATATTAGTAGACGTCAAGAAATGCCTATGAATTATTCTCTTGTTATTGAACCGTTTGATGTTTGGGGCTTTCATTATATGGGACCTTTTCCTGCCTCTAATTGTTACACACATATTTTAGTTGATGTTGATTACATTACTAAGTGGGTAGAAGCTATTCCAACTAGTAGTGCTGATCATAACACTTCTATTAAAATGCTTAAAGAAGTTATTTTTCCGAGGTTTGGAGTCCCTAGATATCTTATGACTGATGGTGGTTCACATTTTATTCATGGTGCTTTCCGTAAGATGCTTGCTAAGTATGATGTTAATCATAGAGTCGCATATCCTTATCACCCGCAGTCTAGTGGTCAAGTAGAGTTGAGCAATAGAGAGATCAAATTAATTTTGCCAAAGACTGTGAATAGATCTAGAAAGAATTGGTCCAAAAAACTTGATGATGCATTATGGGCCTATAGAACTGCATACAAAAATCCTATGGGTATGTCTCCGTATAAGATGGTTTATGGAAAAGCATGTCACTTACCTCTTGAACTTGAACATAAAGCGTATTGGGCTATTAAAGAGCTCAACTATGACTTCAAACTTGCCGGTGAGAAGAGGTTATTTGATATTAGTTCACTTGATGAATGGAGAACCCAAGCCTATGAGAATGCCAAGCTATTCAAAGAAAAAGTCAAACGCTGGCATGACAAAAGGATACAAAAGCGTGAGTTTAACATAGGTGATTATGTGTCATTATTCAACTCTCGTTTAAGATTTTTTGCAGGAAAACTTCTTTCTAAATGGGAAGGTCCTTACGTTATCGAGGAGGTCTATCGTTCCGGTGCCTTGAAAATAAACAACTTCGAAGGCACAAGTCCGAGGGCGGTGAACGGTCAAAGAATTAAACATTATATCTCAGGTAATCCTATCAATGTTGAAACTAATATTGTTGGGACCGTAACCCCTGAGGAGTACATAAGGGACACTTTCCAGAACGTTTCAAACTCCGAAAAGGAATAGGTATGTGGTACGGTAAGTAAACCGACTCCAAAATAATTCTAATGGCAATTTCTATCCGTTTTGGAATATTTAAGAATTTTAGAAAGAAAGAAGTAGTCCGAGAAGGACACGAGGTCTCCACGAGGGTGGAGGGCGCGCCCACCTTTCCTGGGCGCGCCCCCCTATCTCGTGGCTGCCTCGTGTGCCTCCCGGACTCTCTTTTCTTGCACGTTACGTATTTTGGTCGGTAAAAATTCATTATATAATCTCCCGAAGGCTTTGACCACCGTATAACGCAATTATCCTCTATTTTTGTTTCGAGCTGTTTTTCTGACAGATCTAGAGCACCATGACGTCACCCTCCTTAAACAATGAAGACAAGGATGCTTGGCTATTGAAGATAGAGCTGAAAAGAGAAGAGCCGGAGGAGATCAACAAGGATCACTACAAAAAAAACACATCCATGACATTTTGGGCCGAACGAAATTTTTTCCTGTCATACATATGACACTTCTATGACGATAATTGTGACAAAACCCGGTATCATCATAGATGTGGTGGGTTCCTACTTGTATGACAAAAAATCATGACAAAAAATGGGCTTTTCGTCCTGGGCGGGCTGGAGACGCAGCTGCATGACATTCTTTGGGCCGTCCATGATGGAAAAAACCGTGGTAGAAGCGAGGGGGAGGAAAATTTTGGGGAGTTCCCAGTTACGGTGGGAGGTCGGGGGCCGAGCGATGTGGGTTTCTCTCGTACACGTACGCGCGTGTGTGCAAGGCATTGGCTCTACTGAACCCGAGTGAGGCGTTAGGATCTAACTGAACCCGATCGATTGCACTGTAGGCTACGCATTACTGAACCCGAGCGATCGATCGGTGGCTGTTAACTGAACCCGATCGAGTGATTCCTTCGCTACTGCTGCTAACTGAAGCCGGTCGATTAGATGAACAGTGAGTGTTGCGGGGGCGGTTTGGATGAACAGTGAGCGGTGACGTTGCCTCTGGATGAACAGGACCCCGTGGTGTGGAGGGCTGGATGAACAGT
Organism: Triticum dicoccoides; assembly: GCF_002162155.2. Lineage (NCBI taxonomy): Eukaryota > Viridiplantae > Streptophyta > Magnoliopsida > Poales > Poaceae > Triticum > Triticum dicoccoides. The sequence continues at coordinate 403,196,664 of NC_041387.1, forward strand.
AGACGGTGGAGGGATTCCCGTTGAGGGAGTCCAGGATAAGGGGGTATCCGGATAGCCGGACTGTCTACACCGACCGGACTATACAAGCGTGAAGATACAAGACTCAAGACTTTGGCCCGTGTCCGGATGGGACTCTCCTTGGCGTGGAAGGCAAGCTTGGCGATCCGGATATTGTGTTTCCTTCCTTGTAACCGACTCCATATAAACCCTAGCCCTGTCTCTTGTCTATATAAACCCGAGAGGTTGGTCCTTAGAAGGCCGATCACAATTACAATCATACCATCATAGTCTAGCTCTTAGGGTTTAGCCTCTACGATCTCGTGGTAGATCTACTCTTGTACTACCCATATCTTCAATATTAATCAAGCAGGAAGTAGGGTTTTACCTCCATCGAGAGGGCCCGAACCTGGGTAAACATCTGTGTTCCTTGCTTCCTATTACCATCAGCCTTGACGCACAGATCGGGACCCCCTACCCGAGATCTGCCGGTTTTGACACCGACATTGGTGCTTTCATTGAGAGTTCCTCTGTGTCATTGCTGCAAGGCTTGATGGCACCTTCAAAGGTCAACAACACGGTCCAGGGGGAGACTTTCCTCCCCAGACAAATTTTCGTGTTTGGTGGCTTTGCCCTGCGGGCCAATTCGCTTGGCCATCTCGAGCAGATCGGCAGCTACGCCCCCGGCCATCAGATCAGGTTCGGAAGCCTGAACTACACGGCAGACATTCGCGGAGACTTGATCTTCGACGGATTCGAGCCTATGCCAGGAGCACCGGACAGTCACGACAGGCATGGCTTAGACCTGCTATCGGACAACTCTTGGGATATCGCCCCTGCAGTAGCCCTGGGCTCAAATCCGGAGCAGGCTGCGTTGCCCAAGGACAGAGGGATGGACCCCGCCTCGCGGGCCGTACCCTCATTGGCGGTGGAGCCGAACATGGGCCTCACTTCAAAGGAGGCCTGTGACTCCGGACCCCGGGACTCGAATCCGGTTGTAGGTTCCTGTTCGCGCACTCCCGAGCCAGTCGAGCCAGGTTGGGCTCCGGTAATGGAGTTCGCCGCTGCGGACATCTTCCAGCATTCGCCCTTTGGCGACATGCTGAACTCATTAAAAACTCTCTCTCTGAAAGAAAATTCCGAGCCGAACTATGTCTGGCTCGAGTGGGAAGCATACGACAAAGAAATTCGTTACCCACCCACCACCCACTGCATAGCCATGGTTGATGATTTAATCGATGCGCTTGACTTCGACTCCAAAGGCATCGACGGTGGAGAAGATTCAGAATCTATGGGGTGTCGGACTTCCGCCTCGTCATACTACATATACATGGTGGATACGCCCAAGGAGGATGACGGTGACAATCCGGAAGATAAAACCCCTGGGAAAAAGCCAATGCGATGGTGCAGACGCCGTTCCAAGTCCAGCAATAGTAAAAATAGCAGTAAGAGCGCCAGAAGGATCGATACTCCGGTCAACCCCGAAGGCAACAATGACCACACAGAACCAGCGATGGAGCAGGACGAGCCAGGTCATGCCGAACACAGTTCGGAGCAGACGCCCGAAGACAATGATCCAGAGGGACGAGTTCATCAAACCGGCCCAGGACAAGAAGACAGTCCGGACGATGATGCATTCATCATTCCGGAAGAACGCGTGGAACGAGATAACCTCCACAGAAAGCTTATGTCCATAGCAAGAAGTCTGAAGAAGCAGAAGCAACGGCTTAAAGCCGCACAGGAAACGCTCAACCGCAGATGGAACAAAGTGCTAGACACTAAAGAAAGATATGGCGACGATCGCCATACAAAGAGCTACCCAAAACGCAAGCTACTGCCAGAATTCGATGATGAGGCCGTTCCACCAAAGAGTGACATGACCAGGAGGCCAGACGTACCACTTCATAACCGCAACAAAGTAGCTACCGACACCGTGCATGATCTACGTGAGCACCTGGATAAGAAAGTTGGCGCGGCTAGGTCCATCTACGGATCTAAAGGACACACCCCGGCGAGGGACTGTAGTCATCAAAACGATTATGCCAATCAAATACCAGTTCGGAATAAACACTGGACACAACAACAGCCAACAGCATGCCACAGCGCGTCCTGATATAGAGGGGCTGCTCACCCTCTGTGCTTTACCGAAGAGGTACTGGACCATGAATTCCCACAGGGCTTTAAACCTGTGAACATAGAGGCATACGACGGAACAACAGACCCAGGGGTCTGGATCAAGGACTTTATCCTACATATACATATGGCTCGTGGGGATGACCTCCACGCCATCAAATACCTTCCCCTCAAACTAAAGGGACCAGCTAGACACTAGTTGAAAAGCCTCCCCGAAAATTCAATTGGGAGTTGGGAGGAACTCGAGGACGCTTTCAGGGCAAATTTTCAAGGGACTTATGTCTGGCCTCCGGATGATGACGATTTAAGTCACATAATCCAACAGCCCGGAGAGTCCGCCCGCAAGCTTTGGAACAAATTCCTCACTAAGAAGAATGAAATTGTCAATTGTCCGGATGCTGAAGCCTTAGCGGGATTCAAACACAGCATCCGCGATGAGTGGCTCGCCAGACACCTTGGGCAAGAAAAGCCAAGGACAATGGCAGCCCTAAAAAGCCTTATGACCCGCTTTTGCGCGGGTGAAGATAGCTGGCTAGCCCGTAAAGGCACCAGCGACCCCAGCACATCCAAAATAAGAGATGGCAATGGGAAGCCACGGCGTAATAAAAACAAACGCCAGAACAAGGAAGAGAGCCTGGATAACACAACGGTTAATGCTGGATTCAGGGGCTCTTGACCTAATCAGCAAAATAAGCCATCTAAAGGCAGCAAAGAGGGACCGTCGGTCTGAACAGAGTCCTGGACAGACTGTGCCAAATTCATGGCACCCCGGACAAACCTGCGAACCACACGCACAGAGAGTGTTGAGTCCTCAAGCAGGCCGGCAAATTAAATGCCGAACACAAGGGAAGGGAAACACCAAGTGAAGACGAGGATGAACCTCGCCAACCGAACACTGGGGGACAGAAAAAATTCCCGCCAGAGGTTAAAACAGTGAACATGATCCATGCAACTTGTACATCCATGAGAAGGCACGAACGCACGCATAGAGACACGCGCGATATAGAGCCCATCGCACCTACACCTATCTACTTGATGTCTTATCCGAAAACCTTCGACCGCTCGGACGGCCGAACTAGTATTCGGCGCGAAGGATCAGAGGCCTTGGTGCTCGACCCAATAATCGACGGATACCATCTCACCCACGTCCTCATGGACGGCAGTAGCAGTCTCAATCTAATATATGGGGACACTATCCGCAGGATGGGGATAGACCCATCCAGAATTAGTAAAAGCAACACCACCTTTGAAGGGGTGATACCAGGTGTTGAAGCCTACAGCAGGGGCTCCGTCATACTGGAGGTAACATTCGGCTCTCAAGGCAACTCCAGAAGCGAAGAACTACTCTTCATCATCGCACCCTTCCAAAGCAACTATCACACATTGCTTGGAAGAACGGCCTTCGCCCGCTTCAGTGCATTGCCGCACAATGGCTACCTTACACTCAAGATGCCCGGTCCACGTGGCGTCATCACCGTTAGCGGAATAACAGAGCGCTCTTCACGTGCAGAGGAACACGCGATGGCCCTAGCGGCTGGACTATAAGCGACCTACAATAAAAAAACATGACTGGTCGTTAAGACCACAGACACGGTTAGACGAGTCCGGTAGCCCAGATCGAACCAGGGCACCGTATATGCAATCCCATAGCGGATACCAGGGGCTATAAATACTTAATAAAACCCCACACTTGGCTCAACCTTATTGGCAGGCCAACATCTTACACTTTTACTATCCATCGCATACTTACGTTGTACTCTCCTATGAGTTTTCTTTTTCCACAAACAACGTTCGCGCGATACCCTTCCAGGATACGGCACAATGGAGATAAAGGCGCAGACGTGCAGCAGGGCCCCATTCAACAAGTTTCTTTTTAGATTAAGCCCCTGTGTAAACCTTTTCTATTGCCTCCTGTTGTTTAACCATCCCATGGGTTCCATACCCACAAAGGATACTGCCGTTTTTGGCATTTCGCCACGACAGATTAACGCACGTACCTGGACACACAAGGTTTATAATGAATGGGCATTCTTGAGCCCATCATCTGTTATAAAGTCCGAATACCTTCGGGAGTGTTCGGCGTCACGAGTTTGGCCTTATATGCATCAGCTTCGAATCATGTCTTTGGTCAAATGTTGGGTTTGCCCGGCTCCTGGGTTTGCCGCCTTATGTTCCGTTATTATCGGCTAAGGTGGACAAAGGAGAACTACTGGGTTTGCCCGGCTCCTGGGTTTGCCCTGGTTATTCCGGATAAGCACCTCAGTAGAGAAAGCCGAAAAATGACTGTCATGATGCAGCGAGAGACTGTTCAAGCACTCGAAGACTCACCGGAATCTTTAGGATTCCTCCACATTAACGAAGGGCCATTTCCCGGTCATGTACATATGCGCCCGTATTCGGATGCACGCGAAGGTACCAGGGGCTACATAGTAGCCCCAACGTTAGACTCCCATGGCTAAGCGAAAGTGTTACAGCTATATAGTCCGGTTGCCTAGTTCGACGTGCGATCACCTCCATAAGGGACCAAGACATTGGATCAAGTGTGATTAAGCATATTTTTTGCGAACACCCCCGCATTGTATGCGAGGGGGCTGAAGCCAACGACTGCTAACTTTTAGGCAAACAGTATATATATACTAATGGCGCACAGGGGACACAATCATATTTTTAGGCAAACAGTATAAATATAGCCTCATGATCAAAATAAACGTTGTTTTTACAATGATTCATTTCATCATTCGAACAAGACATTCTTCGAGCACTGCGCCTCTATTAGGCGGGCACCTTCTCTAACCTGCGCCAAATAGTGCTCGGCCGGATATTGGCCCCCCGCCGGATCCCGAGTCGCTATAATGGTGGCCTCCATATCCGTCCAATAGGCTTTAACGCGGGCAAGAGACATCCGTGCACCCTCTATGCACGTCGACCTTCTCATGGCATCGATCCGAGGCACGGCCCCAAGGAATTGTTGCACCAAGCCAAAGTAATTGTCCGGGTTAGGCCCCTTCGGCCAAAGATGGTCTATTACAGACCGCATTGCAAGCCCGGACAGCCTGTGAAGCTCCGCTACAGCAGCCATCTTGTCACTTAACGGCAGCGGGCGAGTGGGAGCATTGAATTGCGACCAGAAAAGCTTCTCCACTTCCTTATCACCTTGATCTTTGAAGAACTTGGCAGCGTCAGCCGTACTCTTCGCCAAATCCGCATATGCGTCCGCTGGACTCCAGCGTCCATCCAGGGGAGCGTACTTCGGATCAAAAAACTTCGTCCGTAGCAAATAGGAGCCCCCAGCCATGATTTTACCGGCCTGTTGAAGCTCCTCCCGCGCACCCCTGAGCTCGGTCCGTATTTCCTTGGCGGCATTAAGTGCCTTGTTCAGGTCGGCCGAATTATGCTCATGCTCCTTTTCAAGGAGCTCATACCGGTCAGCGGCATTTTTTAACTCAACAGCCATTTCGGCTATCTTTTCCTCGCTTCGGCGATGAGCAGCCTATTCGGCCCTCAATTCCTCGGCCGCCTTTAGGGCAGCCGCATTGCTCACCCGAGCTTGTTCCTTGTCGAATTTCGGGTTCCGGCAGACCCTCTAGGTTCGAACTCTGGGGTGCGCATGGAGATTTCACCCTCTGCCTACCTACACCTCACAGCCTCGCTATGATCTAAGCAATCAAAGGAACAACACAAGAGACACAGAGTTTATACTGGTTCGGGCCACCATTGTGGTGTAATACCCTACTCTAGTATGTGGTGGGGTGGATTACCTCTTGGGCTGATGATGAACAATACAAGGGAGAACAGCCTCGCGAGGGTATGTTCTTGGCTGGTGCGATGAACTACTAGGGGGAGTTCAATCGCTCTCTCTCTATTGGTTTCCTGGTGAGGATTCTCTTGTCTCTCTGTTGTCGTCGATGTCTGTTGTCCATTCGGATCCTCTTCTCTGTTGTTGCTAGTCCTATTTATAGGCAAAGGCCCTGGTCCTCCTCCCAAATATTGAGCGGGAAGGGCGCCAACAATTGGCCATTTTGAAGGGGAACATCTAGTACACTTATCCTGATTAAAGTTGGTCCTCGCCTGCCAAAGGCTCTGGTGGTGACGCCGACTTGGGCTCCACGATGACCTCCGTCCTGCCGTTCTGATGGTCTTGGTCTTGTTGCACCGAAATGGATGCCTTTGCCTGATGCCCTCGCCTACGCTTGCTCCCTTTGCACCAAAGAGGAAAGGGAGGACATTGCGCGCCCTGGCGCCCGCCTGGCGCCCTTGGTCGTCATGGCTTGCGTCATGGGCACCTCGTGAGGTACCCCGCCTTGATCTCTCTGCCTCCTCGCGAACAGCCTAACGAGGACGTTCCTGAGGAAGCCTCCTGTCGTCCGCCCCGTGAGGCTTGGCCCCTCGTGAGGGTCTTGAGCTCATGCTGATGAAGATGGGCCATGCTGGGCCGCCCCTTGAGCCACGCTGCAGGCCGCAGGCAGGCAAGTCTGGGGACCCCCATTCCCAGAACGCCGACAGTAGCCCCCGGGCCCGAGGCGTGCCCGGACTTGGCTGAGCAGAGAGGCGAAGCGGCAAGTGTGAAGCATCGTGGGCCCTAACAGCCTGCGGCCTCGGGCGCCGCATGGCGGTTGACTGGACGTGGGCGGCTCCGCAACTACGTGAATTGACAAAAGAGCGGCATCTGCCTAGGCTTTGCTTCCCTTGCTTCCTCCGGTCATTGCCCAGATCCCCTTTCTTGCGCTCTCCTCCCTGCCTCCGAAATCTTCAGATCTACCTTGACCGCGCGCCCTAGCAAGACATGGCACCTCGCCAGACCCCGGCCGAATCTTGGTACTCGCCTGCCTTGGACTCGCCGAACGTATTGGAGGCGAGCCTTGCCCGGATGCGCCGGATGGTGGCGGCGCACGGCATCGACAGGGCAAAGGTGTTCAAGGCCAGCTCCGCCCTTCCTGAGGCCCGAGGGAGCACCTTCTATCCGCTCTTCGTAAGCGCCATTGCTGCCGGTCCGGTGCCTCCCTTTTCTGAGTTTTTCTTCTCTGTCCTCCGCCATTACGACCTGCAAGCTCTGCATCTCCACCCCAACTCTGTTCTTCTTCTGGCGATCTTCGCCTACTATTGCGAGGCTCACGTCGGAGTGCAGCCCTCAGTGGCCTTGCTACGCCACTACTTCTCCCTCCGGCCCTCTCGTGGTGCCATCTCCGCGTGCGCGAGCTTTGTCGCGTACGGCGGCTCCAACGCCATCTCGAAGCCCGGGAAGAGGATTAAAGGCTTCAGGAGCAAGTGGGTCCTGGTAGATGCTGGGCGCATCCACCCTCGGCTGACTCTGCCCACGGGGCAGCCCACGAGCTCCGATGATTGGTCTCGCGTGGAACTCGTGGACCCCCGCGCGAAGCCGGTGTTGGAGAAGATGGACGAAGATCTGAGGTCGGGCAGCATGTCAGCGGCGAAGCTGACTGGTGCGTCGCTCCTGAGGGAGTTCCTGGAGCACCAGGTGGCCCCGCTTCGTAAGTACTCACTTCCACTGTGGAGGCCCCGCCTGAACTCCGCAGTCTTGGCCGACGAAGACCTGGCCGCGGTCCTCCAATCTTTGGTCGGGGGAGACGTGGCGAGGCTGGAGGGCGCCCTTGTGCCCCTGTTTCTTCGAGATGATTGGGAGAAGGTGGTGGGCTCCATGCTTGTTTTCAACGGGGACGGGCCCGTGCCCACTGAGGCTCCCGAGGACCCGGCGGCCCAGGCGACGGTGAACGTGTCCTCCGGCGACTCCAGCGAAGAGGAGGAAGAAGAAGAGCGGGAAGGGGAGCCTGACTCCGAGGCCACCGACAGGGAATCGAGAGCGCCTCTCCCCCGATGCAGGCCCCGTGCTCTCCGCCTCCCGCTGAGCGACGACGAGGATGATGATGAGCAGGGTGGCGGGAGCTTGCCCCCAATCTCGAAGAAGGCCAGGTCTGGGCTGGTCCCCCTCGGGTCTGCCCCGGCTCTGAGGCAATCCTCAGACGTGCCTCCTGCTTCTGAGCCTCTCGAGGCTAATCCCAGCAGCCGGCTCTCGGGCTTCAAGTATGGCCGGAGGTTGCTCGAGCTCGCGAGCGGCGACCAGTAAGTGCTTGATTCTTGTTTTATTCCATGCTTTGTCATTGAGGCTTGATGTCTTTATCTCTTGGCTAGGCTGACGCCTGCGGCGAAGTAACTGAAGGGGGCTCCTGAGGCTCCCTCCGGGGCAGCGCCTCTGCCCACGAAAGAAGGTGGCTGCAAGGCGCAGGCTTCTCCTGCCCATGCATCCTCGCGAGGCCTGGTGGAGCTGGCTGGGGCGAGCTTAGCCCCCATGGCCCAAGTGACTCCTGAAGTATCCTTGCCTGATGCCATCGCCACAGCTATTGGGGTGCAGCAGGTCCTGCCTCAGGATGATGTGGTTACGCTGCCGTCCTCTCCTCCTACTCCACCAACTGCTGTCTCTCCGACTCCTTACACTATCCTGGACCGCGCCGCCGCCGAACTGGACCGGCTGCGGCAAGATCTTCTGGGCGCCGACCCTCGCTTCATGGCTGAAAGTGCAACTATCCCTAGGTGGGTTTGGTAATTCATAACAACATATAGCTCATTGAGATAATGCTATTCCAAGACTATTATTTCAAGAAAGCTCAATGAATGGCATGGCATGGATGATGAAAGTGGATCCCTCAAAATACTAAGGACAAAGGATTGGCTCAAGCTCAAAAGCTCAAGACTCTTCATTTTACATTTTAGTGATCCAAGATCACATTGAGTCTATAGGAAAAGCCAATACTATCAAGAAGGGATGAGGTGTTGCTTAATGAGCCTCTTGCTTCATGTGCTTAGTGATATGCTCCAAAACCCTCAACTACTTTCCCACATCCACAAATGACCTAAACCTAAAGCCAAAATCGGTCACACCGATTCTTTCTATCCAGTGCCACCGATTCCAAAAGTCATAGTCACTGCCACAAACCCTAAGCAAATCGGTCTTACCGATAGGGATCTCAGTCTCACCAAGATGGGGTTGCAATCTCTCTGTTTCCCTTCGTAACATTTCGGTCTAACCGAAGTGAGCGATCGGTCCCACCGAGATTGCAATGTAAACTCTCTGTTTCCTTTTTGTAACATTTCGGTCTCACCGAAAAGAGCAAATCGGTCCCACCGAGTTTACCTGACCAACTCTCTGGAAAGCTTATTACTAAATCGGTCTCACCGAGTTTGTGTAATCGGTCTTACCGAGATAACATTATCCCCTAACCCTAACCGAATCGGTCTCACCGAGTTGCATGTCAGTCGCACCGAAAATCACTAACGGTCACTAGGTTTACTAAATCGGTCCGACCGAGTGTAACGATTTGGTCCCACCGAGTTTGGTAAATTGTGTGTAACGGTTAGATTTTGTGTGGAGGCTATATATACCCCTCCACCTCCTCTTCATTCGTGAAGAGAGAGCCATCAGACTAAACCTACAATTCTAACTTACCATTTCTGAGAGAGAACCACCTACTCATGTGTTGAGGCCAAGAATTTCCATTCCTACCATATGAATCTTGATCTCTAGCCTTCCCCAAGTTGCTTTCCACTCAAACCCTCTTTCTACCAGATCCAAATCCTATGAGAGAGAGTTCAGTGTTGGGGAGACTATCATTTGAAGCACAAGAGCAAGGAGTTCATCATCAACGCACCATTTGTTACTTCTTGGAGAGTGGTGTCTCCTAGATTGGCTAGGTGTCACTTGGGAGCCTCCGACAAGATTGTGGAGTTGAACCAAGGAGTTTGTAAGGGCAAGGAGATCGCCTACTTCGTGAAGATCTACCACTAGTGAGGCAAGGACTTCGTGGGCGACGGCCATGGTGGGATAGACAAGATTGCTACTTCATGGACCCTTCGTGGGTGGATCCCTCCGTGGACTCGCGCAGCCGTTACCCTTCATGGGTTGAAGTCTCCATCAATGTGGATGTACGATAGCACCACCTATCGGAACCACGCCAAAAACATCTGTGTCTCCAATTGCGTTTGAATCCTCCAAACCCTTCCCTTTACTTTCTTGCAAGTTGCATGCTTTAATTTCCGCTGCCTATATACTCTTTGCATGCTTGCTTGAATTGTGTGATGATTGCTTGACTTGTCCTAAGATAGCTAAAATCTGCCAAACTCTAAAATTGGGAAAAGGTTAAGTTTTTATTGGTCAAGTAGTCTAATCACCCCCCTCTAGACATACTTCAAGGTCCTACAAGTGGTATCAGAGCTTTGGTCTCCATTTGCTTTGATTTCCATAGCTTTTGGTGGTCATAGCCTTGGTTTCACAACCTAGGAGAGTATGAGGGAAATTATCACCGTAGAGGTCCTTACTTTGATGGTAGTAATTTTGCTAGTTGGAAGCATAAGATGAAAATGCATATTCTCGGACATAACCCCGCCGTTTGCACAATTAATTGTATTGGCTTGCAAGGTGAAGTCTTTGATGGGAGAGAACCAAACCGTGAAGCGAATGCGGAAGAATTGAAGATGCTGCAATACAACACTCAAGCTTGTGATATCATCTTCAATGGATTGTGCCCCGAAGAATTCAATAAAATCAGCCGTCTTGAGAATGCAAAGGAAATTTGGGATACTTTGATTGATATGCACGAAGGTACCGAATCCGTCAAGGAATCCAAGTTGGATGTGCTCCAAAGTCAGCTTGACAAGTTCAAAATGAAGGATGGTGAAGGTGTCGCTGAAATGTACTCTAGGGTTGCACTTATCACAAATGAGATTGCCGGCTTAGGGAGTGAAGAGATGACCGACAGATTCATCATCAAGAAGATCCTAAGAGCATTGGATGGAAAGTATGATACTGTGTGCACATTGATCCAAATGATGCCAAACTACAAAAATCTCAAGCCAACAGAAGTCATTGGAAGAATTGTTGCTCATGAGATGTCACTCAAGGATAAGGAGGAACTTCACAACAAGTCAAGTGGTGCTTACAAAGCCTCAAGTGAATCCCCCACAACATCAAGTGAGAAACAAACCTTCAATGAAGAATTGAGCTTAATGGTGAAGAACTTCAACAAATTCTACAAGAGTAGAAGCAAAGAAAGAAGCTCCAAGTCAAGGTCTTATCATGACAAGAGATATTCTAGTCGAGAGCACAACTGCTACAATTGTGGGAAGCCCGGACACTACTCCAATGAGTGTACGGCACCCTACAAAAGAAGAGAAGATTCTCCAAAAAGAAGAAGCAAAAGAGAAGAATCACCACCAAGAGAGAGGAGGAGTAGAGATGATCGTTATGAACGAAGACCCTCATGGAGAAGCAAGGATTCGGAAAGGAAGGACAAGTCATCAAGGAGCTACACAAAACAAAGACATCAAGCTCATGTTGGTGAATGGGTTTCCGACTCCGACAATCACTCCGAGAGAAGGTATCACTCCGACTCCGAACATACTCGAGATGAAGGTGTTGCCGGTCTAGCACTTGTGTCAACCAACTCCTACGACATATTTGATTCACCAAATGAAGGAATTGGAAGATGCCTCATGGCCAAAGGTCCAAAGGTAACACATCCTGAGTATGTTGATTTCAATAGTGATGAAGATGACTTGCTTGTGGATGATGATTTACTTGTTGACAACTCTAGTGATGAATAATATGATGAAACGTCAATTAATCATGCTAATCAAACGAATGACAATGATAAGGAGAAAATTGAGCTTCTAACTAAAGAACTAAACACTCTTAAGTTGGCTCATGAAACTTTCTTCGAAGATCATCGAGAACTTTTAAGGGCTCACGAGAAGTTATGCTTTGAAAAGCTCAATCTTGAGCAAGAGCATGAGTTCTTAAAGGCAATCAATGATGATCTCCACAAGAAAAGTTCTTCTTACATTGCCAAGTGTTTACTCTTATCTACTTACATGCCTCAAGTCAAGTCTAGTAACAAGTACAAGAAAGATACTTCCTCTAGTAGTAACAATAATAATGTTAAATCCAATGTTGTTGCTTCTAGTAGTTCTCTTGATTCCACTAATGATTCTCTTAGCCAAGTTACACTTGAGCAAGAAAATAGTTTATTGAAGGGAATTACAGAGAAAGGTGTTTACAAGAGCCTTGCCGGGAGTAAGCAATTCAAGGAAATTGTACGCAAGCAAGGAAGGCACCGGAAGAATCAAGGTGTTGGTTTTGAACGAAAGTTCAACGCCAATGGAGTTGAGTGGGAAGAAGATCAATACCCCAAGACAAAGTTTGTTCCTCAACAAGAGAAGTATGATCCTACTTCCTTCATGGGGACACAAGCTCAAGATGATCTTCCACCACAAGACCACAAGAACAAAGGCAAGGACAAGCTTCATGAAGAGATTGATGAATTTGAAGAAGCACCTAAAGCCTCGTTCAGTTGGGTCCCCAAGACTGCGTCAAGTTCTACTTCATCAAGTACAACTACAACAACAAGGATTCCCATCAAGATGATGTGGATCCCGAAGAAGAAGAACTAGAGAGTTCTTGAGGGTGACTCTGCCAACATTCCTCACTCATATCATTTTGGCAAAAACAAGTGCAATCAACTTTCACATCTTGCACTAGTTCAAGGAGTCACAAACCCTCTTGTTGGTAAGGCAAGGGATAAGGTAACCTAATGTTTTCATGGACATCATCTTGTGTGTGCATCACTCTATGTCTATGGATATTCTTGTTTGTTCCTTGTGGGACTAACCCATGTAGGCAAGTTGAAAGTGCAACTCATTCCAAAGAATTGCTCCAAATGATCTACATCAACATTGAGCATCTACATCTTCAACACCTACATGAAGTCATCATTGACAAAACCAAAGGTTAGTTCATCCCTCTAAGGGGGGATCTCACATCTAGGGGGAGCTTAACTCAAAAAATTGAGTCAAAGCAACTCTAATGGTGTGAACACATTAAAGCATTATGTAAAAGTGGTAACCCCACTTGAGCTTAAACAATGAGTATGACCTATGATCAAATGTTCTCATTTGACTCCTAAGTCAGTATACTCATACATAGATGACCTAGTCATCGCCAATTGTTTGATAGATGCTAGAATTGGTTGTGCATGCTTTGCCACATATTTCATTTGCCATCTTATTGTGTGAGCATGTTGGTGCATATTTTACTCATTCAAGGACATCCACTTGTTGTTTTGTTTGTTTGGATTTTTTTCTTAGTGCCAAGTGGATGGACAAGAATGCCTAAGAACCTTCTTTAGCTATCTATGCTTTTCTCGTCTTAAACTCTATTCATGCTACATCATAAAATTCAAAATTTGATCAAGTCAGATTCGAACCACTCCGTGTGAGGAGCACTCGGAGTCCCCGGTTCGTCATAGACTTAAACTTCCAAAACCTCTTTGTGATTCTCGGTCTGATCGATTCTTCCATTTCGGTCCTACCGAGATCATCAAGTTGATCTGAGTTTTCAATCTCGGTGCAACCGATTTGAACTTTTCGGTCTCACCGATTTGCTGTAACTGAACACAGTTATGCATCTCGGTGCCACCGAGTTGTTCCACTCGGTCACACCGACAGGGTCGGGCTATATATAGACACGGGCAAAATTTTGGAAATTTCTCCGAAACCCTTCGCCCGCGCAACAACTCGCTCTCCCATCGTGGTCTCCGGATCGTCTCCTCGTCGCCAGCAGCCTCCTGTCGCTGGTCTCTGCCGCCGTCAACGGATTTCGTCCCCGCCGTTGCCGCCGTAGCAAGTCCACCGCCAAGTTAGGGTATGGACTTAACCTTTGTGCTATCCACGTCTGATTCCTGGCACATTGTTTTCATATTGATTCTTGCCACGATTGAAACTCTTATATCCAGCCAAAGTAGTTCATAGATTAGATGTGATTCAAATTTTTAGGGTTAGGTTTCCGCCGAAACCATCTCGGACCCACCAAGTTGAAAAACCCAGTCTCACCGATTTGGCTTATGCCATTGCACTAGTGACTCTTGGTCTAACCGAGAATTACTAATCGGTGCAACCGATTTGAGGATTCTGTGAAACCCTAGCAGACTCGGTACCACCGAACTGAAACTCGATCCAACCGAGATCATAAGTTTAGGTTCCAAAGCTGCTTCGGTATCACTGATTTTGAAAATCAGTGGATCCGAAATGCTTTTTGTGGAAAACTAAAACTGGACTTTTGAGTCATTCTTTTGCAAAAACCTCTACATTTTGTGATGCTCATCTTTTCTATCTCATCTATAACTCTTCACAGGGTCAGCAGTCAGCCCGTGCAGTATGTCTGATCAAAGTGACAGTCAGAACAGGCCAGAAGAGCAGATGGACTTGAGTGAGGGCACTAGTCCCTCAACTTCAGATGAAGGGAGCAGAAGTACTCCTGGCAATTTGCCTAAGGCTGCAACTAGGCAAAGGAGGAAAAGAACTTCAGATTCAGAGGATGAAGATTACAAGGCTGAGGAAGATGAGGCTACTTCCAAGAAAGTGGTGCTCAAGAAGGAATTTGGCTCAGCAAAGGATATAAAGCCAGGCATGAAGATTAAAAGGCCTGCAAGAAGGCAACCTATGCCCAAGGCCAGAGCATCAACACAATTGCCTGTAAATCCTGATCCCAAAGAGCCAGCTGAAGAAAGCAAGAAGAGGAAGGAAAGGGTCAAGAAGACCATAGCCAGAGTTGTAGCAACCTTCCATGATGGAAGAGGAAGAGCTTTCTGTACCAGCTCCAAAGGCACCTAAGCTTATGGGTGATGCAATCAAATCTGGGGCTGCAACATCTAAGCCCAAGGAAGCACCCAAAGCTGCCCCCAAGGCCAAGGCTGCACCAAAGAGGAATACCAGGAGTATTCCAGCTGCTGAGAAGAACAAGGCCCCAATGGCTGAGGTTGCTGAGGAGGAAGATGAAGAAGGACAGGTTCTAAGGAAACTCAAGCCAAAGATACCAGATCACAATGATACCCATCCAGTGGTTGAGGACATGAGAATTAGGAAGGATTCAGGGCTGAGACTATGGAGGATGGCAGATCCATATGCCACAAGGAGAAGAAGTGTTGTTGATTACAGGTTCCATACAAAGGAACAACAGACTTCTATGAGCCAATCTTATTGGACAAGAAGCCCATAGTTTGTGACATGAGGTGGGTTGACTGGAAATTCATCAAGGAAAATGAACAACACTATCCTGGAGTGCAAGACAGCTTTGTTGCTTGTGGAGTTGCAGATTTTGTTGGGCAAAAGCTCACAAATTGGAATGATGAACTTATCATGTAATTCTACTCCACAACACATTTTTACCCAGATGGAAGAATTGTTTGGATGTCTGAAGGTACAAGTACCAATCCACTGTAGAAGAATGGGCAAAACTGATAAATGCCCCAAATGAAAATGATGATGACCTAGACATTTATGCCAAGAAGAAAATGGGTCACAATTCAATGGCTCACATGTACAAGGAAATTCTAGACAAGGCATTAGAGACTTTCACTTTTGGATCAATCCATTTTCTGCTGTCAGGGTTACCAACCATAAATTGGATTCTGAGGCACACTCTGTTGCCCAAGTCTGGTGACCATAACATGATCAGAGGGCATGCCATCAACATGTTGCATCTATTTGATGTGCCACAAATATTCAAAGTCATGAGCCTGATCATTGAAACAATCAAGAGGACTGCAGCAGATCAGAAGAGGAGCTGTGGATATGCACAGGAAAATATCAGTTGGATAAAGAACACTTTCCACTTTATCCAGACTTTGAGGACAATGAGGTTGTCATGAATGAAGATGATCCACAATCAGTTCAAGCTCAAGAGAAGAAGGAGAAGGCAAGGAAGGAGAAGGTTGCCAAGATGCCAACTCAAGAGGAGGCATCTGAGTATTTCTTGAAAAACAAGCAGGAGCAGCTTGGTTACTTGATAGCATCATCTCTGAGGATTGAGAAGGGGTTGGCCACCCTAACTCAAAACCAGGAGAGCCTGGAAAGAATCATGGAACAAAAATTCTATGATCTAGATGTCAAAGTAACTAAGATTCAGTCAGTTGTGGAGCAGCTGCAGGATGACATGTAGGAGAGGAAGGGCAAGACAACCACAAATGTCTTTGCCAGAGTGCCTAGAGCCCAGAGGTCAGCTGTTGTGCCAGTGCCAGACACTAGAGCAACATCTTCAGCACCAGCCACTGCCCCTTCAGCTCCAGTGCAACCAGCTTCAGCATCAACTCCAGCACCCTCTACATCAACTGAAGCCTTCGTCCAAGGAGTTAACAGGACACCACCAACTGAAGATCAAGCCTGAGAGTCGATCTAGCACTATGCATTTTCTATGAACTTTTTGGTAACTTGTTGCCAAAGGGGGAGAAAAATGTATAGATCATAGGCTTCGAGAGAGAGAGTGTTGCTTTTGTTCTCCCTTGCTTTATTTGATCTTTGTTTGCTTTTGGTTGAGATACTATGCTTGTGAGACATTGATGATCATGTGTTTGATCATAAGCTACATTTATGCATGCTTGATATTATCCTATCTATCTTATGTGATCACTCACTATGCTTGGTGATGAGTGCATGTATTCATTGTTTATTATTTTGAGCGCTCCACCAAGATGTATGTGACATGGAAGAGTAACCCATGAGCCTAATTCTTTGTGCATTTGCAGTCCAAAGCAAATCTAAAACTATGCACAAATTTAGGGGGAGCTCTTGCTTATCACATACTTCTCAAAGCGACGGTGTTATTTAAATTCTATTATCATTTGTCGAAGCTTTGATCTATATGTTGTCATCAATTACCAAAAAGGGGGAGGTTGAAAGTGCAACTATCCCTAGGTGGTTTTGGTAATTCATAACAACATATAGCTCATTGACCTAATGCTATTCCAAGACTATTATTTCAGGAAAGCTCAATGAATGGCATTGCATGGATGATGAAAGTGGATCCCTCAAAATACTAAGGACAAAGGATTGGCTCGAGCTCAAAAGCTCAAGACTCTTCATTTTACATTTCAGTGATCCAAGATCACATTGAGTCTATAGGAAAAGCCAATACTATCAAGAAGGGATGAGGTGTTGCTTAATGAGCCTCTTGCTTCATGTGCTTAGTGATATGCTCCAAAACCCTCAACTACTTTCCCACATCCACAAATGACCTAAACCTAAAGCCAAAATCGGTCACACCGATTCTTTCTATCCGGCGCCACCGATTCCAAAAGTCATAGCCACTGCCACAAACCCTAAGCAAATCGGTCTTACCGATAGGGATCTCGGTCGCACCGAGATGGGGTTGCAATCTCTCTGTTTCCCTTCGAAACGTTTCGGTCTAACCGAAGTGAGCGATCGGTCCCACCGAGAATGCAATGTAAACTCTCTGTTTCCTTTTTGTAACATTTCGGTCTCACCAAAAAGAGCAAATCGGTCCCACTGAGTTTACCTGACCAACTCTCTGGAAAGCTTATTACCGAATCGGTCTCACCGAGTTTGTGTAATCGGTCTTACCGAGATTACATTATCCCCTAACCCTAACCGAATCGGTCTCACCAAGTTGCATGTTAGTCCCACCGAAAATCACTAACGGTCACTAGGTTTACTAAATCGGTCCGACCGAGTGTAACGATTCGGTCCCACCGAGTTTGCTAAATTGTGTGTAACGGTTAGATTTTGTGTGGAGGCTATATATACCCCTCCACCTCCTCTTCATTCGTGAAGAGAGAGCCATCAGACTAAACCTACACTTCCAACTTACCATTTCTGAGAGAGAACCACCTACTCATGTGTTGAGGCCAGGATATTCCATTCCTACCATATGAATCTGGATCTCTAGCCTTCCCCAAGTTGCTTTCCACTCAAACCCTCTTTCTACCAGATCCACGTCCTATGAGAGAGAGTTGAGTGTTGGGGAGACTATCATTTGAAGCACAAGAGCAAGGAGTTCATCATCAACGCACCATTTGTTACTTCTTAGAGAGTGGTGTCTCCTAGATTGGCTAGGTGTCACTTGGGAGCCTCCGACAAGATTGTGGAGTTGAACCAAGGAGTTTGTAAGGGCAAGGAGATCGCCTACTTCGTGAAGATCTACCGCTAGTGAGGCAAGTCCTTCGTGGGCGACGGCCCCGCCAAGCTGCTCCCCTTCATGGTCCGTGCTCTTGAAGATGTCACCCTTGGCCTTGGCCCTACGGCTGAGGCCGAGGCGCGCGTCCTGTCTTCTGCAGCGCTGACGCGGGTCCTTACCCACGTCTACCTTCGCGACCCCAATGCCGACCTCGACAGCCTGCTAGAGCCAGTTAGCGGCGAGCTCGCCGCTGCCGCTGCTGAGGCCGTGAAGGGTCGTGCAGAGGCTCTGATGTCGAAGTTCCGGGCCTTTAGCACCAAGCCGAAGCGAGGCGCTGCCGGCCCTGCGGCTCCACAAGGTGAACCTTCTCCGCGCAGCTCCGCCGCCAACAAATGACTCCGTCGTGGCTCCTGTCCTGCTTTCAGCTCCTGCAACATGCATCATGCCTCGGGGAGGCGTTTAAACTTGTGTTTGGTGTTGTGATAACAGTTATGGACTGTAATATTTGCTTTCGAATTCCTTGAAATTTGCGCTCTTCCTACTTGCTTATGTTCTACACCAACAGAGTCTGGCCCCGCGCATACCTCAACCGTCGTTAGCCCCGACCGGAAACCGGGACAGGACCAAGGAGTGAGGGGCTATGTGACAAGTTAGGCTCCTGAGTCACGATGCTCAGCAGTCCCCCTTGGCGCATGAACAGCAAGTAGGGAGGTGAGATGTGTGGGTGAATCTACCATTCTATGTCTGCAGAGCCTGGCCCCGCGGATACATGACCAGTTAGGCTCCTGAGTCGCGATGCTCAGGAGTCCCCCTTGACGCTCAAATGGCCTTCGTACCTTGGCTCCGCTCGGGGAGAGACGCGCGACGAACCAGGCCCGAGGGGCCTGGCTGGGTGGCGTACGCCTGGGGGTGACCCAGGTGCAGCCCTCGTGCCCAGCCCCCTCGCGCGGCACTCCCGAGGGGAGGCGTTGTGATGAGACCAGACACTAAGCTCTGGCCTCCCTAAGGTTGATGCGGCCAAGGGCCACCCTCAGTTGTTTATCACCAGCGCGGAGCATAGCGCTTCCATATGTGTACGGGCATAGCCGCTCCTCGGCAGTGTCGTCAGCCAGCACGGAGCATGGTGCTTCCACTGGTGCGTGGGAGGGGGCTCCCCTCCGGGAGGAGCCCCCGGGGCATATACAGCCCCACCCTGACACGTGGTCGGCACGGTAGGGCATGAGGAGGTGTATCTGGGCACCCGTGAGCCAGCGCGGGATTCACGGGGCCCTACCTCAAGGCGGGTTGCGCCTGGCACTGGGACTTAACTTGTGATGTGTTCCTGCAAATTTGGCGAGATGCCGATGCTCTACGTCCTCGGGTCCCGGCCCTCGAGCTGGTCTCAGCCGTCGCTGGTTTGCCGGGGCGCGATGCCATGGGCAAAGCCAGAGGGTGAGGGCTGGAGAGCCAGTAGGAGCCCTGAGTCGCGATGCTCATGCACCCCCCTTTAACGCGCAAGCTGGGTTAGATGTCGGCGCTCTACGTCCTCGGGTCCCGGCCCTCGAGCTGGTCTCAGCCGTCGCTGGTTTGCCGGGGCATGATACCATGGGAAAAGCCAAAGGGTGAGGGCTGGAGAGCCGGTAGGAGCCCTGAGTCACGATGCTCAGCCACCCTCCCTTTAACGCGCAAGCTGCCGACATCTAGGAAGAAGAGGTGCCACGGACAGGCACCAAATAACAAGCATGATGGGTTGAATGCATGGCCCGAAAATAAACGCGAGAGGGACACACGCCGCTGGGTCTGACCCGAGCGACTTGGGGATGATGCAGCCCGAGGGGAGCCCCCAACAAAGTAAGCTAAAAACACGAGCTAAAGGGATACATGCCACAGGGACGGACCCACGCGGCTTGGGAATGATGCAGCCCTGAGGGCGCTCCCAGCTGGAAACGAAACTTGAAAGATGTCACCTGATAGTGTTGACGACAAAGGGGTGTTGAAGTAGCAGACGTAGCGGGCTGCGTGAGTCGATCTTCACGAGGCCCCAGGCTCAGGAGCCTCGGGAGGCTCCGGAGGCGCTGGTGGCTCCTCGCGAACCATCTCCATCTCCGCCAGGACTGCAGAATGCCTGGCCTCCTGAGCCTCCAGGATGCTCCTCATGAGGCGCTGGCGCATCGCAGCCGCGTTCAGCAAGCCGTAGGGCATGCGAACGTAGCTGTGGGGTGGGCCTCCGCAGTGCCCCACACGTGAGGGCCAGAAGTGCTCCTGAGAGGTGACTCGGTTGAGCCCTAGGATGTCGACGCAGACGCGCAGCCCGCCATCCTCACCTAGATGGGGAGCTGCGACGGGTAAGTGGCGGCTACCACTCATGACTCTTGACTCCTGCAACTCCTGTGTGATCTACTGACGAACTCCTGAGGGTTTGGCCCTCCTTGCTTTGCTCCTTCCTGAGGGAAACGTGTTCTGAAACATGCCTCCAAGTGGTGCCCAAGCGCCTCCCTCGTGACCTTAGCAAGGTCGGTGGCCCTCCAGGTGGGAGCCCCCGAGCCCTGCTTGAGGAGGGCGCCGGGCGTGCCTCCCTATGCGACAGAAGGAGGTGCCCCCTGAGCAGGCGCAGACCCTGAGGGGCCTGCCTCCAGAGGGGTCGGGCCTGGTGACGTCTTCTTCTTCTCGAGGGCGGTCTCAGGGAGCCTCCCGCTCCCGCGATCTGGGTCTTCAAGCGATGCGGCCTGAAAAGCTCGTTCCAGGGAGCACACCGCGTCTCTTTCTTCACAAGGCACCGTGATGACTCCACCGCTTCCTGGCATCTTGAGGACGTTGTAGCCGTGATGAGTCACGGCCATAAACTTGGCGAGAGCTGGGTAGCCGAGGATGGCGTTGTACGGCAGGCGAATGTGGGCGACGTCGAAGTTGATGAGCTCAGTGCGGTAGTTCTTGCGCGCCCCGAAGGTGACAGGGAGGCGGACTTGCCCAATTGGAACTGTGGAGCCGTCGGTGACTCCGAAGAAAGGCTTGGTTGGCTGAAGCTGATCGTAAGGCACTTGGAGGTTGTTGAATGTCTCTACGGACAGGACGTTGAGCCCTGCCCCGCCATCGATGAGGGTCCTGGTGACTTGTACGTTGCTGATGACTGGGGAGCAAAGCATTGGGAGGACTCCGGCTGTGGCTGCACACTTGAGCTGATCCACTGAGCTGAACGTGATGGCGCACGCCGACCACCTAAGGGGGCGCGTGGCTTCAAGCTTGGGGAGGACTGCCTTCACTTCATGGGCGAACTGCTTGAAGATGCGTTGAGAGGCTGGGGCGTGAGCTCCGCCCAGGATGCAGGCGATCACACGCGGCTCCTGGAAGCCCCCAGCCCCCTCGTCCTGATGATGGTCCTCATTTCTCCTTAGCTGCGGCTGTAGTGGAGGGAGGCCGGCATTTCCTTGCGGGCGATCCTCGCGAGGCTGATCCCTCCAGTCTCCCTCGCGAGGCTGATCCTGCCAGCGGTCCTCGCGAGGTCGGTCACGCCACCCTTGGTGAGGGCCGCGATCTTCCCAGAGTCCTGTGTTCCTTCCTCCTCCTCGGCCATAGCCGCGATCGTTGCGGTCGGGGCGTCAGCCGACTCTTCCTTCTCGCACGGCTCGGAGCTCTTGGCATTCGTTGGTGTTGTGGGTGTGGAGGTCGTGGTACACAGAGTACCGGCTGCCCTTGAAAGACTTGGGCTGATCTCTGCCCCGCTTGGTGTCTGGTTCTGCCGCGAGCACGGCAGCCCCCTTGCACTTCACGTCTTTGTCCTTGGATTTCTTCTCTTCTGGGTCGGGGGCTGGTAGCTCGAGAAGGGAAAGACGCCCCTCCTCAGCCCTGGCGCACTTGGTTGCCAAGTTGAACAACTCCAAGGAAGTGCATAGATCCCCATGCATCGACAGCTCCTCCTTCATCTTGACGTCGTGCACGCCGTCGGAGAAGGCCGAGATGATGGCCTCCTCGGTCACCTTGGGAATCTTGAGATGTGCGTTGTTGAAGCGCTGGATGTACTTCTGCAGGGTCTCCCCTGGTTGCTGCTTGATGCGGCGCATGTCGCTCACGGTAGGTGGCCGGTCGCGAGTACCTTGGAAGTTGGCAATGAAACGGGTGCGCATCTCGTCCCAGGAGGAGACCGTGACTGGCGCCAGGTTCAGGAGCCAGGTGCGGGCCCCGTCCTTGAGTGCCATGAGGAACCAGTTCGCCATGACCTTCTCGTCCCCATTGGCGGCTCGATGCCCAGCTCATAGAGCTGTAGGAACTCCGCAGGGTCGGCCGTGCCGTCGTAGCGAGGAGGCAGGTCTGGCTTGAACTTGCAGGGCCACACGACGCTGCGCAGCCCGACGGCGTAGGCGCGGCATCCTGCCGTGGCCACGGGAGGCCTCTGATGACGGGGAGCTTGGTCTTGCGGGCCCCCATGCGCTGCAGCTAGGAGTAGCACGGGGTCTTGGCCCGCTGGGACAGGAGCATGGTCGTGACGGACCGGTGCAGGGAGCACTCGAGTAGCTTCTTGGGGGCGAGGAACCTCTTGACAGCTCCGCTCTTGCTGCGCTGACGCCGGACGGGGTGGGTTCCATCCAGGGGCCATGCGCCTTGGGGCCAGGGCGCCTTCTTCAGGAGGGGGCGGCTGAGGCGCCCCCGGAGCTTCATTGCCCGCACGGGGCGGGGCGCGGTGCAGCGAGAAGGACGGCGCGGGGGAGCCCCCTGCGGCGCGGACGAGCTCGGCGACGTGGTCGAGCCACTCTTCATAGACGTCGTCGACTGGGCGGTAGCGCAGGAGCTCGTTTGCCGCGATGAGCGCAGCCCGAGCCTCCATGGCCATGCGGGGCGCGCGGGACAAAGAAACCACCCGGGGCGAGCGAGGGAGTGGCAGTGCAGCTGTCTCGCCTCATGGATGGATGCTGGGACGATGCTTGCTGCTCGTTCCCCACCGGGCCGGTGGCGGCATTGACGGCAGGCGACGGGGAACGGCGGGGGTGGACGCCGATAGGGGTCGTCTGGGTGACGCGGGAAGCGAGAGCGGCTCGGTGCTCGGCGTGGGCCCGACGAGCGTCTAACATGGACGCGATGGTCGGTGAAGAACAGGGCGGCGGAAGGCGAATTCCGATGCACCCCTACCTGGCGCGCCAAATGTCGGATTTTAGGTTCCGGCAGACCCTCTAGGTTCAAACTCTGGGGTGCGCGCGGAGATTTCACCCTCTGCCTACCTACACCTCACCGCCTCGCTATGATCTAAGCAATCAAAGGAACAACACAAGAGAAACAGAGTTCATACTGGTTCAGGCCACCATTGTGGTGTAATACCCTACTCCAGTGTGTGGTGTGGTGGATTGCCTCTTGGGCTGATGATGAACAATACAAGGGAGAACAACCTCGCGAGGGTCTGTTCTTGGCTGGTGCGATGAACTACTAGGGGGAGTTCAGTCGCTCTCTCTCTATTGGTTTCCTGGTGAGGATTCTCTTGTCTCTCTGTTGTCGTCGATGTCTGCTGTCCATCCGGATCCTCTTCCCTGTTGTTGCTAGTCCTATTTATAGGCAAAGGCCTTGGGCCTCCTCCCAAATATTGAGCGGGAAGGGCGCCAACAATTGGCCATTTTGAAGGGGAACATCTAGTACACTTATCCTGACTAAAGTTGGTCCTCGCCTGCCAAAGGCTCTGGTGGTGATGCCGGCTTGGGCTCCATGATGACCTCCATCCTGCCGTTCTGATGGTCTTGGTCTTGTTGCACTGAAATGGATGCCTTTTCCTAATGCCCTCACCTGCGCTTGCTCCCTTTGCACCAAAGAGGAAAGGGAGGACACTGCGCGGCCTGCCGCCCGCCTGGCGCCCTTGGTCGTCATGGCTTGCCTCATGGGCACCTCGTGAGGTACCCCGCCTTGATCTCTCTGCCTCCTCGCGAGCCAGCCTGACGAGGCCGTTCCTGAGGAAGCCTCCTGTCGTCCGCCCCACGAGGCTTGGCCCCTCGTGAGGGTCTTGAGCTCATGCTGATGAAGATGGGCCATGTTGGGCCGCCCCTTGAGCCACGCCGCAGGCCGTAGGCAGGCAAGTCTGGGGACCCCCGTTCCCAGAACGCCGACAGTCCTTGACTTGGGCAAGTTCCGCCCTCAGGGCCTCCACGACAGCAGCACCATCTGCAGTCCAAACATATTACATTAATATCATGCCACCTGCATATTTTCCTATACAAAGGAAGGCAGTACACATACCTTCTGATTTGTCCAGTCGCTCATTCACCAGCGTGATATCAGCATCAATCGATCCAATCTGCCTCGTTAGTTTGGCAACTTCAACGGACTGGTCGGCGGCCGGACCCACGGTTACCTGCACGTATTTATAAAGCAATCATTGGTTTATGATCCCCCGTTTGCCGCCTAGGGCGGGCAACCAGAGTCTAAGGGGCTACTATCTATATGGAGCACACCTAGCGCGTGCCTCTCAGCCATAAAATGGTGTATTCTTCACTACATACCTCAAAGCCTCTGAGCAGGCTTGTAAATGCTTCATTCAAATCACTTGTAGCAGATGAAATCTTCTTGAGCACCACGCTCATTAATGAGTGGTGCTCCTCCGAGAGCGCAGCTCGCTCCAGTAAGCCCATCAGTACGGCCGGCCGGGCATTGAACTATGTCGGACCCTTCCCATCGCTCCTCGTGTGAGCCAAACGCTCCGGACTCAAGGCGGCTGACGTATTGGCTTCCGGCTTCGGCAGATCTGGACTCCTCCGTGACGACACCTCGGTGTCGCCCGCTTCATGAGTCGGAGAGGCGGGTGGGGTCTCGCGCTCCATCATCTCCGGAGGAAGGTCCCCCGAAGACGAACCCTGTTGAGAAGAGCTGCTAGACGGACTGCAAAAAGTCGAATCCTGGTTATTGATCTAGGCACAATACCTTCAAATTGTAGATTGACTTACAGCTCGGTGGAGGGATGTCCCGTTGGTGGGCATGATGCGGTGAGGGTGCCCGTCGGGGCAGGGCCCCCTGGGGATGCGTTTTTCCCTGGTTTGGGCATCTCCGCCTCCAAGTCTTTGGAGGCAGCCCTCTTCTTCCCGCGCGGGGAGGAGGCCTTAGCCTCCCTTTCCCGACTATCCTCCTTAGGGGAGGTAACAATTCCCCTGGTTCGGATGCGTAGCGTGTGGAGTTCAGTTTCTCCGTTCTTCCCCTCGTCCTTCCCTGAGGGCATTCTGCTGAGTACTCGGTCAAGCATCTTGGCCATGGTGGGACTAGGCGAGCCTTCGGGAAGTGGCGCCAAACACCTAATTCTCTCCGCTTTGCTGAGCCATTCCTGGCCACGGATGATTTTCAGAATAAACAATTATGACAAATTCAAAACAAGGTGTCCGATATCAAGGCTACTTACTTGGGTATCTAGGCGATTGCAGCTCAGGCCCGCATCCTCGGTGGTGTTCGGACACTCTACTTTCTGTCCGAAGAATAATTTGCACATCCCTTCGAGCTTCAAGCTGAAGAAGTGCTTGACAGTCTGCGGACCCTCCGGACTGAACTCCCACATCCAGAGAGGCCGGCGTTGGCACGGCAACATCCGTCGGATTAACATCACTTGCATTATGCTGACGAGGTTAATGTCCCTCTCAAGAAGCTCCCGAATGCGATTCTGCAGTACTGGTACATCGCCAGCGGGCCCCCAATTCCGTCCTACATCGGTCCAAGATGCTAGTTGTGACGGAGGGCCCGAGCGGAACTTGGGAGCAGCCACCCACTTTGTGCCTCTGGGAGCCGTGACATAGAACCACCTCCGTTGCCATACATCGGATACTTCTGGGAAAGAACCCTCTGGCCATGGGGCGTCGGTGTTCCTACTTATTACGGCATCTCTGCACTCCACTTGTCACCCCTCGATCATCTTCGGCTTCACATTGAAGTTCTTGAGCCATAAGTCGAAGTGTGGGGTGACATGGAGAAAAGCCTCGCACACGATAATGAACGGCAACATATGGAGGATAGCGTCTGGAGCCAGATCATGAAAATCCAACCCATGGTAGAACATGAGCCCCCTCACGAAGGGATCAAGGGTGAAGCCCAAGCCGCAGAGGAAGTGAGGGACAAACACGACGCATTCATTGGGCTCCGGTGTAGGGATGACCTGCCATGGAGCAAGAAGCCTGTGCTGGATGTCGGCGGTCAGGTATCCGACCTCCCTAAGCCTCGCAATGTCCTCCTTTTGAATCGAGGAGGCCATCCACCGGCCTTGAGGGTCATATCCAGACATATTGGAGGATCTAGGGGGTTGGAGCTTAGGTTTCGGGTGTTAGAACTCGAGGTGCGAGAAGGCGCGAGGAAGGTGGAAAAGAGGCATAGGCCTCGACCCCTTTATAAAGAGGGTGAATATAAAGAGTCCTCGGTGTGACTGTTTGAGGCTTATCTAAAAACACACGGAGTTATACCAACGATCGTTGTGGGGTCACGCACGCCCATATTAATGGAAAATCCCATAATAAGAGGAACACGATCTCTGCCTCGACGGGACGTGCCAATAAAACCGCCTCGTAACACGAGTGGAGGTGGGGTAAGAAACGCCGGTTCGCGTTGGTCCAGGCCATGATGCAAGGGCACGATGCATGAAGATTGCCAGCGGATCAGATTTATGCTATGTGAGGATCATCTTGCAGATCCGGACACGGTCTACGTGTTCGATAACCACTTTGGAGTATTCGGAGAAGGAACCCGCCCTGCAATGCCGAAGACAAGACTGCATGCCAGACTCATCGTCATTGAAGCCTGGTCCAGGGGCTACTGAGGGAGTCCTGGATAAGGGGGTATCCGGACAGCCGGACTGTCTACACCGTCCGGACTATACAAGCGTGAAGATACAAGACTCAAGACTTCAGCCCGTGTCCGGATGGGACTCTCCTCGGCATTGAAGGCAAGCTTGGCGATCCGGATATTGTGTTTCCTTCCTTGTAATCAACTCCATGTAAACCCTATCCCTCTCCGGTGTCTATATAAACCGGAGAGGTTGGTCCTTAGAAGGCCGATCACAATTACAATCATACGATCATAGGCTAGCTCTTAGGGTTTAGCCTCTACGATCTCGTGGTAGATCTACTCTTGTACTACCCATATCTTCAATATTAATCAAGCAGGAAGTAGGGTTTTACCTCCATCGAGAGGGCCCGAACCTGGGTAAACATCTGTGTCCCTTGCTTCCTATTACCATCAGCCTTGACGCACAGATCGGGACCCCCTACCCGAGATCCGCCGGTTTTGACACCGACACCCGTGGAGGGGTGGTTGAATAGGACCCCGTGGTGTGGAGGGTTTGATGAATAGTAGACGGTGGAGGGGTTCCCGTGGAGGGGTGGTTGAACAGGACCCCGTGGTGTGGAGGGCTGGATGAACAGTAGACGATGGAGGGGTGCCCGTGGAGGGGTGGTTGAACAGTAGCCGGTGGAGTAGCGCGTGATGGAGGCTGGATGAACAGGAGCCTGTGGAGGCTGGAGGAAGTCAACGGTATCCCGTGGAGGCTGGAGGAGGTCGACGGTGGAGATGAACAGTATCCCGTGGAGTCCCGTTTTGCGGTACGCCACACCCCTCCCAATGAACAGGACCCCTGTTTCGACCGTAGGAGGTCCGTTTCATCCGTTTTGCGGTACGCCACACCCCTCCCGATCAACGGGACCCCCATTCGACCGTAGGAGGTTCGTTTCCTCCATTTTGCGGTATGCCACACCCCTCCCGATCGACAGGACCCTGTTCCGAACGTAGGAGGTCCGTTTCCTCTGTTGTGTGGTACGCCAGGCCTCGTTTCCATCGCCTGTTCCATCCAAGCCCTCCCGATGAACACGACCACGCATTCCGTTCCGACCCATCCGGTTGGCTCCCACGTGTTTCGTTGCCTCCCGATGAACACGACGCATTCCGTTGCCTCCCCATGAACATGACGCATTCCGTTGCCTCCCCATGAACATGACAACGATGCTGTTTCTCCGTTCCGACCCAGCCATGTACACGAGCCCTCGCCGTACGTATGCGCGAGTAGGCGTTCGAGACCCCGCCCGTATGTACACATACGTGGCCATATTTTCTTTCTTGCACCATGGTAGCTGTACGTACGTGTACATGCTACGTGCGCGCCTCTACTACGTCACGTGCGTACCTCTACATCCACCAGTATATATGTACGTACACGTTCGCGACCAGAATGACAACGCTACGTACGCTTCGACCAGGCGGGTCCCGACTGTTAGGCACTTCCTTGCCTGCGAAGATGTAACTGGTGGGTCCCAGCAGTCAGGGGGGCGAATCGTTTTGTTTTTTTTGCCCGGACGCACTTCCTTGTGTGTGAAGATGTAGCTGGTGGGTCCCAGCAGTCAAGGGGGCAAATCATTTTTTTTTGCCCGGACGCACTTCCTTGCGTGCGAAGGTGTAGCTGGTGGGTCCCAACAGTCAGGAGGGAAATGGTTTTTTTGCGAAATATGGTGGCCCGTCCGGTGGGTCCCTGCTGCCAGGTGGAGGAATCATTATTTTCCGCGTAATAAGGAGTCACTTCCTTGCTGCGGCCGTGGACCCAACTGTCAGCCTCTCCACGTACAGTCCACGTCCGATGGAAGTCGTTCCTTGACCACGTTAACCACGCCGCACTGGGAGCACCAGGGCGGTGGACGACGGCGAGGCCTAGGAAGGGGACGACGCGAAGCCGGTGAAGACGCAATAGTGGATGCCCACGCGGAGAGGAGTATGAGGGTTCACTCGTTCGGCTACGGTGTGAGGCTGCCGTCGCCGCAGGGCCTGGCCAGCGGTGGAAATAGTAGGGGCGGTGAGACCTCCGAGGCAGCACAGCTGGCCACGGGAGGCAGGAGCAGGCGACACGACCGGCACTGCTTTGGGCGGCTGGAGCAAGAAGACCAGAGGTTGAAGAAGCACTACGGCCATTGGATGGACATCGTACGGTCACTGGAGCTAGAATCGTTCTTATTGCCTAAGTTGATAAAGCCCTTCGTCCCCGTCAACTTAGTAGGCCCACAAATCAGCCTCCCACCAAGGTGGGTCCCAGCTAGCAGGGGGAGTATTCATTTTTTTTGTGCGTAATAAAGAGGCACTTCCGTGGGTCCGAGATGACAGCGGGGGGAACGTTTTTTTCATGAAATATGGTGGCCCGTCCAGTAGGTCCCAGTAGTCAGGGGGAAATGTTTTTTTCGCGAAATAAGGTGGCCCATCCGATGGGTCCCTGCTGTCAGGTGGAGGAATAATTATTTTGCGCGTAGTAAGGAGGCACTTCCTTGCGGCCGCCGTGGACCCAGCTGTCAGCCTCTCCACGTACAGTACTCTTCCGATGGAAGTTGGTCGTTGACCACGCCGCGCCGAGAGCACCAGGGCGGTGGACGACGGCGACGCCTAGGAAGGGGACGACACGGAGCCGGGGAAGACGCGGCAGTGGAAGCCCACGCGGAGAGGAGTACGAGGGTTCACTGGTTAGACTGCAGTGTGAGGCTGCCGTCGCCGCAGAATAACATGGGGTGTGGGTGAGTGGAGGGATGGCCTGGTCAGTGGTGGGAGTAGTATGGGGGCGGTGAGGCCTCCGTGGCAGCATAGCCGGCCACAGGAGGCAGGAGCAGGCGGCACGACCGGCGCTCCTTTGGGCGGCTGGACCAAGAAGACCAGAGGTTGAAGAAGCACTACGGCAGTTGGATGGACATCGTACGGTCACTGAAGCTAGAATCGTTTATATTGACTAAGTTGACAAAGCCCTTGGTACGCTCCAACTTAGTAGGCCCACAAGTCAGCCTCTGAAATGGTGCGCCCCAGATGTCAGGGGGAGGAATCATTTTTTGGGCAGCCGAAGCTAAGAATATCCGAGATTGAAGAAGAATCACGGCATCCCTTGGATAGACATCCAATGGCCACTGCTGCTAGAACCGTGTGTTGACTATAATAAGTTGACAAAGCCTTGCATACGTGTCAACTTATTTTTTTAGGGGACGCGTCACTTAGTAGGCCCACAAGTGTGTGGCGGAGAACTTATAGCCCATTTGCATTTTGTAAGAATGTACAGCCCATTTTTGAATTCTAATGGAATGTACAACAGCCAATTTACAGTTTGTTAAAAGTACAACCCATTTTCTAATTAGGACAACGATTAATAATTTCAACCAACCGTTGAAGACAGAATTCAATAAAACTTCCCACATTTTGATGGGATCCGAAATATTTTTATCCCGAAATTTCTAGTTAGATTAAATATAAATTTGTATTACGTAAATATCCAACGAAACATTGCGTGCGCAACAATGAAAATTTAAGAGTTTTGAAATCCATAAATAATACTTTATAAACTAATTTCGTGTTTAGTGCATTTTTTTATAGTTACTACCCAGTTTTTACAATTACATCCCATTTATTATTTTTAAAGCTCATTTTCCTGTTAAGCCTAATGCATCCCTCCTAGGAAAGATTTGCAGCCCAGCAGGGCGGAGAATAACAAGTTGACCTTGCCTAGGTATTCCTCAAAAAGACGTATAGCTGGGCTAGCCATTTTCATCTTGAAAAAAATAGTATCTGGGCTGGATATCTGGCCTAAGCTAGACGGGCCACAGCCCGCCCAGTTAATACCCTGCTCTCCTCTGAACAACAACGAAATCATCGCCAAGAAAAACTCTGCAGTACTTATGCCTAAAAAACACAAATACTGCTCGAGCTGCTTGGTCCCAGCTGTCGGCCGCACCTTGTGCAATTCTCTTGTTTATATTGACTACATAGGTTGACAATGGTGTGGGACCGTGATGTCAGGAAACTAGGAGAAAGCAAAAAAAATATAGTTGTACATAATAAGGAGGCACTTGCGTATGTACGACTATGGCCCTAGTGGGTCCCAAGTGTCATCTAGTCAAAATAAAGTCATCTGCTGAATCCTCATGTTCGTTGACCATGTTAACAATGCTCGACGCCACGGCGAGCGCAACAACTCGAAGGACAACGGAGAGGGCCTCGCGGGCCCTACGGAGGTCTGATACAGCGCCTGCTGCTCATTCAAGAAGCCAGGATCATCGGACACCTATGAGCACCTTCGAGAAACTAAGACAACATGAAACGGTAAGTCCGCGCTTGGGAGCTGTGGTTTATTTCAAACTTGTATTAACATACAAGTGTAATTTACTCGTCATCGGAAACAACACGTAAAATACATGCGTAATGAAACCGAGGGCCCGAGGTTTGTAAGTAAAACCGGCGGGTTACGCGTGTAATTTGAGAGACCAGTGTATATTTTACGAGCACTGCTATATGGATGACATTACCAGACGATACATGCATGACGTGTGTATCATGCCATCCATGGGCAAGGCTGAAACAACAGCTAACGGCTGGATTAGCAATCGTCCGAGTGTCGTTCAGCGTTTTTATCGTGTGTGAAGGACTTCCGATATTTTACTAGTCGAAATCGACCAACCAAGCGCCTTCAACCAAGACCATCTGCTTTAATTTACAAGCGTCAGTTTTACAAGCGGTTTTGGTTGGAAAATGACGATCCAATCACGGCCTAATATCATGAGTTGGTCGGAAGATCATATGGTTTCACGTCTAACCTAGCCGACAGGTTGTATAGGCTATGAATGAAACATCAGACGATGAACTTCTTATGCACAGAAACAACAGAAGAGGATGATCTTCTTAACAAGCAAATCACTGGCATTAGATCGACATGCAAAACAATACGAAGCATTATTCTCAGGAGGCACGGTGAACAGCTCATGATGCTGCATGCCACAACATTCCAAGCTCAACTTTGCAATCAAACACAAGGCCTGGCATTACATAGACAATATTCAGAACAAACTCTTAACACAGGAATATCTCAGTAGAGTAACTATTTACTTCTAAACTGAACATAGGAATAGGAAAAAACACTCTACGTTGCTCACAGCAAGGGCGTCCCACTCAAAAATATCAAATGCATGTCTTCTGGCTAACATCAATGAGCAAATTTTGACAAGGTTTTCTAATTCCAATATATTAAACTAACGTCTTCTTGCTAACATCAATGATTAAACTTTGACAAGCTTTTCCCATTCAAAATATGTAATGCCTATGATCGTGGAGTCGTGTCGTATCTTCTTGTACTTGTTTGGGCACTTTTTCCCAGGGCACTCCACGTGTTGTTAAATTGCCAATGGTCTCTGCAGACTAGTCATGTCACCGGTGTCTAATAATACTGTGTAAAGCTTCTCGGTCATTCCATCTGTAATGTACCGCAAACAGTGACTGCTTCTTTCTGCAAAGTGGAACGATCAACTGGACCCAGTAACGCAGCAGTTTGCCTTGGACACATTGGCTCCTTTTGTGTAGTTCAACTAAAATTGAAGTCGGAATAAAACCGAGCTTTAATTTTGATATCCCTGTAAGCAACAATAGGTATAAGGGAAACAATTACTAAAAAATAACGGTTGATGACTTCTCTTAATGGGAAACAAAGCAGGAGAGTTGCAATTCTCCATCAGTGTGATTCATTCATATTGATTGAGACATTATCTTAACAATGCCTTGTTTCAACATGTATAAAGAACGTCAAAGCAGAAAAGTATCATCCTAAAACAATGCAACTGATTCATTTTAACAGAGACATTATCTTAACAATACCTTGGTTAAACTTGTAGAAAGAACTACAAAGCAGGATAGTACCATTCCTAACAAGTGTTGCAGTTTTGAACTAAGATTCAGTAGTTAATTATTTTTGAGAGTGGCATTGCTTAATTTTACCAGCGGCGTTAGATTAACTAAAAGCATAAATAGTTCCAGGGGAGAGTGGGCGCAACAACAATATGTGCTTCCATCTACTTATAAAGGGGGTGATGCGGAGTTTATTGTAACAAAGCAACAAGCATCATGTCTGGGTTGGTCCCATTTTTGTTCACTACTTAATGGGAAAAGACAGCAATACAATAGCTTCAATTCAACATTTATTTAAAATAGTACCAATACAAGTAGCACAACATCTCAAAGCACACTGCACAATCATGTGGATGAAGGCCTGTACTGACCTTTCATGAGAATACCAGGATAAAATATGAATCTGCCAACACAAATAGGAAATCCAATCTCGTTTTGTGCAGTTGCACTGAAATCAAGCAAAGTGTTTCATGTAGCGAAGCAAAATGTCGCAATAGCAACAAGTTGAATAGATATCCCTGTTTAAACAGAGGCAAAAAAGGAATCAATTACTGGCTAATGAAGGAGGATGAAACATGCAGCCACAAAAATGGTAATCCCGCCAATCCCTAACAAGTGTTGCAGTTTTGAAATAAGATTCAGTAGTTAATTCTGAGAGTGGCATCAATTACTGGCTTATAAAGGGGGTGATGCTGAATTTTTTGTAACAAAGCAACAAGCATCATGTCTGGGTTGGTCCCATTTTTGTTCACTACTTAATGGGAAAAGACAGCAATACAATAGCTTAAATTCAACATTTATTTAAAACAGTACCAAAACAAGTAGCACAACATCTCAAAGCACACTGCACATCATGTGGTTGAGACCAAGATTTGAAACAACTCGCCACGAAGACTGGAAACAAATCTCGATCTCCTTTTGTGTAGTTCCACCAAAATTAAGCAAAGTCACCGGTGTGACATTCAAGTTGAACTGCACAAAACACTCTTAAAACATAAGTGTTTCGAGTAGCGAAGCAAAATGCCGCAATAGCAACAGGTTGAATTGATACCCCGGTTTTAACAGAGGCAAAAAAGGAAACAATTACTTGCCGATAAAGGAGGATGAAACAAACGATGATAGAAAGAAGCATCTAAGTTATCTTGGATGGAAAACAAAGTAGGATAGTAGCATTTCTAAAACGGTTGCATTGATTCATATTAACAGAGACATTCTCGTGAAACAACATTCATTAAAAAATGTAATTTACTTTTAATAGTGGCATTGCTTCAATTTTTCGGCAGCACTCTTAGATTAACAACATCAAAATAGCTGTGTGGGACATGCTAGCACCATGTGCGTCCACGCGTATAAATGGGTGATGCAGAGTATGTAGCCAAGTAGCATATCTGTGTTGGTCCCATATTTGTTCTCTTTGAACTTTTTTCCTATGTGAGGGCAGCAAATCTAGTCCTGCACAAACTACCCGACCCCCCAGTTTCTTTCCATTTTCAACAAAGAGATCGGTTCCTTACAGATGTGTGTACTGAGTTACCCCCTTTTTCCCTTTTCGTCCAACAAAGCGGCTGGATAGCCAGTCTATACTACTTTTCCTCCCTCCTTTCCTCATTGAACCACGTCCTAGATTCATGCTCCACCCCACAGCACCTTTCTATCCTCTTTGAACCAAGACCTAGATTCGACTACAGATCGAAAAAGATCCACATGCAGCTAGAGCAACGATGGTTCCAAATAAACTTATACCTTAGGGTCGTCGGGATGTGGCAAGGTGTGCGGCGGGAGGCCGGATCTGCCCACACTACGTACGGCAGCGAGGAAGAAGGGGTCGGTGGCCCTCCCGCACAGGCGCTGGGTGAAAGAGAAGGGCGCAGCCGGCAGTGGATTGCCTCCCTCACCGAAGGTGATAGAGTTAACGATGCACCTCCTCCCCTTCCCGGTGCGACGGGATATGGACGCCTCCTTCACCAGCTGTGAGGGGGGAGAGAGAGACAAGAGTCCAACGCAGTCTTGTTTAGATCTGGTGAAGAGAGGGTGAGAGACTGTGAATATAGCAAACCCTAGCAAATGAACGCTGAGCCTCCAGCGTGTAACATATATGTATTGCGGCGAGCGTGTGGAGAGTGCAAACCCTAGCGAACAAGCGCTGAGGCTCCCGCTTATATATATACTGATGTAGTACGGACTGAGCTCCGGTGCCTTCATAGCATCTGCTTTTCGCTGTATGACAGGTGAGCCAGCCACATTTTGGGCCCACCTATCATAAACCCAAAGGCAGGTGCACTAAGTCAATGAAGCTGCGTCCATATAGTACTCTCATGTGTATACGACTAATATATAGTGGAGTGGTTTTCTTATTCTCTCTATAACAATCCTTTTAAATTGTGTAAGTATGAAACAAAACTCTTTATTTAATGTACAGTGAAGAAAACTAGTACTACTTCCGATGAACAAACGATCCACGCCCACGCATCCTGGTCGCACTTCCTGTCCTTCACGTGTGGTACACTACCCTCCCTTAAGTGAACAACCACACATGCGCCAAATTATCGGAAACGTGTGAGAGTGTGTACAAATAAAGAATTTTAATTTTAATTATCAGAAAGGTTTGAGAGTATTACAAAGTTTGACTTCAGTCAAATCTAATATGCGGAGTAAATAAAAATGGAGGGCTACTACGTCCATCCGGGTTTTTAGTCCACACCATTTTTTAAATCAAAGTTAATAGCTGGATAAATAAAATTATAGGGGAGCTGGAGACAAAGTTGTGAGAAGGCTTAGAAATCAATACAAAACTTATGCTCTTAGTACCAGCGTCGATCCTTCTTCGAGGAAACATTTGGTTCATAGCCAATTGTGTGATAAAATTGCACCAACGTGAAAGACGACTGCGTCTCCAACGCAACCAAGGTGAACTGATGAAGGATATCATCTTTGTGCGTAACAAGCAAAGAACACTGATGGAAGACAGCTTGTTTTTCATTGAAAATCGTTCACCTTCACCAGCCGACGCAACCATGCGGCGCAACCATGAGCATCGATAGATCATCGTGGTGATGCATCATCCATTTGGCATCAAGTTTGGGTGAGGCACCTATGAAGTTTGACAAATCCTCACTGTGGTATGTTTCTACTCAATAATCAAGCTCGAGGAAGGAAGAACCACGTGGCAGAGGATAGTGAGGTGGAACAACAATGGCCATCCAATTTTTTGCAGTTCCACTAAAATTGAGGAAGACATGCCCGGGTATGGAGACACGCATCGCTGTTTCCAAAAATATAAAAAAGGGTTAGCAACGACATCTCAATTGTCAATAAGAATTAATGAAAAGTACACCAACAAACATAAACATCATAATTATATCTTGATGGGAACTAAACCAGGATACCCGAGAAAAAAAGCATTTCTTCATTTAACCAGTGATAGTACTACCACCATATGGACAATGACCGCACAACCACCATGTACTTTTTGTCGAAACAACATGTATACCTCCACCGAGGCATAAATCAGGACAACTTTTCGAGTAGCATTTCCTCTATAATAGTACTAGTAGGTGATGTTGGACCAGCCGACGAACCCTAGCTACTATGCATGGGGAGCAGGGGAGTAGTAGTCGCATAGAAGAAAACCTGCATGCAGCGACCTGGGGAGCTGGACCAGTACAAGAAGTTATACCTCAGCTGGGCGAGATGTCGTTTAGGCGGGCGGGCGGGATCTGCCCACACGATGGCAGCAAACAAGGGCGCAGAGGATCTTCGTCCGCACCAGCG
The DNA here is from genome assembly GCF_002162155.2 of Triticum dicoccoides. NCBI lineage: Eukaryota > Viridiplantae > Streptophyta > Magnoliopsida > Poales > Poaceae > Triticum > Triticum dicoccoides. Next base: position 403,233,139 of record NC_041387.1, read on the forward strand.
CCGGCTCCGAGAGGACGGTGCGCATCGGCTCCCTCCGTCGCGGATGGCGACAACGTAAACGCTGCACCTCCTCTCCTCCCGCAATGAACGGGATTCAGCCGGATCTGTGACCACCGGTGAGGAGAGAGATAGATTGGACATTGTCATCTTGTTTTGATATGGAGAGGGTGAGAGAGCGAGACGCGAGAAACTCTATCAAACAAGAGGCTATAATGTAGTAAAAATCTCTCCATAGCAGTGGTTTTAAATAGAATACGCGTGTTCCCGGAAAAAAGAAACGAAAACTGGAGGAAAATTTTTTAAGGGTCTGTCTAGGACACATTATGTCACATCTAAGTTGATGTCCACTCTGTTTGTGGTCTGTTTTTTTGTCCTAGTTTTTTTTGTTTCTTGTTGCTACATTATATACTTGTGGGAGCTTAGATGTGATATCCTTAAATAACATCTAGATGTGAATTAGACAAACTGATTTTCTAACATACCAAGAAAGAAAACTCGATAAAAAAACAAGCCCCTGCTTCTAGGTCGCGAGAGTCGTCGCGCACGCACACATAGACATAGACATGCATATCCGTGTTTACGTAAAATTCCATTTCCATCTCCATCTCCAATCATATTTGTCCAACTGGCACATTATTTACGTTGTTAATTATATACGCAACAATATTGACATACAACATCTCTTGTTTGCGCATGTCCGGACCGCTGCCACGGCCGGTCCTGACCAACCCGAACCCTCTTCATCACCCGCGCGTGCTTCCCACCCGAAACGGTCAGTGCCGCATTCATGCCCGGCCAGAGCAGACGCGACCTCTCACTGGCGCCGGCATTGAAGCGGCGCGCCGGCCGAGAGAGCGTCGCCCACGCCGCTTCCGGGTGCACGCAGCTACTCTGCGTTCAAAGGTCACAATAGCCGGCTACAACATGCATGTAAAAAGTTCTTGGGAGTCCGTGCTACAGCTAGCTGTCCTCCCCCAACTCGTCAATCTCTTCCAGTAGTGCTAGTACTCCATGGCGCGATCCATTGACAAGCAGGCGAGAAAGTTATCGTATACTCGGTTTGCGGTGAGTGGCATGTCGAGCGACCGTGTGGGGTCGAGCCGTGGAGGAGGGTGAGACACGAACATGACAGACGGGATTTAAACGTTGGTTTTGCGTGATGGCGCGATCCAACGAAATGAAATGTTGGTTTCTCTCCGTTTCCATCTTTTCTCCGGAAAAACGGAAACTTTCCACTCCATTTTCATTCCTATTCCAAGGTTGCCCCGTTACAACATTCCATCAAATACAAAGGAAAACTAACATGCATGCTGATGCATCTCAATGATTCACAGATCATAGCCAATATTTACTTCACAACTAAAGAAAAAAGTTGTGAGAGCGTGTACGAAAGAAAAACTACTGATGGGGTCACTACGACTTAAACCCTAAACCCTAAACATGATTTAATTCCCTGGCCAGGTAGAACCTGTTGAAGGAAAGACGACTGGCACCCTCGGATCATACGATGCTTTTGTGTAGTTCCACTAAAATCGACCTGAGCATCCCTGATGGCAAAGATATTGAAGAAGTGTGATTAGAATAATAGTACTGTCACTAGTTCATGAGACATAAACTCATCACAAGCCGGTAGAAGTAGAGAAAGATTGACATGGAGATGGAGCTACGGCAGTGGAGCAATCCGGCGCCGAAAGGAAGATGGACTACCTGGGACGTCGGGCTGTAGCTAGAAGGGAGGTTGGGACGCGACATAGGCCCATACCACGGTGACCCCCGATTGGGACGCACCGACTGCGGGTTTTCTCCCTCGCCGATGTCGACCGCGTCTACGCAGAACATTGTTCCCTTCCCCCAGCTGCGGGATCAGGCCCGTCGTTCTATGCTTGTGAAGAGAGCAACCTTAGCAAGCAGGCTTGTAGCTTAGGATCCTGCTAGTGTATATATAGTGGTTTTTTTCTCTCCATATCAACCATTTTATATTGCGTACGTGTCATTCAAGAGTGAAATGATGGTTGCTTCTTTCGACTAACTTACTGTGTGATTTGACTGGTCCTTAGTGGCCCCTACACGTACTCCCCCTACGTGTATGCAACAGTCACACGTACACATGGATGCAAAAACGCGCGCGACGCCCTAATGCATGCATCTCTGAGCACACGACGGGACACACACAGTCACGCTAAGTGCTCAACCTACACGTGCATGCACACACATACTCAGTCAGGGTGAGCTAGTGACCGTATAAAGACCGGAAAAAATATATATATTGAGCGCAATGAGCGTATTATGAAGTCCACTGACCGTATATTTACAAATATACAGTGACAGACAGTGTATTTATATCGTTTGAAATTAAGCCATATTAATCGAAGAGGAGGCAGTATGGACTAGCATTACTTTGCTGTGTCCCGTCAACTTGCCGAACGAGGAGAAGGTTGCAGGACGGGAGAAGCTTGCGCGCGGTGGCTCGCAGGACAAGGAGAAACTTTTGACTAATGCAAGCTCTCCCTCGCTTAGTCGGTGGACGTGCAACAGTTAATTCGGTGTCAGATTGCCAGAAGCATACACTATACTACTAGTGCTACTATTGTTCGACTTCCCGAATAGGTGAACAGCCAAGCGCAAAGTTTACTAGTACTAGTACTACTACTATAGTCCATAAAGATACGTACTATACTATTACTAGGAACCAGATGGAGGAGCGTCCACACTCTTATTATAATTTTAAAATGTGATAAAACAATCTTCAACACATTTGGTTCTCTTCGAGGGTTCTCGCATGTGATAATGGAAGTTGATTGCATGGAACACTCGCCACAATTCTCGCTTAATTCTGGCTCATATCCTGTTACAAATAGTAGCGCTCGGTAATATTTCCTCTTTTTTTGTTATTCAGCATGTAAACAGGTCAGCAAACCTTGCGGCGCATCTTCGTGCGAACCGTGCTTGCTGCACTTGAATGTGGCCGAGAGCTGGCTTGATGAAACACCTCGCTTCCTACTTATTTTTTTGTGGTGTACCTCGCTTCCTAGTGACCAGTGTCTTGGCTGATCGTCCTAAGAATGCTTATATATGAATAAAGCTCTCTCATTTACCCGCAAAAAAGATTAAGACATATTAACCGGAAAGGAGGGAGTATGGACTAGCGCTACTTTTTGGTGTGTCCCGTCAACTCGCAGAACGAGGAGAAGCTTGCAGGACAAGGTGAAGCTCGCTTACGCATTTTGACTAATGGAACCTACCCTCAGTGGACATGCATCAGTCCATTTGGTGTCAGATTGTCAGAGGCATACACTGTAGTACCCAACATGCGGAGTACCATCATTGTTCGACTTCAAGAAGAGGCGAAGAGCCAAGTGCAGTAGTACGAGTAGTACTACTACTAGAACTGCATGGTGGAGCGTCTATACTCTTATTTTTTTTATCTCTGATAAAGTACACGTTTATTCCAGAGAAGGGCGGAAAACGGCAGCCCAACATGTAATGAATGATATCGATCAACCAACCATGCTTGAATATATCGTGGCCTCCATGCGAGCCCGTCTGTGTGTTCTCGCTCCTCGTCTCTCTCAAGGATTGGCGGGATGGCTCTTTGTCGTCAATTGAGATCGGTTTGCTCACACTCTTGCCCCACGTGTCAATGATATGACATGAGGAGGTGCGTTGACCGACTGGCCATACGCGTACTTGGTTTTGCACCTTCATACTACTACTCCCTCTGTCACGGTTTACAGGGCGCGCTTCATTATGATGCATTTCTCTCAATGCATTTCCACCACCAGAGAGACTTTAGACGCGTTTGGTTTAATGCTCAATTAATTAGGGCGTGGTAACCGCAATCAAGTCCACAATTTTCTCTCCATGTACTCTGTACTACTACAGAGTGGAGTAAGTGCATGCATGTGTGTACCCGGGGTGGAAGCACTGCATGCATGTGTGTACGCATTATTCCCTCTAGTAATAGACGCCGTGCTATAACTACCAATGCTATTTTTCAGGCCGATCGCTAGTTGCCTTGGTCCCACAGATTTTTTTTTCTTTTTTCTGAAGCGCGCTATATAAACAGTGATGGAGGGAGTAGTATAAGAGGATTCAAAGAAGAGCATATTGATGGTTGCTTCTTCAGAGGAACTTATAGTGGGAAAGGTGGGGCTTATGATTTGTCTGCTCATTACTCACTATTAATGCGGTGCAACGACCGGGCTGAGTCTCCCATGCGGTTGTGCACTACCCCCTTGGTTCTTAAATATACTCCAGAGTATTTGTCTTTCTAGAGATTTCAACGAGTGACTACTCAAATATTTGTCTTTTTGGATATTCAAATGGACTACTACATATGGATGTATATAGACATATTTTAGAGTGTAGATTCACTCATTTTGCTCCGTATGTAGTCACTTGTTGAAATCCCTAGAAAGACGAATAGAATATTTAGGAACAGAGGGAGTACACATATGAAGCAAAATGAGTGAATCTACACTCTAAAATATGCCCGTTTGCAATTTGTAAAAAGACGAATATTTAGGAACGAAGGAGTATAATTTTGTGCATGGCACATGGACCCCGATGATGAAGAGGCTTCTGGCAATGCTATCAAGCTTCCATCATTTGTTTACATAATTGACGTACTATACAAATAATTTTCCAGCGACACGAAATTGTACAATGGTGTGAGCTTTCAGCTTTTGTTTCGCGTGTCTTGCCATTTATGCTCTTTCGGAAACAATAAAAAACTAACTTCCTTGCTAATGCATGTCAATTATTAGCAGATCAGAGCTAATAATTACATCACAACTAAAGACAGAGTTGTGAGAAGGTGTTAAATTAAAATTGATCCATGCTTTCATTGGCAGCAATGTCCCCCCAGCTCTGTCTAAATCAACAAGGCATGTTGGGAAAAAAAGTAGTTGTCTGGAGCATGCAACATTCCGATCATTTTGTGCAGTTCCACTAAAATAGAGCTGAGCGTCCTTGTTCCAAAGATATTAAGTGTGATTACGATAATAAAGGACTAATGATGAAACAATAAACACACAAATAGAAGCCGGTCACCTTTGCAGTCTCTCTTAAGACTACTAGTTGGAGAAGATTAGGCTCGGAGTTGGATGAGGAGGATAGAGCAAAACCAATCTCCCTTTGTGCAGTCGCACTGAAATGTAGAGGCGTTACCCGTGTGACATTTTAGTACAACTGCACAAAACACTCTTAAGAAAAAAGTGATTTGTGCAGTTCACCAAAAGGTCGCAATAGCAACGAGGTGAAATGGATAGCCCTGTTTGCAAAAAAGAGGTAGAAAGGAAACACTTACTAGCCAATAACAGTTGATGACACATGCGACGACAAAAAAGAAGCATATTCATTGCCCTAAGGGAAGATAACAACACGGTTGTGTTTGTCTAAAATGGTGTGAGGACAAGAATGCAATATGGAAAGTACGCTGGACGAGCTACGTTTTGGGCAAAGAACTATGGAAGATCCACATGCAGCGACGTGGGAAGATGAGAAGTGGAGCAAGGTCGGAGGGGATACCTGGAGGTCGTCGGGATGTAACTAGGTGAGCAGCGGCGGGCGGAATCTGCGAGCAGGTGGCGTAGGCCCTGCTGCGCTGGAGCTTGGTCAGAGAGAACGGCGTGTACCGCAGATCGGGACATGCTGCCTCGGCGCCGTCGAACGGAGAAACAATGCACTTCCTCCCTTTCCCCCGGCGGACGGGATGCGGCCGGATCAGTGACCAACGGTGAGAGAGAGAGGCCACCGCACTCCCTTTCCCCCGACGGACGGGATGCGGCCCGATCAGTGACCAACAGTGAGAGAGAGAGAGAGGCCACCACAGCCTTGTGTGAGATACTCTGAAGAGCGACAAACCAGGCACGCAAGGCTCCATTGTATATAGTGAGCAGACTACCTTTTTCTCCATAAAAATCATTTTATATTCTGTGTACGTGCCATTGAGCGCTATAACTTTATTTAAAAATAATGCGGCAATGCGTCAAGTCGAACTTTGTTTCGTGCAGGCGTGGTACACGACCTCCCTAGGTAAACAACCGCTACAGGCGTTCAAATTAGCACGTGGGCTGCCATTTTGTAAAGAAATGAGCTCCACCATGTACCCGCGCGGGTGTGGCTGGGCACGAAGCGTGAGTATGTGCACGGTGCACCTATTCTCTTCTTGTATACGTACACCACCTACGTGGGGTTGTGTGAGAGAGATACAAACCTAGAAAGATATAGTGTGTGGGTTCTTGAGAGTTTTTTTGGGGGGGGGTCAATCAAAAAATGTAACATATGCAATGTGTGTGAAATAGAGTCCTGGATATAACATATATATAGAGGGGGCGATCCACGAGAAGAGAGTGGAGGTATCATCGGCTTGAGGTATCCATAGAATCGAAAAGAGGGATGATGTGTGTGTGTGTGCGCGCGCGATCGATAAAGAGTGCCATCGAATTTGTGTGTGCCCATGTCAAAGATATAGAGTGGCTGGCCTACTGGAACGTGAGAGGGGACATTTGCAGTTTGTCTCTGTGGCATGGATACCTACCTGCAGCGCTCGACTATCAGTGTGTGGTGGGGGAAGAGGGAGGCCCAATTAACTATAGAGGTACAATGGCCGGTATATGTGTGGAGGAGGAGAGAGGCCTACCTCATGTATTAAGGAGATCGATCTGCCTCATGTATTAAGGGAGATCGATCGGCATCCATGCATATGTGAAGGAGAGGAATAAGGTTGGGAGAGAGACAGAGCTAGAGTGTTGGAGGGGGTGGTAGTGGAGTTGCCTCTAACAAATGGTGGGATAGGCTTGCTAGACAAATGGAGGGCACGCCCGCAATATCAATAAGAGAGGAGATGGCTGCTTTTTGTCTGTGCACGTGCGTGTGAGAGACGGGTCAGGAGGCATGCACGAATGATGAGGGGGGACGATGTGGTTGTGGTAAGCAGACATAACTACATAAGAAGATCAATCGCCCTTTGTTAGAGAAAGGAGAGACATAACTTGTGAGGTACGTCGATTGATGGGGGGGTAGTTAAAGTCGATCTAGGTATATGTTGGGAGATCGATCGGTATACATGCATGTGTGTGTTAGAAGCAAATGAGGCACGCGGATAAGGATAGAGAGAGAGGGATGCATGTAGGAGGTGGTACGAGAGGCATACTATATCGAGCGGGGAGGAGTGTGCGAGTACGAGAACGATGAAAAGAGTGGTGGGAGTGAGGCATGGACGGTGACAAGATAAGAGGGGAAGCTTGTGTTTGTGCTAGGCACACCTGGCTAGAGAGGCATATCGATCAATGTGTGCTGTAAAGAAGGAGTTGGGGGGTCTACAGACACCGTGAGTGAACGACCTAAAGTGAGAAGACGAATTTGCGCGATGGAGCTAGAGAATGCTGAGGGAGGGTGAGAGGGATGCGGGCGTGTGCATGCACAAGAGAAAGTTAGCGCTAGCTACAAAGATAAGAGGGTCATGTGGGTGTAAAAGACGAATAGAGATCATATATACTTCATTATAAAAAGTGAATTCGGATATTTGAAGAATTTATCATAGTGTTTTAAACCGACGCATGTGTGAATATATATAATGGTGATAAACATGGTGTGTTTATGAACATGTTATACTACATTTAATATATTTTATCTCTACTCTTATAAAAAACGGAGTTGTTGATGATGGTGTGCCTGCCATCCTGCATTATAGGTCGTCCGATTTATATCTGGCGGATAGCAAGGAAACTATGATGGTTGAAGTTGGCAACAATCGTGATTGTAGATTCTTATTGAAATAGAGAAACGATTCAAATTTAGTTCGAATTGCAGCGGTAGTATAGACATTTGGAATGCACTAAAATGTTGGTAAGAGTAGGTTACATGCATTATACAACAAGCGAAAAAAATTAATCGGACATAACATGGATTCATACTCCCTCCTCCCATCTATATAGGGCGTAATGAGATTTTTAAGACCGCCTTTGACTATTGACAAGATTAATAGTACATGACATGCACAATGTGAAAATTATATCATTGAAAGAACCTTTCACAGACGAAGTTAACGGTGTGCTTTGTGTAAGTTGCATGTCATATATCATTGCTCTAATATATGGTCAAAGTTAGCATCGAAAAATGCATTAGGTCCTATATAGATGGAAGGAGGGAGTAGCTTTGAATAGCATTTGTATAGTAAAACGGGGCAAGACTCTCTCTTTGTGTGGTGTGAATAGTTTTATTTTTTTCGTTTTCTTTTTGGTTGAGGGAAGTGTGAATTGATTTGGTACGTACAAGTACAATATTACTACACGTTAGGCTTGTCCCTAAAATTCAACCCGCGTCTTGTTATATCCCAAAAATTCAGATATCGTGCTCCCAAAACTGGCGCCTTCACAACCCGCGCCTTGCTATCCCAAAATTACAACGCGCGCGAAAACTCCCTCCAGCTACCAAATCCCAACACGCGAAATCCCCCTTCTAACCCTGAGCCGAAAGGGCCGCTAGTTCAAATCGGTGGGGGGTACTTTTGTAACATACCCTACATTTTGGACAAGCGCGTCCCTAAGTCATGCTTCACCCCCTCCCATCGCCCCCTTTTCGCCATTCGAAATCCCAGGCCGCCATAACCTCTCCGCTCCAGCCATGGAACCCCACCCTCCTCCGTCCGCCACATCACCGCTGCCCAGTCGGAGCCTCTTCCCCGACGACGTCATCCACCGCAATAGCTCAACATCCCTCGTCCACCTCCCCGGATGAGGATCCGTTGTCAATCTCGCCGTCTCACCGGTTCAGCCGCCCCGTCCTCCACCTCCAAGGAGCTGCTCCGATGATCACCTCATCTATCGCGGCTGCTCCATCCCCACAATGCCGCCTTAACCTGCTCCACCGGAACCGCAACATCCTCACCGACTCCTCGGACGAAGCCGAGGCCTACTCGGCGCCACCAAAGAGGTTGTACACTCATCACATTGCACCTTCTCCTTAACTCGACCTCCCGGCACAGACGGTGCTCCATCCCGCACCCCCATGGAGCGGCTAGCTTGAAGCTAGCGCTGCGAGCGACATATCCACGGCGGCTCTCCCATAGTGCGGGGCCCCTTCGGTGGTGGCGTCCATACCAGCCGGATCTGCTGCTGCTGCTCCAGCTCTCGCTCGCTCGCCCAGTTGCTGCTGCTGCTCTCCCCCTTGCTCGTGTTGCTGCTCTGCTCCGATTAAGCCACACTGCAGTCGACTGAACCGACTTTTGGGTCAGTCAATTTTCAGGGGTTGGGGGGGCTCACCGGAGTTAAGGAAGAACCACCCGCAGCAGGGATGGGGGCTCGCTAGAGAGGTACCCCACTATCTATCTTAGGGTTCAGGGTGGGGGCGGGGGGCCTAGAGGGCTGGCCGGGGCGGCGGTAGCGAGTTGTTTCGGGGCGGTGAGGCAGCGTCGGGGTCGGCGGTTCGGCCGGTGGTGGCTGGTAGCTCAGAGGGGTGCAGGTTGAAGATGAACTGCAGGCCCTCCCTAAACTACATGTCAAGTGCCTCTCTGCTACCATTGCGTTCAGTTTCGACAGTAGCATTCAGATTCCACAGTAAATTTCAGTTTCGACAGTTAAGTTCAGAGTCAACAGTTTTTACCTCATCTGTTGTAGTCAGGTGGTTTTTGGTGATGTTAATTTTACATCCATTTTACATCATCTATTGGAGATGCTATTAGAATCCCACTTGAGATTGACGATGTCTGCCTTGTGCTGCTTCAGCCTTGATGTCTTACGGCTCACCGGAGCTGCTCCAATGACAGAACGATCCATCACAACAGAGCAGTGCCCTGGACGCCGTCTACAGATTCCTCAGATCTTCCTCCACACCTCCGATAGACACCTCTGCCTCAACTGCTTCAGCGACCAACCCAATGATGCTGAGGTCGACACTGCTACGGCAAAGAGGTTGTACACTTGTTGCATCACTTATTACTATACATTCACGTCGATCCATTAGGGCTATTTTGGTTCAATGGAAAAACGTCGATCCACTGGTTGTTACCATCACTCTAAATTTCTGCATGCTCTCCTTACATAATCTCACCATATTTTTTTCGTATGCATGTCAGATATTATAGATAGTCATGCTAAACATGTAGAGAAAAAGAGAAGAGTTTTGCGCGGAAATACAATGTCATGCAGACATTGCTCCATGGTGGGTTCAATGGAAAACCTCCCCACCCCTCTCCAGATTGTAATCCAGAGGAAGATATCTGTTCTGAGGTGGATTCAGACACCGCTGACCACTCCTATTTACCCCCAAGGTGTTTGCTCTACCTTGGCATGATGATGTTAGTCATATCATGCATATGTTGCCTTGCAGTGCCTACTTTTGACATCATATATGTCATCTTCTTAGTTTAGACATGTTCTGTAATGCCACTTGTTTAGTTTATATATCATATATGAGAATTATGCAGTCTCATGTCTTTTAGCCAGCCATAATATATGTGAAATGTGCAATACCAACATGTTTAACCAGGCATCATATATTTGAATGATATCTTCCCCATCCTTTTCTTCATTACATTTCCATTTGTCGACAATGTTTGTACATTAAACTACTCTTCCTGTGAATCAGCCATTTGGGTGGGAGATGGAAAAATCTGGAGTGAAAACAAGGCCTTCAGAGCAAACAGTGCTACCTGTCGAAGCAGATCTCTTGTTGGGTCCCGATAGCTCCTTAGAGATGGATTCAGAGACAGATGACCAGTCCTATTCCCCCACTGAGGTGTATGCTCTAACTTGGCACGGTTATACTGCTCATATCATGCATATGGTGTCTTGCATTGCATAGTTTAGACATCATATACACAATATTCAACACCATGTTATTAGTTCAGACATCATATCGAATGCCCTTTGTTTATCATATAAATCACATATGTGAATTAAATGATGCGATCCTGATTACTTAGATAACATATAGGTGAATTATGTCATGCAATCCTGTTTAGTTATTCATCATATCTTTGAATTATGTTATGCTATGCTATCTAGTTTAGATAGACATCACATATGTGAAATTATGTCATGCTATCCGTTTTAGTTAAACAATATACATGTCAACTATTTCATGCCCTCTTTTTTCCACACTATCTATTGCATCTGTCTCTCATACAATGTGTGTACATTCAACTATGTTTCCTGTTTATCAGCCATTTGAATTGGAGCGGGTGATGTCAGTATCTAGCGGAATAAAAACACGGTCTTCAAATAAAACAGTGCTACCTCTTGGTGGAGATAGCACCCAGGTTGTACATGCACAAGCCCTACCACACATAACCCAAACTCTCGCAGATTGTACCCCTACTGCGATGGACAGAGAACCAGCTTCCCCCAATCTAACCCCAACCCCAGCCGATAGTAACCCAGTTCCTGTTGACACAGCACCATCTCCACCACAGAGCTCCCAAACAAGAGCAGTTAGTAAGGCAGCTCCAGTGCCCAAAGGGCCAGTACTATCACGGCGAACCCCAACTCCACCAGTTAGTATGCCTATTCCTGTGGAGGAAGCACAACCAGCCAGTCGTAGTTTAGCATCTATCGCATTTGTTGTTGTTAAATCGTATGTGCGTATCTTCCCATCTTGGAAATATTATACTGAAGATGAAGGAAAATGCCAGTTGCAGGTGTTTGTCCAGGAGTTATGTGTAAGTAATGTTATTCATGGCAATTACTTTGCTTCGTCCCATACATCCTACCTCCATGATGGTTATAATACAGCAAATTTTCCCATTTTTCTCTATAGAGAAGGACCGATTTGGAAACTCAGGATGAGGTAACCTGTGCTAATACCTCTGCTATCTTCAAGAACGCTTGGTGGCAGTATCGGAATTACCTGAAGAAAACTTACTTCACCGGCAAAGAAACTCATCAAATTCCCTTACGTTCTCCTGAGACACATTTACTGGACGATGACTAGGAACGCCTTGTTTTGTACTGGTCCCGAACCAAGAATGTGGTAAGGTCTATGAGCTCATTTTCTATTTTTAAGTATTTTATTCTTGCGACTTAATGTACTCTGTTCATGTAGAACAAGTGCCTAAACCTGAAGAACAACTGTTCTAATTTAAGATTCCATTGCTATCATAGTTCAAAAAAGTGCTAGGCATTAATTGTGCGTTTTGCCACCGCCTTGCGCTTTACTGACCAAAGCGCATGCTTATGCGCAGCTATGCACAGATTATGTGTAGTTATGTGCAATGCATTTTGCCAACGCCTAGAGCCTAGGCACGCTTAAGCGCTCGCTTAGGCGAGCCTTTTTTAACTATGATTGATTTGCTCTTGTATCACTGTATTTACTCATACAAACTTATTTTTTAGTTGAAGGATCCAATCGAAACTCCAATGGCACAGCAGGTATGTTCACATATGTTTCTTTAATAGGTTTGCTCTTATCAATAGCTCTGTTGATTTCAATTTCAATTGTGTATACAGTTGACTTTCATATCATGCACATTACTAGCATCACAACAGAGCCAATAGTGTTGTTGTACATGTAGACCCATGGTACCCATCTAAAATCTTATTGTGCCGTGTAGTTTCCCATGCTTTGTATTCTTTCACTGCTGCTTTGTCTTGAACTGATATGATTTGAACCGTGTCTCTATTTTGATTTGGCAAGACAATGCAGTGACCATAGGACATAGATATATGTTTGTTTGATGCTTTTATTATGTACTAGTACTTGGCAGTAGAAGACTTGGTAGTTTAATCCTGTCCACCTTACTAATGAACTGGTTCACCGAAATGAGTTTTATATACTAGTACATGCTAAACTTGTTATGTGTCTGCTTGTTTCTTCTTTTAGAATGCTGACAGAATATTGGGGAAGAGTGCCTTATTAAGCAATGGTAAAGGAAGTAATGCAGATAAAATTTAGGATAGTGACACATCCTTGTTGGTCTCCAACAAAGCTGATAAAACAGCTAAGGAAGACTATCTTGAAGACAGCGAGACAACCCCAAAGTCCTGTCTTGGTTTAGTGTTCGAGTTACTGGCCACTACCGCTTGCACAAGCTATTTAAACTCACTGTCTGAATCAGTTCAGTTTCTTGAGTCTCAACTACAAGTTGAAAGACATCGATCAGTTGTGCTGCGACAAGAAGCGGAAGGATTGCGGAAGTCCCTGGAGCATTCAGATGCATACTTTCTGGTGCAACAGCAAGCGTTGGAGGATTTTAGCGCCAAACAGGACAAAGCTAATCAGCTTGCTAAGCTTATTGCCAGCATGGTGGATACCCAGGATAATGTTTCTTGAGCTCTTCTGAAGTTGTTTCAGTTATGCTCTTGTTTTGCTGCCGTGTTTATTTGCACTGGTGGCCAATTTTGACAGCCAGTGTATGTAATATGCTTCTTTGTTCCCTATATTTGCACTGGTGGCGAACTTTGATGCCCAGTGGATGTAATATGTGTAATAGCGGTAATAGGCTAGCGTTAATTGCTTGCTTATTTATTTCCTTATTGTCTTGTTTAGTTGTTTGCTTGTAGTCACTGTAGTTCTTTTTCTGTGTTTTTCTAGTGGCCACAATAGCCTATTTTTGGTAACTAGGCCAAAATAATCATGGCAACACAGAGACTGTTGTAACCATGGGCCTCCTGCAGGCCGTATGATCCATGGGCCTTCGTCCGGCCGTAGGATCCATTGGCCTTCTATACGGACCGTAGGATCCATAGGCCTTCTATACGGGCCTTAGGGTCCATGGGCCTTCTACGGGCCGTAGGGTCCATGGGCCTTCTATGGGCCGTAGGATCCATGGGCCTTCTACAGGCCGTACTATCCATGGGCCTCATACGGGCCATAGGATCCATGGGCCTTCTACGGGGCGTATCATCATTTCGTCAATCATGGGTCATACTATTCGTGGACCATAACGGGCCGTTAATAGGCCGTATTTGATAACTCTATGAAAACAGCCCAACGGGTTTTTTTAACATGAAAATGGCCCAACGTATTAACGATCTGCAAACGGGCCGACTGCAATGACGGGCTGAATTTGGCCCACAAGCAGAAAATGACAGTAACGGGCCGTATGTAACCGAATGCTGCAAATGAGCCCAAGAATCAATGGACCCTGAGAAGGCCGAAAAATAACTTGGGCTGGAAACGGCCCAATGGAATAACGGGCCGTTAATGGGTATAAAGTGATACACTGTTCATTACGGGCCAGTTTCACCACGGGCCGTTAATGGGCCAAGAGTTACAAAGGTCCTCATATGGGCCGAAAGAAGTCATGGGACACACATGGGCCGGAAGTTAAAACGGGTTGAATCATATTGGACAGCCCAGATGATGCTACTGGGCCTAATTCGGATAGGGCATAACGGGCCCTGGGTTAGCAGGCTGTAAATGGGGTATATGCGAACATGCCATTAACAGGCTTTCCATGGGCCGGGCTGCCACCTTTTGACCAAGTCAAATGGGTCGGCCTTTTCACAGGAATGGGCCTCTGTTGGGCCGTGCCACGTGTCACCGTATCATAGGCGACTTCGGTCCAATGAACGGATGACATATGTCCCAACGGTGAGCCGATACGTGTTTCCTCCAGCCAATGATGATTTTACACATGGAAAATCCCCATTGGTCGGAGCTGTTAACGGGTTATCAGATCCAAAACCCGACCAGATAGCTTAACGGCGTTCCATTATGATGGATTCCACGTGTCGGTCACCCTTGACGAAAGCACTTCTGTGACGCGCGATTTATCGTCATGGAAGTGGACACTTCCGTGATGATAATTTTGGTAATGTCATGGAACACTTCTACGACAGCACAGGTATGACTATCTTGATTCTGTCATAAATTTGTCATGGATGTACATGCATGACAAAAAACGTGACCTACTATGACAAACACGTATCATCACGGAAGTGTATTTTTTTTAGTGGATGAAGGAATCAAGAAGTCCATGGAGGATCAAGCTCCGACGGTGGAAGAAGAAAACATCCCTCAACCTTTACCTAACCTCTTTACTCCAACTAAGATTGAAGCTTTCAAGATGATTGAGTTAGCTCGGATACAGAATAAGTATCTCACACAGGAGAATATTTTGTTGAAGGGTCATATCGTCGGACTCAAGGGTATTATCCGCAAGTTGGAGGAGCTTGTGCGCTCGATGTGCGATTATCCACCATCATCATCACCACCTCCATCACCTCCAAGAACATAATCACATGGGTAGGGCACTCCCCTTGGCAACAGCCAAGCTTGGGGGAGGTGCCCCGATATCATATCACCATCACACTCCTATCTTTGCCGTTTTATTTAGTTCGATCCTTTTAATAGTATCTTGATCTAGTAGATTGAAGTTTAGTATCAATTAGTTTTGAGTTTTGCTTTGTGATCTCTTTATGTAATCAAGTTCGTGAGCTATCTATAATAATTATTAGTGTTGAGTCAAGGGATTTGATATCTTGCCATGATCTTGAGAAAGTAGAAAGAATAGAAAGAATAAAAGAGTTCATATTGATCTTATAGATAGTAATGACTTCACACATAGAAAGTATGAGGCATAAAAGTTGTTGAGAGTTGACAAATGTAGTTTTGGTCATCATTGCAATTAATAGGAAGTAATAAGGAAAGAGAGGTTTTCACATACAAATATATTATCTTGGACATCTTTTATGATTGGGAGCACTCATTAAGTATGACATGCTAAAAGAGTTGACGTTGGACAAGGAAGACAATGTAATGGTTTATGTTTTCTTACATCTCAGTTAAAGTATATTGTCATTGATCTTCCCAACATGTTGAGCTTGCCTTTCCCCCTCATTCTAGCCAAATTCCTTGCACCAAGTAGATATACTACTTGTGCTTCCAAATATCCTTAAACCCAGTTTTTGCCATGAGAGTCCACCGTACCTACCTATGGATTGAGTAAGATCCTTCAAGTAAGTTGTCATGTTGCAGGCAATAAAAATTGCTCTTTAAATATGTATGACTTATTAGTGCAGAGAAAATAAGCTTTATACGATCTTGTTATGGAAGCAATAAAAGCGACGGACTGCATAATAAAGGTCCATATAGAAGTGGCAATATAAAGTGACGTTCTTTTGCATTAAGATTTTGTGCATCCAATCCCAAAAGCACATGACAACCTCTGCTTCCCTCTACGAAGGGCCTATCTTTTACTTTATGTTTTTACTTTATGTTTGAGTCAAGGTGATCTTCACCTTTCCTTTTTTCATTTTATCCTTTGGCAAGCTCCTCATGTTTGAAAAATCTTGATATATATATCCAATTGGATGTAAGTTGGCATGAACTATTATTGTTGACATCACCTAAAGGTGAATACGTTGGGAGGAAACACAATAAGCCCCTATCTTTCTCAGTGTCTGGTTGAAACTCCATAACCACAAGTACTGCGTGAGTGTTAGCAATTGTAGAAGACTACATGATAGTTGAGTATGTGGGCTTGCTGAAAAGCTCTATTTTTGAATCTTTCTGATGTTATGATAAATTGCAATTGCTTCAATGACTGAGATTATAGTTTGTTAGTTCCCAATGAAGTTTCTGAACCATACTTGACATTGTGAATTGATTGTTACTTGAGCATAAGAAATCATATGATAAAATCTATATATGTTGCTGTTATAAGAATGATCATGATGCCCTCGTGTCCGTATTCTATTTTTATCGACACCTCTATCTCTAAACATGTGGACATATTTTTCGATTTCGGCTTCCGCTTGAGGACAAGCGAGGTCTAAGCTTGGGGGAGTTGATACGTCCATTTTGCATCATGCTTTTATATCAATATTTATTGCATTATGGGCTGTTATTACACATTATATCTCAATACTTATGGCTATTCCCTCTTATTTTACAAGGTTTACCATGAAGAGGGGGAATGCCGGCAGCTGGAATTCTGGCTGGAAAAGGAGCAAACATTGGAAACCTATTCTGCACTGCTCCAAAAATCCTGAAACTCCACGGAAGTTATTTTTGGAATTAATAAGAATTATTCAGCGAAGAAACTACCAGAGGGGGCCCACACCCAGGACAGGAGGGTGGGGGCGCGCCCACCCCTACTGGGCGCGCCCCCTGTCTCCTGGGCCCCCTGGTGGCCCTCCGGTGCCCATCTTCTGCTATATGAAGGCTTTTACCCTGGAAAAAATCAGAGGCAAGCTTACGGGACGAAACTCCGCCGCCACGAGGCGGAACCTTGGCGGAACCAATCTAGGGCTCTGGCAGAGCTGTTCTGCCGGGGAAACTTCCCTCCGGGAGGGGGAAATCATCACCATCGTCATCACCAACGATCCTCTTATTGGGAGGGGGTCAATCTCCATCAACATCTTCACTAGCACCATCTCCTCTCAAAACCCTAGTTCATCTCTTGTATCCAATCTTGTATCAAAACCACAAATTGGTACCAGCGGGTTGCTAGTAGTGTTGATTACTCCTTGTAGTTGATGCTAATTGGTTTACTGGGTGGAAGATCATATGCTCAGATCCTTAATGCATATTATTACTCCTCTGATTATGAACATGAATATGCTTTGTAAGTAGTTATGTTTGTTCCTGAGGACATGGGTGAAGTCTTGCTATTAGTAGTCATGTGAATTTGGTATTCGTTCGATATTTTGATGAGATGTATGTTGTCTTTCCTCTATTAGTAGTCATATCAAATTATCAAAGTACCGAACGCGAATCATATGAGCGTGATGAAAACTAGCTTGATGATAATTCCCATGTGTCCTCGGGAGCTCTTTTCTCATTATAAGAAATTGTCCAGGCTTTTCCTTTGCTACAAAAAGGATTGGGCCACCTTGCTGCACTTTATTTACTTTCATTGCTTGTTACTCGTTACAATTTATCTTATCACAAAACTATCTGTTACCTACAATTTCAGTGCGTGGAGAGAAAACCTTACTGAAAACCGCTTGTCATTTCCTTCTGCTCCTCGTTGGGTTTGACACTCTTACTTATCGAAAGGACTACAATAGATCCCCTATACTTGTGGGTCATCAGCGGCTGGTGGACAAGTCAACAGAGTATGTCCAGGATTAGATTTGCTGCCATCACATAGTAAAAGGTCTCCAGGATTAGATTTGCTGCCCTCACATAGTAAAAGGTCTCAGGATTAGATTTGCTGCCCTCACATAGTAAAAGGTCTCCAGGATTAGATTTACTGCCTTCACATAGTAAAAGGTCTCCAGGATTAGATTTGTTGCCCTCACATAGTACAAGGTCTCCAGGATTAGATTTGCTGCCCTCACATAGTACAAGGTCTCCAGGATTAGGTTTGCTGCCCTCACATAGCATGAACAAACTCGACATCACCACTTTATGCCTCCTTGTAGGTACATTGTGCTGATGCGTCCACTGTCGCATGTCCTTATACCAACCTTTGTTGTTGTTAATGTAAGGGTGCATGTAAAATGAAGCGATCACACTGTTACCTTAGGGACATGTCTAACCAGTGTTATTGTTAATCTAATGCCTCCAGTGATAATATGCAATTAAACTGTGTTACAAATGGCATTCCTCATGTTTTCTCCATTATGATAATTAAGTAAGTTGCTCATTTACACTGCTGAGTGTCCTGGTGTCCCCACGGTCCCATGCCCTTAAACCAACTCTTTAGCTGTTGTTGATTTACTGTGTCTAGTAAACAAGAAATGCCACCATTAAAGTAATCCCATATTTGAGGAATCTCATTGTTGATCGTAATGCTTCTGGTAACATGAAGCATTGCTGACATTTTAAAATTTCTACTGTCCTTGCGTGATTGCCATGAACATAATTAAGATGCTTCTTTTCATTTTGTATATGCTTCGTATATTCTTATTGACCAACAACTGTTTACTTTCTATCTTTTTGTGCAGATAGGGATATCCATTTCACCTTGTTGCTATTGTGACCTTTTGGTGAACTCCACAAAACACTTTTTTGGAATGAGTGTCTTGTGAAGTTCAACTAAAATGTCACATGGGCAACATCTCTCAATTTTGGTGGAACTGCACAAAATGGTGATTGGAGTTTCCAAAATCTTCGTCAAGTTCTGCTGGTAATCTCGTGCAACATTTTATTAGCCTTTGCAAGATGAGCCATCACTGTCACCACAATGGCACTTTATTTTAGTGGAACTGCACAAAAGGATAAGAAAATTATAGTTGCACCTTACATGAACCAGGTAGCCAACCTTAATGTTCCTCAATTTTAGTGCAACTACTAAAGAAGAACCTGCCAGTTCACGAGAGCAAGTACTTCCTGCTAGCTGAATGATGCAATCTTTGCTTCATTTCAGGTGAACTGCAGAAAAAGGTGCACGAATTGAATCATGGAACTCCAGGCAGACCTCATCCTAGTGGAGCTGCAGGTTGAGTTCAAGGAGGCCACTATTAAAGTGAAATCATGTTCTTCTTGTTTGTGCTGTGCAAACAGGAATACTCAACTACAGATGTTGTGACAGTCAAGATCATTTGCCAAGTTCTTCGATTGTATGACATGGCTAGCCAAGATGGATTTAATCTGATATTCACTTTATCAAAAGGCTCTAATGGGTTGGTTCTGAATCTCGCAAGCTGGGATTCAATGAGATGTGTAGGCATCTTTGTTGTACTTATTATTTGAATCTTATTTGTTGGTTCTGAATCTTGCAAGCTGGGAATCAATGAGATGTGTAGGCATCTTTGTTGTACTTATTATTTGGATCTTATTTGTTGGTTCTGAATCTTGCAAGCTGGGAATCAATGAGATGTGTAGGCATCTTTGTTGGACTTATTATTTGGATCTTATTTGTTGGTTTTGAATCTTTCAAGCTGGGAAACACGACATGATGATGCAGAGGACAACAACCATAACAAACAGTTTAAACTTGGTGGTATTATCTTTGTGAAAGTGCGACAAATGTGTTGATCGTGTGCGTCCTGAGAATAATAATTCTAATTGTTGTGCATGTTGATCCTGTGGCACTGATAGAACGAGCCAATGCATTGCTTGTTTTAAGTATAAATTTCTATTAAAGCTAATTAAATTTAAGTAAAGTGACCACTAACTCCTATTATTACAGTACCAATACAGACCTGCTCGTGAACCGACGTGTGGCCGGAGTAGGTTTCTTAATGGAGGCGTTTGAATGCGCCGAGGGTGCATCTTCTGCCGGGCGTGCAGCGGACGGGGAGGGGTAGTAACTGTTGTCGCCTATACACACTCAGTTTACTGTTGAATCCAGTTCCCCAAGAGCTGAAAAACGAACTGCTGTCGCCGCCTACACACTTGTTCACTCGAAGAGACTCCAATGGCGATCCTAGGGGTGAGCCTGCTGCATATGGACTTCAGCAAGGAGTTCCCCTTTGAGTTCGCCATTCAGTCCTATGGCTACACCAAGTTGAATGTGATGTACACCAACGATCCGGACTCGGTGAAGCTCTGCCTCGCCGAGTTCAAGCAGTACCTATAGGACGAGAAAGCACAAGGTTGCAGGACTAGACCTTGTTCCCATCCATTCGTCTCCTGACAGGGACCAGCGGATCACCATCGCCCAGGTATGTGTGCGGGACGAGGTTCTCATCTACCACTTCTGTAGGGCCATCAGAGGTTCTAGAGCATTCGCCCGTTTCATCGGCAGCGCCGACTGCACCTTTGCTATGGTGGAGAGAAGGAAGAACGTGACAATTCGGCCATCTGGTGCAACAAGCTTGTCGACATCCAGAAGTAATACAAGATCATCAGCAACGGGAAGGAGAAGGACTATGTGGTTGACCTTGCCGAGACCATCATCGACCCCTGATAGGCCAACATGAAAGAAGACAACGATACCAAGGACCTAAACATGTGGGAGGTACCTCTGAATCTAGCCTACATAACCTACACGGCCAAGGATGCATACGCATGCTACGACATGTATAGGCAGATCTTGGACATGAGGGCGTGTTTGCTTCCCGTAACCGACGAGTACACAAATAGCCGCAGCGTCATGATCAAGCATGCCAGGAAGGTCTAGATGTTGTACTTTATCTGTTTATAAGCACCTTTATCATCTGAGTGTTTCATGCATTAGCCTATGTGTCGTAATTATCTGTTTTGTCTGAATATTTCTTTTAAGAACCCATTAACATGATTGCTTTTTTTAGTGGCTATTTGCTTATGTATGTAACTAGTCCACTTGTCCGTTAAAAAAACTAGTTCACTCGGCTGTTGTGCTTTGAATCTCCTTCCTCCCAACATATTCCCCTCCTCACGTGGACCCAGTAGGTCTCTGAATTTTCTCCCACTTTCTTTTTCGATGTAAACTGAGTTTTCTCCCAGTACTTTTCCCTAGAACCAACTCAACTATCCCACGTCCAGCCTAAAAAATAATATTACCCCACGTACTATTAACTCATCAAATTCAAATGATATTTTATTTCGTAAGTTGAAAGTTCTTACAAAATAATAATAATAATTGTTTATATATAACTTGGCAAGTTAACTCCTAGTGATTGCGTACATAAGCATGCAAAGATTTTACTGACCAATGCAGTAATAGACGTGCAATCATGTGTTTATGTTTTTATAACATTTCTCTGTCTAGCCCAACATGATATTTTCACCCAGCCCAGCAAGTCCGCGGATTTCGAGAAAAATGCAAATGGGATTTAAACGAGCTTCATAGATGCTACATCATTGTTTCACCCAGCCCACCAAATGGACTAAAAAAACAAATGGACTAGCTGACATGTGGGCTAGTAGGTCGAAGCCTAAGAAGGCATTGGATTTACATCCAACGGCTGGCATTATTCTTCAATCTCTCGTCTTCTTCCCCCAGCGCTGCCGGGACCGCCTGCTCCAGCCTTTGGCGTCTAGCGGCGTTGTTTTGCGCTCCTCGGCGAAATGCTACCCTGCCAACGGCCAGGCCATCCCTCCACTCTGCACCTCCTGTTATTCTCTGTCGAGTGTAGGCCCACCCCGCACCCAAACCAGTCAAGTTTCCCACTCCTCTCCGTCTGCAACTCCACTGTCGCGTCTTCCCCATCTCCGGGTCGTTCCAGTCTGGGGCCTCGCCGTCGTCCACTGCCTCGGTGCACTCGGCGCGGCATGGTCAACATACGAGAGTCATCGGAAGAGGATTGTACATGGAGAGCCTGACGGCTGGGACCCACGAGTTCCATGGTCGCACGCAAGGAAAGTTCCTCCTTATTACGCACTGTACATGGACTGTACGTGGGAAGGGATTCTGTATTTCGCGAAAAAAAACGTTTCCCCCGCTGACAGGTCGGACCCACCAGTTATATCTTCGCACGCAAGGAAGTGCCTCCTTATTATGCACAAAAAAAATGAATACCCCCCTGCTAGCTGGGACCCACCATAGTGGGTGGCTGACTTGTGGGCCTACTAAGTTGACGGGGACGGAGGGCTTTGTCAACTTAGTCAATATGAACGATTCTAGCTCCAGTGACCGTACGATGTCCATCCAACGGCCATAGTGCTTCTTCAACCTCTGGTCTTCTTGCTCAAGCCGCCCAAAGCAGCGTCGGTCGTGTCGCGTGCTCCTGCCTCTCGTGGCCGGCTGTGATGCTGCGGAGGCCTCACCGCCCCCTACTACTCCCACCGCTGGCCCAGGGCATCCCTCTACTCACCCACACCCCCTGTTATTCTGCGGCGACGGCAGCCTCATGCCGCAGCCGAACCAGTGAACCCTCATACTCCTCTCCGCATGGGCATCCACTGCCGCGTCTTCCCCGGCTCCGCGCCGTCCCCTTCCTAGGCCTCGCCGTTGTCCACCACCTTGGTGCTCTTGGCGCGGCGTGGTCAATGTGGTCAACGACCGACTTCCATCGGAAGAGTACTATACGTGGAGAGGCTGACAGCTGGGTCCACGGCCACAACCTAGTTTTTTTTGTGATTTGCCAAGTAAGTCACTTTGTCAGGCTTGTTGGACTGCAAATCTTTCAAGACGAGGAGAGCTTCAATCAGTTGGCCGAGAAAATGGCCTATCAGTAATGAGAAATGGGTTGTACATTTTTAACACACATCAAACCGGCAATTAGTTTCAAATTTCTTTTTTTCATTTCGAGATTTTAAATTGCATTTATTTTTATGCGTGGACAATTTGTTGGATCTTATATTGATATACATTTATTTTTAAAATCATTTTGAATGTGACTCAAAATTTCGGGATTAAAAACAGTTCAGACCGCACCGAAATATGCAAAATTTCGTATAATTTTTCAACCGTGGCCACAATATGGGCTGTAATGCTAACAAAAAGAATATGGGCTCCAAAAAAACCTTAAGAATTAGCAAATGGCTATAAATTATTGGAAATAATGGCAGATGGGCTGTATGATGTTTTCCACAGATTTGAGGCTTTCCTAAAAAAAGGGTGACGCACAAGCAGTGACTGTTGGATTTCCATCCAATGACCGTCGTGCTTCTTCAATCTCTGCTCTTCCTGCTCCAACCGCTCAAACAAGCGCCGGCGGAACTGCCTGCTCCCTCATCCCCATGGCCGGCTGTGCTGCCGTGCAGGCCTCATCTCCCCACCGCACTCCCATCGCTGTCCTAGCCATCCCTCTACTCACCCACACCTGTTGTTATTCTCCGGCGATGGCAGACGAACCAGTAAACCCTCGTACAGTCGTACTCCCCTCCGCGTGGGAAACAACTGCCGAGTCTTCCCTGCCTCCATGTCGTTCCCTTCCTAGGCCTCGCCATCGTCCATCACCCTGGTGCTCTCAGCGCGGCCTGGTCAACGTGGTCAACGACCGACATGCATCTGAAGTGGACTGTACATGGAGAGGCTGACAACTGGGTCCACGGCCGCACGCAAGGAAATGCCTCCTTATTACGCGGAAAATAATGATTCCTCCACCTGACATCTGGGACCCACCGAAAGGGCCTCTGTATTTCGCGAAAAAAAAACGTTACCGCCGCTGACAGCCTGGACCCACCAGCTATATCTTCACCCGCAAGGAAGTGCCTCCTTATTACGCACAAAAAAATGAATACTCCCCCTGCTAGTTGGGACCCAGTATAGTGGCAGGCTGACTTGTGGGCCTACTAAGTTGATGGGGATTGAGGGCTTTGTCAACTTAGTCAATATGCACGATTCTAGCTCCAGTGACCATACTTTGTCCATCCAACGGCCGTAGTGCTTCTTCAACCTCTGTTCTTCTTGCTCTAGCCGCCCAAACCAGCGCTGGTCGTGCCTCGTGCTCCTGTCTCCCGTGGCCGGCTGCGATGCGGCGGAGGCCTCACCGCCCCCTACTACTCCCACTGCTGGCCAGGCCATCCCTCTACTCACCCACACCCCCTGTTATTCTGCGGCGACGGCAGCCTCACACCGCAGCGAACCGGTGAACCCTCATACTCCTCTACGCATGGGCATCCACTGTCGCGTCTTCCCTGGCTCCGCGTCGTCCCCTTCCTAGGCCTTGCCGTCGTCCATCGCCCTAGTGCTCTCAGCGCGGCTGGTGAACGTGGTCAAGGAACAGTCCATCGGACATGGACTGTACGTGGAGAGGCTGACAGCTGGGTCCACAGCCGCGGCAAGGAAGTGCCTCCCTATTACGCGCAAAATAGTTATTCCTCCACCTGACAGCGGGGACCCACCGGACGGGCCACCATATTTTGCGAAAAAAACGTTTCCCCCTGACTACTGGGACCCACCAGCTACATCCTCGCATGCAAGGAAGTGCGTCTGGGCAAAAAAAATGATTCGCCCCCCTGACTGTTGGGACCCACCAGCTACATCTTCGCACGCAAGGAAGTGCCTGACAGTCGGGACCCACCTGGTCAAAGCGTACGTAGTGTTTTCATTCTGGTCGCAAACGTGTACGTACATACTGGTCGATGTAGAGGCGCGCACGTGTCGTAGTAGAGGCGCGCACGTGTCGTAGTAGAGGCGCGCACGTAGCATGTACACGTACGTACAACAGTCAGGGTGCAAGAAAGAAAATATGGCCACATACGTACATACGGGCAGGGTCTCGAATGCCTACTCACGCATACGTACGGCCAGGGCTCGTGTACATGGCTGGGTCAGAACGGAGAAACCGCATCGTCGTCGTGTGCATGGGGAGGCAACGGAATGCTCGTGTTCATGGGGAGGCAATGGAATGCGTTGTGTTCATCAGGAGGCAACGAAACGCGTGGGAGCCAAACGGCTTGGACGGAACAGGCGGTGGAAACGAGGCCTGGCATACCGCAGAACGGAGGAAACAGCCATGTGTTCGACCGGCCACGTTTGAAACGGGATCTTGTTTATCAGGAGGGGTCTGGCGTACCGCAAAACAGAGGAAACGGACCTCCTACGGTCGAAACGGGGGTCCTGTTGATCGGGAGGGGTGTGGCGTACTGCAAAACGGACGAAACAGACTTCTGTTGGAGCGCTACGGTCAAAACGGGGTCCTGTTCATCGGGAGGGGTGTGGCGTACCGCAAAACGGGACTCCACGGGATATTGTTCATCTCCACCGTTGACCTCCTCCAGCCTCCACGGGCTACCGTCGACCTCCTCCAGCCTCCACAGGCTCCTGTTCATCCAGCCTCCATCGCACGCTACTCCACCAGCTACTGTTCAACTACCCCTCCACGGGCACCCCTCCATCGTCTACTGTTCATCCAGCCCTCCACGGAGTCGTCCTGTTCATCGAGCCCTCCATGGGGTCCTGTTCATCCAGCCCCAACCGGCTCCATCGATCGGGGTCCTGTTCATCCAGAGGCAACGCCACGGGGTCCTGTTCATCCACCCCCACCGCTCACTGTTCATCCAAACCCCCCTGCAACGCTCACTGTTCATCCAGAGGCAGCATCGATCGGTTTCGGTTAGCAGTAGTAGCAAAGGAATCGCTCGATCGGGTTTAGTTAACAGCTATCGATCGATCGCTCGGGTTCAGTAACGCGTAGCCTGCAGTGCAATCGCTCGGGTTCAGTTAGATCCCAACACCTCGCTCGGGTTCAGTTAGAGCCAACGCATCGCACACACGCGCGTACGTGTACGTGAAAAACGTGCATCGCTCGGCCCCCGACCACCCACCGTAACCGGGAACTCCCCAAAATTTTCCTCGCCCTTGCTTCTACCATGGTTTTTTCCGTCAAGGACGGTCCAAAGAATGTCATGCAGCTGCGTCTCCGGCCCGCCCAGGACGAAAAGCCCATTTTGTGTCATGATTTTTTGTCATAGAAGTAGGAGCCCACCACATCTATGATGATACCGGGTTTTGTCACATCATAGAAGTGTCATAAGTATGACATAAAATTTTTTCGTTCGGCCCAAAATGTCACGAATGTGTCTTTTTTTTGTAGTGGTGTTTCTATGAATTTCTTTTCTTTTTATCGAGTCATACCCAAGAGATGACCATGATGAAAATGTTGAGTGGCTCTCATATGCATTATTATTGATCTAACAGAGAGATCCCAAATTACCTTGTCTTCCCCTTTTGAATAAAATGTTTGCAAATTCCAGCTTAGTCCATGGCACTCTTGCACTATTATTATTCTCATATCATTCGGTCGTGCAAGTGAAAGGCAGTAATGATGATATTTGATGAACTGGTTGTGGCAGAGAGAAACTGGTATGAACTCAACCTGTTCTTTTTTTGTAAATATGTTTAACCTAGTATCCATGATTCAACATATTATGACCACACATGTTTGCAATGACAATTAGAGATTATAGTTTCTCATCCCATGCTTATGTAGCTAGGAGTGGATAATGATTTATCTTGGATGTCAACATTGCTTTAAAATGATTATGATGTGGTATGATGATATGGTATCCTCCTCTAAATATTTCAAGTGGCTTGACTTGGCACATGTTTACATGGTGTCCATATCCTACCCATGCTAGTATCCTATGTTCACTATTTATAATGCATGTTCATGACCATTTTCGCTCTCTAGCTGGCCGCTTCTCAACCTATTTGCTAGCCTTCGCCTGTACTAAGCGGGAATACTGCTTGTGCATCAAAATCCTAAAACCCAAGTTATTCTAGATGAGTCATCCATATCTACCTATATGCGGTATTACTCTGCCGTTCTAAGTAAATTTGCATGTGCCACCTCTCAAAACTTCAAATAAACACATGTTTTTGTGTGCTTGGATTGTTCATAGAGTGATAGGGGGTAATCGGTATCTTCCATGCTAAGCGAGTTATTCTCATGATGAGTGTTTATTCACTCGTCCTTGCACGAGAGGGGCGGTAATAGGGATGCGCGGTCCCGATTTCAAAAATTGCAAGTAATTAAACAAAACTCCCCCAAGACTGATGTTGGTATGGACGGTACCCATGGATTCGGCTAGCCGTGGAGAGCGTGTGTTGGTGGAGGGGGTAAACCTTTACTTTTATTGCTTGGGAACCGCCGCTAATGTGTTTAGCATGGAAGATATTGATAACTTTCGGTCGTGAAGTGAACAGGAAGAGTGCATTTCCCAAAATATCATTTATCTCTATTTTAAAATTTTGAGCTCTGGCACCGCTACAAATCTCTGCTTCCCTCTGCGAAGGGACTATGTATTTACTTTTATGTTGAGTCATCACCTTCTCAAATAAGCGCCAGATCTGAGAGAACTATTGTCATCCTCATGCATTGTATATAGTTAATGTTGGGTGCATCATGATGGGATCTTTTCTACCATGAATTACAATGTTTAGTCGCTACTTGAACTTTGGAGGTGCTCTGCATTTATATTTTGCGGTCTCAGAAAGGGCTAGCGAGATATCACTGTTATCATATTATATAATAATTGTTTTGACAAAGTGTTGGCATTTGAGATATCTTATTATTGTTCACTAGTTGATTATGCCATTGATATGAGTTAATATAATTTTTAATAGTTATTGTTGACATGGACTCATGATCTTTGCTGAAAACTTGGGTGCTACTTAAGCTTATTTATGTAAACAAGAGCAAAAGAGTTCGTAAAAGTTTTTCTTTTTCACTTTCAGTTTATCAACTGAATTTCTTGAGGACAAGCAAAGGTTTAAGCTTGGGGGAGTTGATACGTCTCCGTCGTATCTACTTTTGCTAACGCTTTTCCTCTTGTTTTGGACCCTAATTTGCATGATCTGAACCCAGACTGACGCTGTTTTCAGCAGAACTACCATGGTGTTGTTTTGTGCAGAAATGAAAGTTCTCAGATTGGAACGAAACTTTTTGGAGATTTATTTTAAAACAAAAAAATATTGGACCCAAGAACCACCGGAGGGGGCCCCTGGGTGAGCACAACCCACTAGGGCGCGCCCTCCAAGCGCCCATGTGGGTTGTGCCCACCTGGTGGCCCCGCAGACATTGATCCCGAATCCATAAATACCTATTTTTGGAGGGGAAAAATAGGGAGAAAACATTATCGTGTTTCAAGAGACGTAGCTGCCGTAGATGCTTTGTTCGAGTTCTCTATTAAAGGAGGCCTTAAGATCCCGTAGTTTTCATATGGACCCCACTGCCACGGGAGGGTAGGACAAAAGATGTCATGCAAATTCTTTCCATAAGCACGTATGACTATTTACAGAATACATGCCTAAATTATATATTTATGAACTGGAGCTAGTTTTGTATCGCCCTAGGTTATGACTGTTATATGATGAATATCATCCAACGAATCTATTGATCCAATGCCTACGAATATCCTGTATATTGATCTTGCTAAGTTACTACTGCTGCTGTTACTGTTTCACTTCATTGCTATCATTGTTATCATTACTATTGCTGCTACCACTATTATCAAAACTATCATATTACTGTGCTACTGATCACTTTGCTGCATATATTTAATCTCCAGGTGTGGTTGAATTGACAAATCAACTGCTAATACTTGCAAATATTATTTGGCTCCCCTTGTGTCGAATCTATAAATTTGGGTTGAATGCTCTGCCCTCGAAAATTGTTGCGATCCCATATACTTGTGGGTTATCAGACGACGATGTCAAATCCCCCTCTCCGGAGCCCAGAACGTACTCCAGATCAGCCCTCCTGATGAAGAATAGGAGGTGGCGGTGGCTCCGTATTGTAAAACACGATAATTTCTTCTCTCTGATTTTTTTTCTTGATAAATAGGTACTTATGTAGTTAGAGTTAGGGTTGTGGGGGCTACCAGGGGCCCACAAACCTACAGGGCAAGCCTCGGGGTGGGGGCTGGGTTTGTGGCGTCCTGGTGGCCCTCCTCCGGTAATTTCTTCTGCCAATATTTTTATATATTCTGAAATAATTCTCCAACAATATTTAGCTCGACACGAGAAATTTTATTTCTGCACAAAAACAACACCACGACAATTGTGGTAAAAACAGCGTCGGTCCGGATTAGTTCCATTTGAATCATGTAAATTAGAGTCCAAAGCAAGAGCAAAAGTGTTGGGAAAAGTAGATACGTTTGGGAGGTTGTCAGGACCCCGACTCAATGCCACATCGATCTAGCATGTAACGCCTCATATCACTTTGCGGCCTCACGCACGGTATCCCCACGGGTGTCGCCTTACCTTTGCCTGGGACCGTTTGCGCATTTTGGCACACGTATATGATGGTGTCACTAGCATCCATATGATAAAGAGCCCGGGCTGACATGGCTAGTCGTAAACCCAAAGTGGCACTAACTTCCAGGGACAGGCATCCATGACCCAGCATCGAACGTGTCGGTCATCAACGAGTGAATCCAGGCTGTAGCACTGGGCTAACAGGACTCCGGTGAACCGGGCTGTAGCGGGCTAGCAGGACTCCGGTATTCATCGCGTGACATTTCCCCGAAGGGACAGACACAGGATCGAAGAAGGACACATGCCGGCCTGCCTAAGTGTTCCGGAGCAGTAGCAAGCTACCAGGGCTCAGTGGAAGCACTAGGAGACATTTCCCGGTAAGAGAGGCTACTAAGAATAAACAACTAGATAGTCAGATCCCACACATAGCAATACACATTACACGTACGCATAACATGCAAGTATGTGCTGTACAACATGGCATCACAGCATAACTCAACAATCATATAGATAAAGGCTCAGAAGAGCCATCATAGCATTTATTGCAAACAGGGGTCACAAAACCCATCATACAGAGCATACAAGCAACAAACGGAAGCATTACATGTCTGGGTACAGACATCTACAAATGAAAAAGGCTGAAGAGCCTGACTATCTACAACATCCGATCAAGATCGTAGCTGAGGTACTAGCTACTAGTCGAAGTCCA
>NC_041387.1:403263264-403283738 GCF_002162155.2 Triticum dicoccoides
ATAAATAAAGCAACATGAGTACAAAGGTACTCAGCAAGACTTACATCAGATCCTATCATACATGCATTTGTATCAAGAGGGTAATGTGGGGTTTAGTTGCAGCAAGCCAGCTTTGACTCTGTGGCTATCCTGTTCTACGACTACCAGAAACTCTTGAGGTGAGACAACGTACACGAGTCCACTAATCACCACACAATACACTACTATGGATTCATCCCCGTCTCCCTACGAGAAGGCCATCCATAGCACTCACACTTGTCTTGAGCATTTTAGAGTATCCACTTCAAGTTGTCTATGTACCATGTAAGCATCCAAGAAGTCCATAACCGCGGACCCGGCTATTCGAATAGATCATGTTAACCCTGCAGGGGTGTACTTCTTCACACACGCTCTCGCCACTTACCGCCATGTACACGTCATGTATCTCGGCAACCTTCAAGCGGAAGCCTGGCGAGGGTGTCGGCCACGACCTGACTAACCATACAACACTCTAGCCCAGGTTTATCGCCTATTCGGGTTCCATCCGCAAGGAGATCCGGCCGGGGTGTCACTCACGGCCCCAAACGATGTGAGCAGGGTTCCCAAGCCCACCATCCAGGTGCCACTTGGTACACCGTGCCACGTGTGCCTAGTCTGTCCCAAGCCCACCCTGCCGGGTGCCACTTGGTAGAAAAATAGCACTACCTACAAACACCAGAAACTAGTTGCGACTCCTGGACAGAGATCAAGTTGGCTAATAAGTCGAGAGGGGTCGAGTTACCGGAACCCAATGTGTGGTAGTATCGAGTCATTGGACAACATACATAGAACTCAGTGCTTAAGGACGGTTCCAATGAGACAACCCACCATGTACTCCTACATGGCCTCTCACCGCTACCTTTACCAAATCGTGTTCACACACTTCACTCTCAGCATCAGAACATATCGTGACACTCCAATTCATTCCCAATGAATCAGACCTGACACAACTCTAAGCAATAGCAGGCATAGCATGGTAGGAACACATCAGTGGCTTCAATCAACTCCTACACATGCTAGTGGGTTTCAACTATTTACTGTGGCAATGACAGGTCATGCAGAGGAATGGGTTCAACTACCGCAGCACAAAGTAGCAGATGAATCGTTGTTGTCCTAATGTAATAACTGAGAGCAGGAGCGAGAGAGTAGGGTTTTATCGAAATGAACAAGGGGGTTTGCTTGCCTGGTAAAACAACAGAGGAGGCACTGCTTCACGGACAGGTACTCTAGAACAGACTCCGGAGCAGGACCTATCGAGAAGGAACAGTGTCGGCAATCAAGACACAATCATATGCAACAATATGATGCATGAACATGGCATGTAGATGTGATGCTGTTTGGGCTAATGCAACTGGTAATCATTTGGTTTGAAGTCCATTTGAACCAAAGGTTCAAATGCATCTCCAAATTAAGCTCCTACATATGACATAATGTGTTTTTCTCATATTAGCATGTATAAGTTGGTTTGTCATGCATGAAACTAGTACAGATGGAAAGATTGCATTTTTCTGATAATTTTTCATATATAAATTATTTTAATCTGAGCTACGGTTGAATTGTTATGAATTTTTGAATTTTAAAATAATTTCTGGAATTTTCTGATTAAATTTAAATCCAGAAATCATATTATTGCGCCAGCATGACGTCAACACGACGTCAGCGGTCAACTGGGCTGGCTGGGGTCAAACCTGACGTGTGGGGTCCACACGTCAGTGACAGGGGGTTTAACAGAGGTTAGTTTAATCCTAATTAAGAGTTAGTGGCGCTGGGGCCCACTGTCAGTGTCACAGTTAGTTAACAAAGTTAATTAGTTGCTAAACTAATCCTAAACTAAAAATTAGCAGGGCCGGGCCCCACCTGTCATTGACCCACACGGGTCAAATCTGGGTCAACAGGGGGTCTAACCCGGTCAACTCGCCGGCGTTTAGCCGCCGGCGAGGCCCGAGACGGCGGAACGCCGCGGAAATCACCCACAGGGCTCCGTTCGAGGCGTGTTTAGGCTCTTCGAAGAGCTGGCGATGCGGCGCGTCGAGCAGTGCCCTCGGCCAGAGCTGGGGTGGCCGAGAACGACGTCGGCGACCACGTTTGCGGCCGCCGGAGTTCGGCTGTGTTCAGGGGCGCGGCTGCAGCATGCTAACGCGCGAACTAAAACGCTAGCGGGGCACTACGAGGTGCGGCGAGAGTGCTAGGTGCACTAGCGTGGCCAAAGGGTCGCCGGAGCAACGCCGGCGACAAGCTCGAGCGGAGGCGAGCTTCGGCCATGGCGGAACTGAGGCCTAGACGGCGTAAACGCGAGGAGGAGGAGGAGAGGGGTTCGAAGCAGAGGCTCACGAGGAGGTCGATGGGCTGGTCAGCTTGCTCGGGGAAGGCCGGAGCAGAGCAGGGCGGCGAAGACGATCTCGGACGGCCGAGGTTGAAGACGAGGACGGTGCAGGCACTGTGGTGCGTCCCCGGTTGCGTGGGGCATCGAGGAAGAAGACGGAGCCGAGGCGGTTCTCTTGGACACGCTGGTGCGACTAGGGAGGGCTGGTGGCCATGGCGACGGTGAGCGATGGCGGCGGCAGCGCTCGGGTGCGCTCGGGGAAGAGAGAACCAGGGAGGAGGGAGAGCGAGAGGGAGTGAGAGCGGTGCGGGGCAGCACGTGGCGACGTTCCGGACATCCAGGCGTCAAGGGGGAGGACAGGCAGGCAGGTGCCGTGGCGGCACGGCGGTGCGCACGCGTCGGCCACACGCCCCTGGCCTCCTGGCGGGAGGTGGAGGACGACTGGCACTAGCCAGTCGGCTGGGCCGGCCAGCTGGGCCGCACAGTGCCAGGCCTCAGGTGAGCACAGGTAGGCATTTTTTTCTAATTTTGTTTTCTTTTCTACTTTTCTGGCATTTGTTTGGTTTAATAAAAATACTAAACCATTTTATTTGCTTATGCCAATTTTTGTAGGGGCTAATGGTATTATTCCACAGCTCCTCAACAAAAGGCACAATTTTTGGACATATATTAATATATATAACTAATATATTTCCAATGCAAATATTTATTGAATTAATCCAAATGGCCAAAATAAATATCCATGAGCTCCTAAAATATTGTTTTGATTTTTATCTCTGTCCAATATTTTCAGAGAGCAACATGAGCATTTTCTTGGACCCTTTTGGAGAAATTTTTATTTGGGTCATTTTCAAAATGATTCTGAGGGTTCCACCAATCCTCATTTCAAATTTAAATGAAATTTAAACATGATGCACAAATGACTAGCTAGTCTAGGTCATACCAGACTAGGGATGTGACAACTCGCCCCCACTTGAAAAAATCTCGTCCCGAGATTCAAGGGTTGACGGAAAGAAAGTAGGGTACTCCAGTCGAAGACGATCTTCTCGCTCCCAAGTAGCTTCTCTCTCGGAATGATGAGACCACTGAACTTTGAGAAACTTGATGTTCTGGCGTCGAGTGACACGCTCTGCTTGATCAAGAATGCGAACCGGGTACTCTCGGTATGTGAGGTTATCTTGGAGATCAAGCGTTTCGTGGTCCACTCCGCGGATGGGATCCGAGAAGCAACGCCTGAGTTGAGAGACGTGGAAGACATCATGGACTCGAGAAAGATATGGGGGTAGTTCCAACTAGTGGGCAACCTCTCCTCGTTTAGCGAGAATGCGAAAAGGACCAATGTAACGAGGAGCCAACTTGCCCTTGATACCGAAACGATGGGTACCCTTCAAGGGAGTAACCCGAAGGTAGGCCTTTTCGCCAACTTCATAAGTCATATCCTTATGATGACGATCATACTGACTCTTTTGACGAGACTGGGCTGTTTTCAAATTCTCACGAATGATGCGAACTTGCTCTTCTGCCTCCTGAATCATGTCCGGTCCAAAGAATTGTCTTTCACCGGTTTCTGACCAGTTCAAAGGTGTTCGACATCTTCGTCCATAGAGAACCTCAAAAGGAGCTTTCTTGAGGCTGGATTGGTAGCTATTGTTATAAGCAAACTCGGCGAAAGGAAGACATTTCTCCCAATCCATACCGAATGAGATAACGCAAGCTCTGAGCATGTCTTCGAGAATTTGATTGACCCGTTCCACCTGACCACTCGACTGGGGGTGGAAAGCGGTACTGAAGGAAAGATGGGTTCCCATGGCAGTTTGGAAACTCTCCCAGAAATGAGAAGTGAAAAGACTGCCACGGTCTGAATTGATCTCTAGTGGAACACCATGAGTGATACTATTCGAGAAATATATAAGTCAGCGAGCTGACTAGCAGTGATATTTTCTCGAACAGGAAGGAAGTGAGCCACTTTGGAAAGACGATCAACGACTACGAAGATAGCGTTATTCCCTTTCTTGGTCCTGGAAAAGCCGGTGATGAAGTCCATACCAACTTTATCCCATTTCCACTCAGGAATAGCTAAAGGCTGAAGGGTGCCAGCAGGTCTCTGATGTTCTGCCTTAACGCGACGACAAACGTCACATTTAGCAATGAACTCAGCGATTTCTCTCTTCATCCTAGTCCACCAGAACCTCTGGCGTAGGTCCTGATACATCTTAGTGCTACCGGGATGAATCGTGAGAGGAGATTCATGCGCCTCCTTAAGAATCAACTGCCGAAGATGTTGCTTCTTGGGAACCACCAAGCGATTCTCAAAGAAAACAACACCACGATCATCCATAGAGAAACATCCACCAACTCCCTTCTTAATGTTTCTCTTGATCCGGGTAATCCCCGTATCATGCTTCTGGGCTTCTATGATAAGATCCACAAGGGTAGGTTTCGCCACCAAGGCAGAAAGGAATCCGTGAGGAGCAATGTGAAGATTAAGCTTACAGAATTCCTCATGGAGAAGTGGTTGGCCTTGCTGCAACATGAGATTGTTGCAATAGGATTTACGGCTTAGAGCATCAGCCATGACATTGGCCTTGCCTGGGGTGTAGGTAATCCCTAGATCATAATCTGTGATTAACTCCAACCAACGTCTTTGCCTAAGGTTCAGATCCGGTTGGGTGAAGATATACTTGAGACTCTGGTGATCGGTGTAGATCTCGCAACGTTTACCAAGAAGGTAATGTCGCCAGGTCTTGAGTGCATAGACTACGGCTGCGAGCTCTAGATCATGTGTAGGATAATTCTCCTCATGTGGATGCAACTGTCGAGATGCATAGGCAATCACATGACGATCCTGCATAAGAATGCAACCTAGTCCCTGTCGTGAGGCGTCGCAGTAGATAATAAAGTCTTTAGTGAAATCCGGTGGCACAAGTATGGGAGAAGAAGTCAGGCGTCTTTTCAGTTCCTGAAAGCTATACTCACACTGTGGGGACCACTCGAACTTTTTATCTTTCTTGAGAAGTTCCGTGAGGGGTTTGGCTACTTTGGAGAAGTTTTCAACAAAGCGGCGACAATAACTGGCTAGCCCAAGGAAACTCCTAACTTGTTTGACTGTTTCAGGTGGAGTCCAATTCGAGAACAGCCTGAACTCTCTCGGGATTGACAGCAATGCCCTTACCAGAGATTACGTGGCCTAAGTAGGTCACTTCTGGCAACCAAAATTCACACTTGGAGAACTTGGCATAAAGGCGGTGCTCCCTGAGTTTTTCTAACACAAGTCTAAGATGTTCAGCATGCTCTTCCTCGTTCTTCGAGTAAATAAGAATATCATCGAGGTAAACCACGACGAACTTATCTAAGTACTCCATGAAGATCGAGTTCATCAGGCGGGAGAAAGTAGCTGGAGCGTTGGTTAGACCAAAGGACATGACGGTGTACTCGTACTGGCCATAACGAGTAACAAAAGCTGTCTTAGGAATGTCCCCATTTCTGATTTTGATTTGGTGGTATCCTAACCTCAAATCCATCTTGGAGAAGACTGAGGATCCAGCGAGCTGATCATACAGGTCGTTGATCCTAGGGAGCGGATACTTATTCTTTATCGTGACCAAATTAACGGGACGATAATCTACAACCATCCGGTCCGTACCATCCTTCTTCTTGACGAAGAGAACGGGGCAAGCCCAAGGAGAAGAACTAGGACGGATGAAACCCTTTTGCAAGGACTCATCAAGTTGTTTCTTAAGCTCGGCTAGTTCTAAGGGTGCCATCTTGTAAGGTCTCCTAGAGATTGGAGCAGTTCCTGGAATAAGATCTATGATGAACTCTACATCTCTGTCAGGTGGAACACCTGGCAGTTCCTCTGGAAAGACATCCGGAAAGTCACGGACTACCGGGATATCTTCAAGGTCTGGAAGAGGGCTGGCATTAAGAGAATAGAGCTGACACTTTGCAACTCTAGTGGAGACAGTGACTATCTTGCCAGATGGGTGTGTAAGCTGAACAGATCTTGTGTAACAATCAATCTTGGCATGATGAGCTGTCATCCAGTCCATACCCAAGATGATGTTAATATCTGAGGACTTGAGGGCTACAAGTGATGCAAGGAATACAAGTCTGTCAACAAGGATTTCATTACCATGGCTTACACTAGAGGTTTGCCATTTGGATCCAGGAGTTAGGATGACTAGCGGAGTTGGCATATCACAAAATGACATGTTGTGCAAGTTAGCATAGCTTTCAGAAATGAAGGAGTAAGATGCTCCAGTATCGAATAGAACTGATGCTGGGTGACAATTGACAAGGAGTGTACCAAGAACGACATCCGGATCATCATGAGCGTCTTTGGCTGAGACGTGATGCACACGTCCACGTTCAGTGGGGGCTGACTTAACACCGATCATCTTGCGTGATGGCTTAACACAGCCAACAGTCTTCTCGGCCTTGGGTGGAGCATAACTAGTCTGAGAGCAGTCACGTGCATAGTGTCCTGGCTTCCCGCATGTGAAGCAAGTCCCTGAGGTTGGACGTGGACCCGCACTGACAAGCGGTCTGCCAGTAGGCCTGGGTGGAACATATGACTGAGCTAGGGAAGACACCACATGGAATGGCCTCGGTGTATAACCGGAAGGAAGAGCGGAGTTTGGAACCCAAATATGGCGCTTCTGGGAACTAGAGCCAGAGGAAGATCCCGAATTACGGGTGTGCTTACGGGACTCCTCGTAAGTGAGCTGAGCTGTCTCTGCATTGATGGCCTTGTTCACAAGGGCTTGGAATGTATCACAATGATGCAGGTGGAGATCACGGCGCAACTTGGGGTTGAGACCCTTTCGGAACCTAGCCTGCTTCTTGGCGTCCGTGGACACTTCTTCTGTGGCATAACGGGCGAGGTTCTCGAACTCTCTGTTGTAAGCATCAACAGCCATCTTATTCTGGGTGAGACTACAGAACTCTTCTCTCTTGCGATCAAGGAGGGCCTGGGGAATGCGATGCTCGCGAAAAGCCTCAGTGAAATCCTTCCAGGTAGGAATCTGGCCAGCTGGAAGCAAAGTCTCATAGTTCTGCCACCAAAGACTAGCAGGACCTTCCAGGTGGTATGCGGCATAGGTGACCTTGTCATCTTCAGCTACGCTCGCGGAAAGCAGCTTATGAGTGATGCTACGGAGCCAATCATCTGCATCGAGTGGCTCGATGGAATGATGAAAGGTGGGTGGGTGCAAGCGGATGAAATCATGAATGGTAGCAGACCCTTTGAACTGATGTGCAGTGTTCTCCTCGATACGTGCCAACAAACGGTTAGACTCACGCTTGTTCCTCTCCATCTCTAGCATGAACTCTGTCAACGGAGGCTGGTCGGGAGGATCCTCATCCCTACCATCTCCGTGGTTCTGGCTACGAGCAATAGAACTTGATGACATCCTGAGAAACGAAACCCAGGGATGAAATCAACATTAACTATAGGATGTAGAATGTAGGACAAGCAATTAGTATCTCTCGAACTCCTGGGAAAATTCCGGCAGCATAACGGCAGTAAAATGCTCAGAATGAGACATTCTACTAGAAATGGGGTGGTAACATACTCATCATCATCACTCAAGGTTCTAAGATAGTACTAAACAGACTACACCGGAAGTACTCGAAAACTGGGGTATGGCTCTGATCAACCAATCCTAAGGGACTACGGAGTAGTAACACGTGATCCTGACAGACGGAAGAGAAGCCTAGTTCTTTAATCCCGTCGGAAAGATAGGATGACTCAGATCAGAAGGGCATAAGGTATAAGGAGTAAAAAGAGCCTTACGTTCCATCCCACAATCAATTCCCTTACATAACTAAAGATTTTCTATACTCAACTTCGACCGGTATGGCTTGGTAATCCTACAGGCAGTCAGGCTCTGATACCAGCGCTGTCAGGACCCCGACTCAATGCCACATCGATCTAGCATGTAACGCCTCATATCACTTTGCGGCCTCACGCACGGTATCCCCACGGGTGTTGCCTTACCTTTGCCCGGGACCGTTTGCGCATTTTGGCACACGTATATGATGGTGTCGCTAGCATCCATATGATAAAGAGCCCGGGCTGACATGGCTAGTCGTAAACCCAAAGTGGCACTAACTTACAGGGACAGGCATCCATGACCCAGCATCGAACGTGTCGGTCATCAACGAGTGAATCCAGGCTGTAGCACTGGGCTAACAGGACTCCGGTGAACCGGGCTGTAGCGGGCTAGCAGGACTTCGGTATTCATCGCGTGACATTTCCCCGAAGGGACAGACACAGGATCGAAGAAGGACACATGCCGGCCTGCCTAAGTGTTCCGGAGCAGTAGCAAGCTACCAGGGCTCAGTGGAAGCACTAGGAGACATTTCCCGGTAAGAGAGGCTACTAAGAATAAACAACTAGATAGTCAGATCCCACACATAGCAATACACATTACACGTACGCATAACATGCAAGTATGTGCTGTACAACATGGCATCACAGCATAACTCAACAATCATATAGATAAAGGCTCAGAAGAGCCATCATAGCATTTATTGCAAACAGGGGTCACAAAACCCATCATACAGAGCATACAAGCAACAAACGGAAGCATTACATGTCTGGGTACAGACATCTACAAATGAAAAAGGCTGAAGAGCCTGACTATCTACAACATCCGATCAAGATCGTAGCTGAGGTACTAGCTACTAGTCGAAGTCCATGAGAACACTAGTAAGACCGAAGTCTCCGCTGCAAAAACATAAATAAAGCAACATGAGTACAAAGGTACTCAGCAAGACTTACATCAGATCCTATCATACATGCATTTGTATCAAGAGGGTAATGTGGGGTTTAGTTGCAGCAAGCCAGCTTTGACTCTGTGGCTATCCTGTTCTACGACTACCAGAAACTCTTGAGGTGAGACAACGTACACGAGTCCACTAATCACCACACAATACACTACTATGGATTCATCCCCGTCTCCCTACGAGAAGGCCATCCATAGCACTCACACTTGTCTTGAGCATTTTAGAGTATCCACTTCAAGTTGTCTATGTACCATGTAAGCATCCAAGAAGTCCATAACCGCGGACCCGGCTATTCGAATAGATCATGTTAACCCTGCAGGGGTGTACTTCTTCACACACGCTCTCGCCACTTACCGCCATGTACACGTCATGTATCTCGGCAACCTTCAAGCGGAAGCCTGGCGAGGGTGTCGGCCACGACCTGACTAACCACACAAGACTCTAGCCCAGGTTTATCGCCTATTCGGGTTCCATCCGCAAGGAGATCCGGCCGGGGTGTCACTCATGGCCCCAAACGATGTGAGCAGGGTTCCCAAGCCCACCATCCGGGTGCCACTTGGTACACCGTGCCACGTGTGCCTAGTCTGTCCCAAGCCCACCCTGCCGGGTGCCACTTGGTAGAAAAATAGCACTACCTACAAACACCAGAAACTAGTTGCGACTCCTGGACAGAGATCAAGTTGGCTAATAAGTCGAGAGGGGTCGAGTTACCGGAACCCAATGTGTGGTAGTATCGAGTCATTGGACAACATACATAGAACTCAGTGCTTAAGGACGGTTCCAATGAGACAACCCACCATGTACTCCTACATGGCCTCTCACCGCTACCTTTACCAAATCGTGTTCACACACTTCACTCTCAGCATCAGAACATATTGTGACACTCCAATTCATTCCCAATGAATCAGACCTGACACAACTCTAAGCAATAGCAGGCATAGCATGGTAGGAACACATCAGTGGCTTCAATCAACTCCTACACATGCTAGTGGGTTTCAACTATTTACTGTGGCAATGACAGGTCATGCAGAGGAATGGGTTCAACTACCGCAGCACAAAGTAGCAGATGAATCGTTGTTGTCCTAATGCAATAACTGAGAGCAGGAGCGAGAGAGTAGGGTTTTATCGAAATGAACAAGGGGGTTTGCTTGCCTGGTAAAACAACAGAGGAGGCACTGCTTCACGGACAGGTACTCTGGAACAGACTCCGGAGCAGGACCTATCGAGAAGGAACAGTGTCGGCAATCAAGACACAATCATATGCAACAATATGATGCATGAACATGGCATGTAGATGTGATGCTGTTTGGGCTAATGCAACTGGTAATCATTTGGTTTAAAGTCCATTTGAACCAAAGGTTCAAATGCATCTCCAAATTAAGCTCCTACATATGCCATAATGTGTTTTTCTCATATTCAGCATGTATAAGTTGGTTTGTCATGCATGAAACTAGTACAGATGGAAAGATTGCATTTTTCTGATAATTTTTCATATATAAATTATTTTAATCTGAGCTACGGTTGAATTGTTATGAATTTTTGAAGTTTAAAACAATTTCTGGAATTTTCTGATTAAATTTAAATCCAGAAATCATATTATTGCGCCAGCATGACGTCAGCACGACGTCAGCGGTCAACTGGGCTGGCTGGGGTCAAACCTGACGTGTGGGGTCCACACGTCAGTGACAGGGGGTTTAACAGAGGTTAGTTAAATCCTAATTAAGAGTTAGTGGCGTTGGGGCCCACTGTTAGTGTCACAGTTAGTTAACAAAGTTAATTAGTTGCTAAACTAATCCTAAACTAAAAATTAGCAGGGCCGGGCCCCACCTGTCATTGACCCACACGGGTCAAATCTGGGTCAACAGGGGGTCTAACCCGGTCAACTCGCTGGCGTTTAGCCGCCGGCGAGGCCCGAGACGGCGGAACGCCGCGGAAATCACCCACAGGGCTCCGTTCGAGGCGTGTTTAGGCTCTTCGAAGAGCTGGCGATGCGGCGCGTCGAGCAGTGCCCTCGGCCAGAGCTGGGGTGGCCGAGAACGACGTCGGCGACCACGTTTGCGGCCGCCGGAGTTCGGCTGTGTTCAGGGGCGCGGCTGCAGCGTGCTAACGCGCGAACTAAAACGCTAGCGGGGCACTACGAGGTGCGGCGAGAGTGCTAGGTGCACTGGCGTGGCCAAAGGGTCGCCGGAGCAACGCCGGCGACAAGCTCGAGCGGAGGCGAGCTTCGGCCATGGCGGAACTGAGGCCTAGACGGCGTAAACGCGAGGAGGAGGAGAGGGGTTCGAAGCAGAGGCTCACGAGGAGGTCGATGGGCTGGTCAGCTTGCTCGGGGAAGGCCGGAGCAGAGCAGGGCGGCGAAGACGATCTCGGACGGCCGAGGTTGAAGACAAGGACGGTGCAGGCGCTGTGGTGCGTCCCCGGTTGCGTGGGGCATCGAGGAAGAAGACGGAGCCGAGGCGGTTCTCTTGGACACGCTGGTGCGACTAGGGAGGGCTGGTGGCCATGGCGACGGTGAGCGATGGCGGCGGCAGCGCTCGGGTGCGCTCGGGGAAGAGAGAACCAGGGAGGAGGGAGAGCGAGAGGGAGTGAGAGCGGTGCGGGGCAGCGCGTGGCGACGTTCCGGACATCCAGGCGTCGAGGGGGAGGACAGGCAGGCAGGTGCCGTGGCGGCACGGCGATGCGCACGTGTCGGCCACACGCCCCTGGCCTCCTGGCGGGAGGTGGAGGACGACTGGCACTAGCCAGTCGGCTGGGCCGGCCAGCTGGGCCGCACAGTGCCAGGCCTCAGGTGAGCACAGGTAGGCATTTTTTTCTAATTTTGTTTTCTTTTCTACTTTTCTGGCATTTGTTTGGTTTAATAAAAATACTAAACCATTTTATTTGCTTATGCCAATTTTTGTAGGGGCTAATGGTATTATTCCAGAGCTCCTCAACAAAAGGCACAATTTTTGGACATATATTAATATATATAACTAATATATTTCCAATGCAAATATTTATCGAATTAATCCAAATGGCCAAAATAAATATCCATGAGCTCCTAAAATATTGTTTTGATTTTTATCTCTGTCCAATATTTTCAGAGAGCAACATGAGCATTTTCTTGGACCCTTTTGGAGAAATTTTTATTTGGGTCATTTTCAAAATGATTCTGAGGGTTCCACCAATCCTCATTTCAAATTTAAATGAAATTTAAACATGATGCACAAATGACTAGCTAGTCTAGGTCATACCAGACTAGGGATGTGACAGAGGTATCAGGCGATGACGGCTCGGGAGCGAGCGAAACCGAGAGGGAGAGGACGAGCGAGGGGATAAATGAGGGTTAGGACCTACGGGGCCGGGGTCTTCTTATCCATCGGTGGCGAGCATCGAGCCATGGTGGCCGCGGATGCGCGCCACGGTGAGCTCCTGCCTCCTCCTCTATACAGAGGATTGGGCCTATGGTGGGCTTGGCCTTGTACCGTTCTAACAGGCCGAAGTGCATAGTAGTGCTTTAGTATTTTTTTTCCTTTTTCTTTTTCCGTCTGCAATTTCCTCTCCGTTTTGTATTTTATTTCTATATCAAAATAATTTTGTTGCTTACAAAACTTGACACATAAATACTAGGCTACACATTGAAGAAGCCCACAAAGTTTCAAGTGTCTTGGAAATACATAAACGTTTGTTTATTTTGAAATGGCTATTTTGGTTGTTGTTGGGCCACTTTATATTCTCCTAGGAATTAATTGGTGAGTCAAATGATGTTGGTTCCAACATGACAAGTGATCAGGGGAGTTATAGAAAAATCCGAACATTTTAGTTTTACTGCTTGAAGAAATATTAATCCGACTTGCTATTTGATTTTGAGTTTGACTTTTATTTTCATCGGGTGACAACTTGGCTTAGCAAACATAGTGACATGGGATCATTAGGCTGGAATTACTGTAGCATGATTATTGGAGTGTTACACTCCTCTGACGACATTGTATTGTGTTCTGCGCTCAACGGCGAGGGTAAATGGTGACGTGTTTGTGTGCGAACATCGCGAAAATATTATGGGCAGCCAAAGAAATAAAAATTATATGCTGTGACATCTTTAAACAACATGAAGTTCTGAGTTACACGAAACATAACAGAATTTTTAGGTTTGAGCAACCAAATAGTTTTTATTAACAAGTTAAAAGTATTTATTGAAAATAAAATTTTGAAAAATAAAAACATACTCATGTATGTACATGGAAAAATGTTCACCGCATATTTTAGAGAAATGTTCATGGAGTAATTTCAAATGTTTGTTGCGAATTTAAAAATGGTCATCGCATATTTGAAAATATTAATAACATAATAAAAACATAATCACATATTTTAAAATATTCATCCCATATTTAAAAAAATAAATCAGGTTATTAATAATGCTCATCGCGTATTTGAAAATATTTATCACATATTTATAAACATAATCACATATATATAAATGTCCGTCGCATATTTGAAAAATCACTATATAATTCAAAAGGCATTTCCTATATGGAAAAACATCAATAATGTAATTTTAAAAAGTGCATTGCCTATTGGAAAAATGGTCATCGCATATTCCACAAATATCCATAGCATATTTGAGAAAATATCAAGCCGACTTAATTGTCCGTCGCATATTGAAAAATGTTTATTTTAT
This sequence comes from Triticum dicoccoides, assembly GCF_002162155.2. Classification (NCBI taxonomy): domain Eukaryota; kingdom Viridiplantae; phylum Streptophyta; class Magnoliopsida; order Poales; family Poaceae; genus Triticum; species Triticum dicoccoides. The sequence goes on from NC_041387.1 coordinate 403,277,052, forward strand.
ATTTGAGAAAATAATAATAATGTATTAGAAAATTTTGGTCATATATTTGAAACATATTCAATGAGTATTTTAAAACTATTCATCGCATATTTGAGAAAAGTATTAATCACCTATTTAAAAACTTCATGACTTTAAAAATATTAACCGCTTATTTGATAGGAAATCCGCTTTTAAAAAACTGCATACGCTTTACAAATTGTCACATATTTTATTCCGTGCATATTCTGCCAAAATGGTACATGTGATTAGCAAACTCAAAATTCACATATATAGAAAAATACATATTCATATTTCAATGTGACAAAAGTAAATAAAGATAAAATTTGTAAGTGGAAGGCTACCCACGAGGTGGTTGCTCGTCACAGGGAGACGATCGAACGCGACAGCTGGAAGAAGCCAGAGGAGGGTGGGTCAAAGCAGACGCGGACGGCGCTTTATCAAAGGTGAACGGCACAGGGGGAGGAGGAGCTATCCTCAGGGACAACCATGGCGAATTCTTGGTGGGATGTTGCCATTTTTTCCCTTCTACCCACGATGCAGAGGTGGCGGGACTGATGGCATGCCGGAGGGCACTGCCGCTAGCGAATGAACTAAATGTTCAGAGGACCATTCTCGAGATAGACTCACAAGTGGTGGCGAGAAATCTCATAAATGAAGAGAAGGACTTCTCGGCCAACGGGCAACTGGTGGAGGAGATAAAAGTGTTACTTGGATCATTTCCAGACTTTAGGGTTGCTTTGGTGCGACGCTCTGCAAATAATGTCGCACACGTCCTAGCTAAGTAGGGCTGCTTGAAATCTTTATGTCAAACTTGGCTCCATGTGTCTCCCGAGTGTGTTAGCTCGGAGATCGTCTCTGAAGAGGCGTTAAACATTGAATAAAATGGCAACACAAAAATAAAGATAAAATTGAACATAGCACCGCTGACCTCGCTACCAGGCGTATGTCTAGTTTCGTGAATTTGGCCACTGGGAGATGCCCATAACACACGTGACACAGTCGATCGTGTGTCGGACAGAAAACCGCGCGCGTCTTTCCGCGGAAATAGTTGTGTATTGTGTTTCGTCGAGACGTGGGTCCGGTTGAAGAACACGTCAAAGAACGTGGGCTCGCATGGTCGCATGATGGTGTACACAGAGACAAACGAATAGCAGGAACGTGGATGCTCTGAGAGCTCGACACGGTATGGGCGTATGGCCATCGGCGGTCAATCCGCGAACACTCGCACAACATAATGCAGTGGCAGCGCATTTAGGGTTGGTCCCTAGGCGCGCGCTTGTTCTTACGCCTCTCCACTCCGCATGTGTAAGTAGGAGATCGCAACCGACGATTCATGGATCTGTAGGGGAGAGATGATTTATAGCACACATGTCCTCGGGGCATCGAATCTCTCGTGTCTATTCGGGACATCGAGTCTCTCGTGTGTATTTTCATTTTAGCTTCCGACTTTAATATTTCATATCTTTTGGACGAAAAATTTAAGTTAAGTTTTGTTTCCATATTTGTGTTTCTAGTGATTAGGCCTTTTAAATAAGATCAATTTTGAATTCGTTTTGACGAGTTTTAATGTTTTTGTTAAGTTTTAACTTTTCAAACTTAGTACGAGCGGCCAATAAAATCATAACTTTAGTACCCCGCAACCGACGAAAAAATCACTTAAAGTTCCAACTACTTGATATGACGAACGCGAAAACCGTAAGTTTCAGATGAAAAAGTTTCAAAGGTTAAAACTTAAAATTTATTATACTCTCATGCGAGATCCAACTACTATGCGTATCGTGAGGCAATCGGGCGGCCGAGTATGGGTGGACAGGTGCGTGCTCCAACACCTGTGTGCCCCTCCGAATTTCTGACTGGTAGGGCAACATTGAAACAAACGACAATTCTTGCAAAAGTATTTTATCCGTAGCTTAAAAAAAATACAACTCCATAGCTTTTCAAATTGTTTTAGAACACACCATAATTTTTGGAGGCTATGCGCAACTTCGTTTTGCCATACACGTCCTCCATAACTTAGTACCTTTTTTTCTGCATGAGCTCGATGTTTGTAGTATTACTTCATTTCTATCCCATTCAAAGGCCACTTGGGTAGTGGTCCGATCCGGCTATTTAATGTTGTATGTTATGTTATGGTCCCTAGTTCGTACATGACGGATGCCAACTTGGGGAAATCGTGTGAAGGCCCAGCGAGAAAATCTCGGTATAATGTTTTTTTTTCGCGAATACGCAAAAGCCTTGCGTATCATTGCATAGATAGGGGGAAAGAACGGTAGCATATACAGGGGTAGCATCGCAAGCACGTACACCAAAGGCGTGAGCGAGGGCTACATCGGCGCATACATAGAGAAGGGGGGATGCGCGCCCCCTAGAGGGGAACTACGTAGGTGGGAGCAGATTGCTGAGCCCCTTGGCTCCGGCGGTGGCCCAGCTGCGGGCGTCCTCCTTGATGTCATTGACTATGAGCGGAATGGAGGGAGAGGCTCCATCGAAGACGCATGCATTCCGTGTCTTCCAGATGCGCCATGCAGTAAGGATGATGAGCGAGGCGAGGCCGCGGCGAAGGGCGGTGGGGGCGTCCTGCACGGACTGGGAGAACCAGTCGCGGAAGCACGTCCCGGGGCAAGGGAGCGGCATGTCGGTGATTCGCAGCCAGGAGAGAACCTCGTGCCAGGTTTGTCTGGAAAAGACGCAACCCACGAGTAAGTGTGTCATGGTCTCTGGCTCCTGGTCGCAAAGAAGGCAGAGCGGGGCGTGCGTGAGGCCACGCCGAGCGAGGCGATCGGCGGTCCAGCAGCGCCCCTGAAAGGCGAGCCAAAGGAAGACCTTGATGCGGAGGGGTGCCCAAGACTTCCAGGTGAGGCGCCAGGAAGGCTCGATCGTGGAGCCGGCGAAGAGCGCTTTGTAACAGGACTTGGCGGAGTACACGCCGTTCGTGGTCCAGCGCCAGGTGAGGACGTCTGACTCGTCAGAGAGAGTGACCTGCTGGAGCCGCGCCCAGAGGAGGACATATTGCACCAAAGCCTCGGGGGAAAGGTGGCCGCGCACGTCCTGGATCCAGGCACGGGAGGGAAAGCCCGCGGCAACGGTGCGAGCCTTGCGGATACGGCGGGGGACGAGGGCGTGGAGGAGCGGGGCCAGCTCGGCGACGGAGAGCCCGTCGATCCAGTGGTCATCCCAGAAAAGGCAGGAATTGTCGTCGCCAATCTGCCAAGATGTGGAGGCGCGAAAGATGGCCTGAACAGCCGGGTTGCATGGGATGTGTAGGTGCTGCCAGGGGCGGGAGGGGTCCGTCTTGCGCAGCCAGAGCCAGCAGGCTTGCAAGGCGTGGGCAGAACGCTGCAGATCGGGGATGCCAAGGCCGCCGTAGGCTAGGGGGCGGCAGACCTTGGCCCAGCTGACGTGGCAGTGCCCTCCATTGGTGGTCTTGCATCCTTGCCAGAGGAAAGCACGGACGAGGCGATTCACCTGATGGAGGATGGAAGAGTGCAATGACATGGCGATCAGAATGTGGGTGGGCACCGCACAAAACACATGTCGGATGAGGGCCAACCGCTCACCGCGGGACAGCATAGACGCCCACCATGGGGAAAGCTTCTTCTCCAGCCTCTCGACGAAGGGTTGGAGGGAGGAGGCGATGATCTTGCGAATGGAGAGCGGGAGGCCGAGGTACTTGGCGGGGAACTCGTCGATCGGGCACGGGAAGTGGTTGGAGATGGAGTCCCGGACCTCAGGGGGGCATTGGATGGGCAAGGCCGTGCATTTGTCGAGGTTGGTGCGGAGGCCCGAGGCGGTGCCGAATAGCCCGAGAAAGTGGCGCACCGCGGAGAGGTCGCGCGCGTCGGGATGGCAGAAGAGCACGACGTCGTCCGCGTAGAGGGAGAGGCTGGAGGCCATGTGACGATCAGTGAGCCGTTGCAGGAGGCCCAGAGAGGTGGCACACTGGAAGAGACGGTTGAGGACGTCGATGACGATCACGAAGAGCATGGGGGACACGGGGTCGCCCTGGCGAAGCCCCTTGCAATGATGGATCGGTGGTCCTAGGAGCCCGTTGATGAGCACCTTGGTTCTAGCCGTGGAGAGGAGGATGGAGATCCAGTTGCGCCATCGAGGCCCGAACCCCAGGTGCTGCAGGACCTCGAGGAGGAAGGGCCAGGAAACTGAGTCGAAAGCGCGCGCGATGTCCAGCTTGAGAAGAACGCGCGGTAAGCAAAGAGTGTGGAGCTGCCTGGCAGTCTGTTGGACAAGCATGAAGTTGTCGTGGATGCTACGGCCAGCAATGAAGGCGCTCTGATTGGAGGAGATAAGCTCGCCGAGACGCGGCGCGAGCCAGAGGGAGAGGACCTTGGCAAACAGCTTGGCGAATAGGTGGATGAGGCTGATCGGCCTGTAATCGGCGAGGGACGAGGCTTTCGGGTGCTTGGGAAGGAGGGTGAGCAGGGCCTCGTTCAGCTTGTGGAAACCACGACCGTTAAGGTTGTAGAGCTTGCCAAAGGCCTCGACAAAGTCGTCGCGGATGGTGTCCCACGCGGCGATGAGGAACTCCACTGTGAAGCCGTCGGGCCCGGGCGCTTTGCCACGGGGGAGCTGGTGGACGGCAGACCAGATCTCGTCGGCCGAGAAGGGCTGGTCGAGCGCGGAGAGGTCGAAGAGTCTGTTATCAATCGCATCAAGGGCGATGGTGTTCTCACGGTGGTCGGTCGTGCCGAGCAGGCCAGAGAAGTGAGAGAAAGCGGCCCCGGCCATGGCCGCAGGGTCGGAAACAGTATCGTTGCCCACGCGGAGCTCATGGATGCGGTTCCGCCGGTTGCGGTGGGCGGCGCGCAGGCGAAGGAAGGCGATGTCGGTGTCTCCGGCGCGCAGCCAGGAAAGGCGGACCCGTTGGCGAGCAATGGAGCGATCCAAGGAGGCAAGCCCCAGATAAGTTCTCTTCAGCTGGTGGCGAAGCCAGGATTCCGCCGGCGAGAGGGGGCGGGAGTCTTGAGCTGCATCAGGGCGAGCGATGAGCTTGCGGGAGATGGAAAGCTGAAGCGCGACTTGGCCAATCTTCCGAGCACTCCAGCTCTGAAGGCGACGCGCAGTGCACTTGAGGCTGGCGAAAATGCGGCGAAACGGGTCCGTATCATGCGCCGGCTCCTGCCAGGCGGCGGCCACCGTCTGGTGGAAGCCCTCGAGCTTGGGCCAAAACCTTTCGAAGTGGAAACGCTTGTGGCCAGGGAGGGGAGAGGAACAGTCGACGAGCAACGGCGCATGATCCGAGGCTGCGGATGACAGGCAGCGAAGGAGACAGTGGGGGTGGGCCACCTCCCAACTCGAGGAGCAGAGGACGCGGTCGATGCGCACGAGCGTGGGGGGGTCGCGCTCGCTAGACTAGGTGTAGCGCCTGCCGTGGAGGTATAGGTCGCGGATCTCAGTGTCGGCCATCAAGCGGCGAAACTGTCGCATGGAGCGCTGGTTGAGCGTGTCGTTGTTTTTGTCGGCCGCAGACGCAATCATGTTAAAATCGCCGCCGATGATTCAGGGGCCAATCCGTGTGGCGCGGAAGTCAGAGAGGTCAGCGAGGAGGGAGGCTTTGCCCGCCTCGTCCTGGGGGTCGTAGACGCCCGTGATCCACCAGTGGGAGTCGGAGCCTGGAGTGGTGGCGCAGGCCGCGACAAAATGGGTCCCGACGAAGGGGTTGGTAAGGGAAATCTCGGAAGGGCGCCAAGCGAGGATGATGCCACCACGCGTGCCGTCGGCGAGAAGGTAGTAGAAGCTGGTGAATTCGTGCCCAAGGGAGTCGGCAACCAGGTAGGGGGAAACATCAGCAAGCTTAGTTTCTTGCAAACATACCACAGAGGGCGAGCGGTACAAATGACCGAACGGACGGCGCAACGCTTCGCCGGGCAGTTGATGCCGCGCGTGTTCCAGAAAATAATACGGAGGCTACTATCCATGAAGAACAAACAAAACACAGAACAAGCGGCGAGAGAAGGCTAGGCGGCGATGAGCCGGCTAGGCGAGGCGGCCGGTGCCGCGGACCCGAGGGAGAAGCTAGATGGCACGTCCCATCCATAGAAATCGGCGAGCACCTGCACGGTCTGGGCCGCTAGCGGCTCCTCAAAGAGCCTGGAGTATTTGGCCAGAATCTCCGCGGAGAGTGGTTCGTCGTCGTTAAGAAGGCCGAGGCGGCGGAGGAGGACACGTCGTGCTTTGGAATTGGAGTCGAGGCCTTGATCAGAACGCGCGAGCCGGTGGTTGCGCCTACGAGTGAAGTTAGGTGGCACCACGTTCCTGCGGCGTGGGGTGGGGGCGGGCAGGAGAGGAGCGATGTGCGCCTGGACCAGGGACAAGAAACCCGCCAGGGCAGCTGAGGGGTCGCGGCCGCATCGTGGGGCACCAGGGGGCGGGCGCGATTGGGTGAGGGAGGGGTGGCCCCACAAGGCACGGGGACGATGGCACGCTCAGCGAGCGGGGCCACAGGGGGCGTCGGGATCGGAGCGCCAACGGGATCCAGTGATGGTGCAGGAGCACCAGCAACAGGGGACTGGGCGTGTGGGGGCGGTGCCACCTCGGGGGCCACAGGGATGGGAGCATCGCAGTTGTCGGTTGGGCAAGCGGGGGATCCCAGGCAAATATCCGGGGAAGGCTCTGGAGCGTCCTGGTTGGCGCTAGCAGGCGCAGCACACAGGAGCAGGGGCCCACGCGGGG
>NC_041387.1:403284380-403285349 GCF_002162155.2 Triticum dicoccoides
CGCGCCGCCGGCGGGAGTCACCGCGCAAGGAGGGGCCTCGGCCGGAGCCACCAGCAGGGGTCCCGAAACGGCGCAGGAAACTATGGTGCTGCGGCCAGGGGCCAGGCAGTGGCGGTGAGGCGTCGTCGGCGCCGGCGCTGTCGTTGCCAGCAGGAGCGGGGGGCGGGGAGGGTCGCCGAAAATCCATGCAGTGGGAGATGAAGATCTGAACGGGGTGGCGATACGTGTGGAGCGCGAGCCGCTCGGCACGGTCGGGGTCGGCATCGGGGAGCACCGCGTCTGGCTCGGGGAGGAAGAGGTCGGCCTCGCGGGGGATGGCGTCGGGGTTTGGCGCCCAGGTGGAGAGACGGAACACGGACATGTCTGCCCCAGAGCGCGTCTCGGGCGCGAGCACGTCAATCTCACAGTACGGCGCGAGCAGGGTGTCGATGGAGGAGCGGAACCACGCGTGCTCAGGGACGCCGGTGATCTCCAGGTCGACCTTGAAGCGAAGGGCGACAGGATCGGCGCCAGCGGCGCGGCTCCACGGGTGGAGGAGTAGGCGGAAACATGGAGAACGCACGTTTGCAAGCCCAACCTGAGCGCGTGTCTCCGGCCGGGAGAAGCGGAGGAGGAACTCGCCGGGCAGGCGGCTGTGGACGAAGAAGTCATCGTCCGAGAGCGCGAACTTGGAGGAGAGCAGCTCGGCCACGTCGGCGTGAGAGACCCGAGTGTGGTTGCCAGCCAGGATGGCGATGAGGGCGCGCTGCTCAAGGGCCTCCTCGGCCGCGCGGACCTCCACGGAGCAAGGAAGAAAGCAGAGTGCGCACGGCGGGCGCAAGGCGGGGTGGCCGGACATGGGGACCGCGGGCAATGGGGCAGAGCTGGAGGAGCGCGGCCGCGAGGAGTCGGAGGGGCGCGACCAAGAGGAACCAGAGGGGGGCGGCGGTGAAGGGGTGGCCAGCGAGGCAGAGGTGGTGGCCGTGGCGT
>NC_041387.1:403285480-403319594 GCF_002162155.2 Triticum dicoccoides
GGGAGGCGGCAGGCGCGCGCTGGCGCTTGGCGGGAGGATCAGCGGACGGCCAGCGCAGCCAAGTGCAGAACTTGGCGACGTGCCCGTAGTGCCGGCAGCGGCGGCAGCAGATGTCGCACCGGCACTCATGGAGGGGGTGGCCCGAGCGTAGGCAGTGGGGGCAGGCATCGGCAGGGATGGGAGGGAGCCGAGGGAGGGGGCGCGAAGATCCGGCCAGAGAGCGCCAGAGACGAGGGCTGCGAGGCCGCTTGCCGTGGACCTGCACCCAGGGCTCCGGGGAGGCGTCGCGCGCGTCCAGGGCGTCGCGCACGCGGTGGATCTCCGATCTCGGGGCGGCGCGAGGGGCAGGCGCTAGAGGGGCGGAGGATGGGGAGCCAGCCTCGGAGGACACGAGGTGGTCGCCGCACAGCGCGTGGCGGTAGGAGCTGGGCTGGGAGAGCCGGCGGGAAGATTCCGCGGAGGACGGGCTGTCGTCGAGCCAGCGTCGCACGCGGCCGCGGCCGCCGGCGGCTGGGGGGTGGACTCCATACGGTGGACGGCGAGGCCGGGGTGGCCGGCGCCGGGGCGCGGAGAGGTGGCCGCCGGGGCCAGAGTGGCCGTCGGCGGGGAGCGGGGGCGGGGCTAGAGCGGGGCTAGAGGGGGCGGGGCTAGAGTTGATCCCGTGCTATTGCCTCCTGCATGTTATGCTCTATTATTGATACGCTGTTTTGTTTTTCTCGAAAGAGAGAGCCAAAAGGATCGAGGCACACTTTCCTACGGAAAACCCGGCGACTCCTAGGAGGCGATTAGGGTTTACGCGAGGACCTTGGCGGCGCTCGTCGATCTGATCGGCGAGGCGGGGAATCCATCGCTCAGAGATGGCTACGGCGGCTGGGCGAGATGGACTGCGGGGGGCCAGGGCTCTGTCGCCCAAGTCGGCGAGGGCGCGGCTCGAGGAGGCACTAGAGAAACTCGATATCTCAGAGGAGGAGGCCACGCCTCTAGTGATTGATGATCGTGATGAGGGCGGCCAGCAGAGGTGGATGCTGGCGGGGAAGGTCCTGTGTCGCAGTGCCCTCCATATTCAAACCATCTCCAACGCCCTTCGGCCCGCGTGGGGAAACCCTAAAGGTTTAAGCTTCAGATCTGTTGGGCCTAATACTTTTGTAGCGGAGTTTGCTACTCAAAGAGATCTTGATCGCATTAAGGGAGGCTCTCCATGGCATATTAACAAGCATGATGTGATCATATCTGACTTTGTCGAGAGCATGAGACCTTCTGAACTCAAGTTTGAACAGCTTCAGGTCTGGGCAAGAGTTGTGAATCTTCCCTTCCATCTTCGGAATGAGACATGGGGTAAAGCTATAGCACATCAGATTGACAAGGAGGCCACTTCAGTGCAATTTGATCATGCTAATGGATACCTCAGGGCTAGGGTCACCCTCAATGTGACTAAACCCTTGAGGCGTTGGATTCTAATTGATTCAGCCAAATGTGGAAGCACAGATGTGTATGACATAGAATATGAAAATATCCCCCAGTTCTGCTTCTCGTGTGGTAGATTGGGCCATTCGGATTTGTTCTGTCCGACCCCGGGGACGAGAGACGCCAACGGCGATCTGCCTTTCGGGAAAGGGCTATGTGCAGCGGAAGAATATAGGCGAGCAGCATCGAGTGAGAGCTCGAATAAAGAATAGAATTCTGCAACAGGCAAAAAGCAAGACACAAAAAACTCGAGCAATGCAGGGAAAGCTGATGATGAGGTGAACTCCCCAGCAAAGAGGGACAATAACAGAAACAAACATAAAGGGGGGGGCTGAAGCACCGAAACAAGTATACCGGAAGGTGCAGCAACAACTTCTGCTGACTGACTCTGATCAGGTAGTAGATACCGATAAAGCATTGACGATTCCAGAGACGTCAGCGGCAAATGTTGAAAGTGATGGAGATGAGGGTGTACTGGATGATCGCGGAGGCAAGAAAAAACGTCCTACTCCTGAAAATTTGGGATCTTCGGCAGCGGCTGTGAAGCAGCCCTGCCCATCCCAATGAATTGTATGAGCTGGAATTGTCGCGGGCTTGGGAACCCGTCGACAGTTCGAGAGCTTTGCAAGATAGTGAAGCAAGAAGGTCCCGCCCTTCTTTTTGTTATGGAAACAAAGATTAGGGGCAAACGTGTGGAAAATCTCGAGAAACTGTTAGGTTTTAGTGGTAGTTTCGCTGTAGATAGCGAAGGCTTGAGTGGTGGCATCGGCTTGTTCTGGAATCATAAGGTCACTGTTGAACTAAAGAACTACAGCCGAGCGCACATTGATGTGACAGTCAGGAGGAAAGATCAAGATCAAACCCCTTGGCGGTTCACGGGCTTTTACGGAGAACCTAGAGCTGAGAATATAATTCACAGCTGGAACTTTCTTCGTACTCTTTTTTCAGTACAACATGATGGATGGCTATGCATGGGCGATTTCAATGAGACAATGCATGCCGAAGAGCACTTTAGTGAACACGCTAGACCAGCTTGGCAGATGCAAGCCTTTCGGGAATGGTGGATTTTTGTTCTCTCCAAGATTTGGGATGGAGAGGAGTGCCCTTTACTTGGGATAATATGCAGCAAGGGAATGCAAATGTGAAAGCTAGATTGGACAGGGCTCTAGCAAATCAAACATTCCTTTCCTTGTTTGAGTACTCTTCTGTTAGACACATAAGTTCAACTGAATCTGACCATTGTTATGTTCTCACAGAATTGAAATCTGAATCAGCGAACGCTTGGCCTCGGGGTCAACGTTCTTTTCGTTATGAAAATGTCTGGCAGACCCATGCTGAATATGACGAAATAGTGAAAAACATGTGGCAAAGTGGCTCTGGACAGAATGGTCTCAACGGAGTAATGCAAGCATTACAGTCCGTCCAAGAAAATCTCGGCTCTTGGGGGGAGCGCGAGTTTGGGAATGTTGCAAAGAAAGTTCGCAAACTGCAGAAAAATCTAGAACGATTACGGAAAGCTTTAGTAGGTTGGGAGCCGAACGAGGAGAAAAAGCAGTAGCTGCACAACTGCGGGAAGCCCTTAGACATGAGGAGATTTGGATAAAACAAAGATCCAGAGTACTTTGGTTGCGGGCTGGGGACAGAAACACTGATTACTTTCATGCCCAAGCGGCGCAGCGGAAACGGATTAATCGAATCACTTCTCTTCAGAAAGCTGATGGACAATTTACCGATGAGCCTGAAGAAGTGAGGAGAGAGATTCTTGAATTCTATCAAGATTTGTACACATCTCAAGGCTACAATGACTTGCATCAAATCTTACAGGTTGTTCCTCGCCGTGTATCTGACGCGATGAATGAGTTTCTAGCAAAGGATTTTACGGCTGAAGAGGTGAAAACAGCTTTGTTTCAAATGGCCCCGTCCAAGGCCCCCGGAGTTGACGGATTCACAGCCGGCTTCTTCCAACGGCATTGGGATGTACTCGGGGACGACATCACTGCGGCAATTCTGGATTTCTTGAATGGTGGCGAATTACTGACTGGACTAAACGACACGGCTATCACATTGATTCCAAAGGTTCGCAACCCTCAAAGAATTTCTCAATACCGACCAATTGCTCATTGTCCTGTACTCTATAAGATTGGAGCCAAAGCATGCACAAATAGGCTGAGAGGCCTGATGGATGAGGTGATTGGAGCGGAGCAAAGTGCATTTATCCCTGGTCGGCTGATAACTGACAATGTACTGGTGGCATATGAGAGCATACACACGATGAAGAGAAGAAAGAAAGGAAAAAATGCATCATGTGCAGTTAAGTTAGATATGCTTAAAGCATATGATCGAGTCGAATGGCATTATCTGGAGGCCATGATGATAAAATTGGGTTTCTGTGACAAATTTGTCAGACTAATCATGAAATGTGTCTCCTGAGTCCGATCTACAGTCAAGGTGAATGGAACCCTACTGCCTTATTTTTCACCGTCGAGAGGCCTCCGTCAAGGAGATCCATATTCACCTTTCCTGTTTCTAATTTGTGCGGAAGGTTTCACCTCCTTGATGAATTACTTCGGTAGCAATTTTATAGATCGTGGCATAAGCGTGAGCTTCAGATCACCATGGGTGAATCATTTGCTGTTTGCCGACGATAGTCTGATCTTCCTTAACGCTCAAGTGCATAGCACGGAAAGACTGAATGAGATTCTACAGATTTATGCAGAGTGTTCGGGTCAAGCGGTGAATAGAGAGAAGAGTTCAATATATTTCAGTCCAAACTCTTCGCAACCCATTCATGAAGCCATCAAGCAAACTCTGAACATTCAGGTTGAAGCTTTCTCAGAGAAATATTTGGGGCTTCCGACGGCAGTGGGACGGATCACAAGTGGCACCTTCCATCACCTCGGTGAAAGAAGTCGGGGAAAGATGCAAGGCTGGTCAGTACGAAACATGGCTTGTGCAGGTAGGGAAGTACTGATGAAATCGGTCGCCCAGGCCATCCCAACCTTTAGCATGAGCTGTTTTTTGCTAACAAAGAAGGTTTGCGGACAGTTGACGTCCTGCATGGCAAAGTATTGGTGGAGCAGCTCCATAGATAAGCGGTCTTTACATTGGATATCCTGGGATAAGCTAGCAACACCAAAGGAGAAAGGAGGAATGGGTTTTCGGGATTTAGGCAACTTCAATCTGGCATTGCTAGGAAAACAAGGATGTCGTTTGCTAACACACTCGGAATCGCTTTGCTCTCGAGTTCTGAAGGGGAAATACTTCCCAGGTTCTGAATTCATGCAAGCAGGAGCTCCAAAGTCGTCTTCAGCCACGTGGAAAGCCATCATTGCTGGACGGAAAGCTTTGGACACGGGATTGATTAAACAAGTTGGAAGTGGTACCATGATCTCTATTTGGAACGATCAATGGATACCCTCAACACTTACGCACAAGCCTATGGGACATCTCGGCAATGATCCGTTGATATTTGTGTCTGAGCTTATTGATCAGACCTCGGGACAGTGGGATGTTCAGCTTGTCAGGCGGAATTTTCTCGTGCCAGATGCTACAGCCATTCTTAACATTCCTTTGCGAGCTGGTGGTGGAGAAGATCAACTTGTGTGGGCGTTAGAAAGATCAGGTGAATACTCTGTCAAAACAGCATATCGCTCTCTTGTGACTCGCAACGAGCATCACGCTCTAGAGGAAGGGACGGTATCGGAGACTTCATCATTAGAGAAACAGCTTTGGTCGACCCTATGGAAGCTCAAAATATTACCGAAAGTGCGGGTGTTCTGGTGGAGGGTTGTGCGGGGAATTCTTCCCGACTACGCCACATTGCAGTACCGCCACATCAGGACAATTGCTACGTGCGATTTATGTAAATCTGTGGAAGAGGACTTGATGCACGCTCCAGTGCATTGTTCCCATGCAAGGAGTTTCTGGGCAGCGGCAAGAGAGGAACTGGATCTAAAATTACCTCGGCTGCATCCTAGCACTTGGGCTAAAGACATTGTGTTGGACGAGATAATTCCCGATGCAGACAGGTGCAAGATCATCACCGTCATGCATGTGATATGGACTGCTCGTAACCGGTGGACTCATGATCAGGAGGGTTTTGACCCTCGGCAGTCCATCAAACGGGCAAGAGATGACTTGTCAGTATTGTCTATGCCACAGGATCGTCGGCGTTTACCAGTTGGTCAGAACTGGCGCCCTCCTGAACCGGGCTGGGTGAAAATTAACACTGATGGGGCCATTGACATGAATGCCCAGAATGGGGGTGGAGGAGGAGTCGCTAGATCTCATCTCTCCTTCATGGGGGCGTGGAGTAAACCCTTTGCGGGTGTTTCTGATCCTTTCATCGCCGAGGCTCTTGCGCTGCGAGAGGGTACCATTTTTGCTCAACTCAGAGGCTTTTCACATGTGGTGATGGAAACAGACTGTTTAGAGGTAGTCAACCTCTGGACCTCGGGCCACAATTCAAGGTCAATTGTGGCACCTATCTTTGATGAAATTAGGGAAAGATCTACTTATTTTGCCTCCTTTTCGGTTCATCATGTTATGAGGGATGCTAATGTTCCAGCAGATATATGTGCTAAATATGCTACTAGTCTTAGTAGTTCAGAGTGTTGGATAGAGGAAAGTCCAGGCTTCCTCGTGAGTAGCCTTGTGGCTGATTGTAACCGAATTTCCATTAAGCAATAAAGATCCCTGTTCTGTGTTAAAAAAAGACGCAGTTGAGATATCTATTTTGTTATAAAGATTTCAATTTGTTTGGGCAGGATAAAAATTCTAGTTTATTAGACAACTATTGTTAGTTCTTATAGGGAAGAGTTATTGTTAGGTTGCTTTTCCCGACAACATGTATGTAATATATTAATATCAAAATGATACTGATATCAAGGATGCACACAATAACAGAAAAAAAAACAAAGAAAGGAAACACACCCAAAGACTTGCAACAGACATCAACAACTCCACCTTCCTTACATCACAAGAGTTGCGAGGAAGGCTCTCCGAAATCAACACCTTCAAAAGGCAACAACACTCAAGCCCCGTCGTCGCGAGATCGGACCACTGCAGGCCACGGTTTCACCAAAGAGAGCACGCCTTAGCAGATTCCAAAGCAATTTTGCTTTGACAAAGACATGATGCGTGAAACACGACCATAGCCGGGTGTAGCCATCGAATGGCGGACATAGGGTTTTCACCCAGGAGATCGAGACCTGATTCTCGAAGAGCACCACCAAATCGAAAACATCCTGTGTTGCTGCCACCTTTGGCAGAGAAGATGAAAGTACATGGAAAGGTATCCACACACCATGATCACGGAAAACTGAAATTTAAATCATTATGTCGCATTAATTTTTAGAGGTAGGATCTTGCATGCACATCCTTGGCGTGGAGATCACAACACAGTCAAATTTATGCATGACCGCACAGAATGTCACAGAATGTGGAGAGTTGAAAATCGCTAAGAGCCATCTCAAGTGCACGTGTACCAAAATTCCTATAGCAGAGGCCGACAACGACACCGAGACATGGCGACAACCTCATGTTTGATGCAAGCCGTAGTCGCACTACCCAACCCATCGATGCACATTTCTGTGTTACCCTTGTCATTGTCATTTTCGTCGCCGCTGCGAACCAGTCCCCGATCCGCCACTGTTAGAGATCATGTACTCCATGTGAGATATTATCCATCATGCATTCAGGCCTATGGTTGGAGCTGGCCCGTGATCTAACACGATATTCGTCTTTCCTCATTGAAGGTGGTTGTTCATCAATTATCCTTCATAGGATAGAATAGTCCAGCGACATATGTGTACTAAATAAGAAAATATACATTATTGCAATTTATTTTCTACCCACGCGAATATAATGTGATCGGAAACAACATAAGTTTTGTAAAAATAATAGAATACATAATAACTGTTAAGAAATATATTAATATCATTTTTTAATGAACATGTGTGGATTATTACATTGACTCTAGAGAAGTGGCAAAGGTAGTTGAAGCTAGATGAGCATGTGTGGAAGCATATGGACACATAATATTGTACTTATAAAAAAATACAAGTACAATACATCTATTTATAAGGTTGGTTGGAGGAACAGAACCACACGGTTTTGCTACATTCCTTCAATTTTTCGATTTAGTTTTTGACAGAACATTTCTCAAAAATATATTGGTAGAAAGATAAAAAAGAACGACGAAAACTGGAAGAGAGACATTCATAGATTAGTGTGCAAATCTATCAATTAGAGTGGCGGACCACATATCTCACATCAATGTTAAGCTATCACCCATCTGCCCTTAACCACCAAAAACATAATGATTTAATCATTTTTTTCTGAGACCATATTGCTACAATATTTTTTATCTTGAATTATGAATGAATGCATAAAGTTATAAAGTAAATACAAATATAGTCATCAACCGTGTGTTTAAAAATAGTTATCTACCTTGCAAATAACCATCGAGGAAATTATATCTAGTATAATATAGTGCAGTAAATCTAGCCATCCATATGCGCGATTCATCTAGCTAGTCATGAAATGAACGACGGAGGAAAGTAGAATACATGTGTGCAAGAAACCTCTCACATAAACACTTCAGAGTCAACCTACAGAAATCCATGAAGCCTGGGTTACTACGTCTCATAAAATTATAAGGTGCATAATTATATGTGCGGTGCAGGGTCTAGAACTTTGACGAGTAACGCTATATGTGTGAATTTGTATGGATTGATCATGTATTTTGCAAAAAAATCTATGTTATTCATCTTTATGGCATTTCTTAAGTACTCACACTAAGTATATTCCTAGTTAAGAGAATGAGAAATCTAAAAATTCCTTAAATTTAAGATTTCCTTTGAAGAGGGGTAATATCGACACGGGACAACCTTGCAAAGCGTAATTTTTAGGAAGTAAAGTTTGCGTCTTTGAAAGAAGATTTTATGTCTCCACTGCCAGGTTATACACTCATATACGCGTTACTCTATATATGGTCTTTTGCCTCAGCTTCCAGAGCACTGAGATCTTGTTATGACAGCATGTAAGGGTATCTCCAACACCAACCCGCAAACCTCCTGCATGTGTCCGGATTGCGCTGAACAGCGAAGGTCATCTAACGCGGGTCTGTATCGATCCGCAGGACGGTCCGGATGCGATTTCTCCCGTAAACCGAAGACAAACATGAAAGGCTTTGCGGGAGTCCGAACCGATCCTCACACAAGCGGCAATCATCCGAGCAGAGAATGGAGAAGGGAAATACGCCCTCTTCTGACCGCCCTGACCCATCAGAACCCCTCCTTCCTTCCTCGCGTGCGTTCCCGTCCGGCGCCAGCTGCTCACATTCATGCCATTGTAGAGCGCGTCGCTCAATATTGAAGACGTCTCAGTGCGGATGCGGCCTTTCACTGCCTCTACCATTGAAGCAGCATTGGCCGAGGGGCCTGCCCGCGACGCGTCTCCGGTATCCGCGTCTATTTAATGCCAGAGATGGGTGACTGGACAGGACGGGAAGGCTATCTAGCTACCACCCCCGTTCAATGTCGCGGTCCATCTATATGCCGCCATTAAGCAGGCTCGCTGGCCGAGAAACCCACGCTGGCACCGCGCATTGATGCACCCGGATGCCTCGCCTCACCGGAATCCGCTATATAAAGGCGGCCCCACTCGGCTAACTCCACACCACAACACAAGCCCCTCCCCATCCTCCTCCCTTGCACTGCATCTGCCATGACTACAGGCGGTGAAGCTTTGTGGGAGCGCCTTTCCACGGAGATGAAGCACACCGTGGCCGCCCTGGCCGCCGCCTGGCAGAGCCGCCATTCCAGGCTGATAGAGGCCGGCTTGCCAGCGAGTTCGCCCGAGGTCTCGGACGACGAGGACGAGACCATGATGGAGACTGGCTTCGACGACACCGCCCCGGCTCCCGCGCCTCATGTGTACGCCTGATAGAAGCAAAGGTGTCCCGTCTTTCGATGAGATGATGGATTTCGCTTTGGTGGAAGTCGACTTTGATGATCCGACTATGAACGTGCGAGGACGTCGCGCCTTAGCAATCGTTAAACCAACTCCGAGAGGTTATTGACCACGCCGGAGCACGATCAACCTGACCACGAGGGTCTGTTTCCTGCGAGCAAACGAAGAACAAGCAAGAATCTGAGATTGCAATCTGGATATTGCGAATATAAGATGAAAGCTTTATTGATCAAGGTGGGGTTCTGTGACGCCTTTGTCTGGTCGTTGAACACAAACGAAGTACACGAAGTTGCAGCTATGGCGAACTTTAATCTAAACAAAACCCAAAGTCTAAACGGTGCCCTAAGGGTTGTATATATGGAGGAAGAGGGAGGTGGGGGAATTTCGTGGCCCTTGGTGGAGGGGTCCGAAATCAACCATATCTCTTGTTTCCCCACACATACAGACTCTAAAAATAGCCTATACTTATGTATTTCGAAATTACAAGGGCCTGGCCCTATAATAAGGTGACGCAGCACCTAGAATAGCCTCGGGACGAAATTTATGAAGTGGCATCTTGTATATTTCGTCCAAGTCTTCATGCACCCATTATGGTGGCTTCAAAGTCCTGAAATCATCACTTGTAACTCCGTTCTTGTTCCCCTTGCGCATGGCATCATCTCCATGCTTGTTCTTGCTCCAATGTTCATCCTTCTCCAAGCTAGGCCCTTCATTTGTAAGCAAAACAAATGTATCCAATTTAGGCAACATCATATTCTCATGAACATTAGAATCATTACCAAGAAACGAAAGTACCTGATAATTTAATTGGCGTGCGTGAGCTCTAGTAATTGGTCCCGTATATGTAGCAGTAGGGGCTGTGGGTGTAACAATGGTATTGATGTCCTCATCATCCTCCCCTTCTTGAAATGAAGTCGTCCTCGATGGAAGCTCATCTTCCTCACCCAAATAAGGCTTCAAATCTGCAATGTTAAAAGTGGGACTAACCCCAAAATTTGCAGGCAGCTCAAGTTTATATGCATTATCATTTATTTTCTCTAACACCTTAAAGGGACCATCAGCATGTGGCATTAGCTTTGATTTGCGCAAATCGGGAAATCTATCCTTACGCAAATGTAACCAAACAAGATCTCCAGGTGCAAACACAACATGTTTTCTACCCTTATCTCCAGCAAGTTTATATTTAGCATTCATACGCTCAATGTTTTCCTTAGTTAACTCATGCATCTTTAAAATCAATTCAGCAGGTTGTTTAGCATCAAAATTAACCTTCTCCGAAGATGGAAGAGGCAACAAATCAATAGGTGCACGAGGTAGGAAACCATACACAACTTCAAAAGGGCACATCTTAGTAGTAGAATGCAATGAACGATTATAAGCAAATTCAATATGAGGCAAGCATTCCTCCCACATTTTCTTATTACTCTTCAAAACAGCCCTAACCATAGTAGACAATGTTCTATTGACTACTTCAGTTTGTCCATCAGTTTGGGGGTGACAAGTAGTACTAAAAAGCAGTTTAGTCTCCAACTTAGCCCATAAACATATCCAAAAGTGGCTAAGAAATTTAGTATCACGATCTGAAACAATAGTATTTGGCACACCATGCAAGCGAATAATTTCACGAAAGAACAAATCAGCAACACTAACAGCATCATCGCTTTTATGACATGGTATAAAGTGTGCCATTTTCGAGAATCTATCCACGATAAAAAAATATGCTATCCCTCCCCTTCTTTGTTCGAGGTAAACCTAAAACAAAGTCCATAGATATATCCTCCCAAGGAACACTAGGTACAGGCAAAGGCATATATAAACCATGAGGATTGAGTCGTGACTTAGCTTTTTGACATGTAGTGCATCGAGCAATAAAACGCTCAACATCCCGTCTCATCTTTGGCCAAAAGAAATGTGTAGCAAGTACGTCCTCCGTCTTTTTCACGCCAAAGTGTCCCATTAATCCTCCTCCATTCGCCTCCTGCAACAACAAAAGACGAACTGAGCTAGCTGGAATGCATAGCTTGTTAGCACGAAACACAAATCCATCGTTAACGACAAACTTGTTCCACATTCTTCCTTCTTTACAATTCTGCATTACATCTGTAAAATCAGCATCATGCACATATTGATCTTTGATGGTCTCCAAACCAAATATTTTGAAGTCAAGTTGTGAAAGCATAGTATAGCGACGAGACAATGCATCAGCAATAACATTTTCTTTTCCCTTCTTGTGTTTAATGACATAAGGGAAAGTCTCAATGAATTCAACCCATTTAGCATGTCTACGATTCAGTTTAGCTTGACTTTTAATATGTTTCAAAGATTCATGATCAGAATGTATAACAAATTCTTTGGACCATAAATAATGTTGCCATGTTTCTAAAGTCCGAACAAGAGCATATAATTCTTTATCATAAGTAGAATAATTCAGACTAGGCCCACTCAATTTTTCAGAAAAGTATGCAACAGGTTTGCCATCTTGTAATAACACACCTCCTAATCCAATTCCACTAGCATCACATTCAAGCTCAAAAGTCTTATTAAAATCAGGAAGTTGGAGTAAAGGAGCATGTGTCAACTTATCTTTCAATACCGTGAAGGCTTCTCCCTGTGCGGTACCCCAAAGAAAAGACACATCTTTCTTTGTAAGCTCATTGAGAGGTGCAGCAATGGTGCTGAAATCTCTCACAAAACGCCTATAGAATCCAGCGAGGCCAAGAAAACTCCTCACTTGTGTGACCGTTTTGGGCTGCGGCCAACTCTCAATAGCTTCAATCTTGGCTTTATCAACTTCAATTCCCTGTGGAGTAACAACATAGCCAAGAAAAGATACTCGGTCGGTGCAAAAGGTGCACTTCCCAAGGTTACCAAACAAACGTGCATCACGTAGAGCAATAAAAACAGCACGTAAATGTTCCAAATGTTCTTCCAAAGATCTGCTATAAATCAATATGTCATCAAAGTAAACTACCACAAATCGTTCAATGAAAGCACGTAAAACTTCGTTCATTAATCTCATGAAAGTAGTAGGTGCATTAGTTAACCCAAAAGGCATGACTAACCACTCATATAATCCAAACTTAGTTTTAAATGTTGTTTTCCATTAATCTCCCAATTTCATACGAATTTGATGGTATCCACTACGCAAATCAACTTTGGAGAATATTATAGAGCCACTCAATTCATCAAGCATATCATCTAGCCTAGGAATAGGATGACGATAACGAATAGTAATATTATTAATGCCTCTACAATCAACACACATACGTGATGTACCATCCTTTTTCGGCACTAGAATAATAGAAACAGCACAAGGACTAAGGGATTCGCGTATATAACCTTTATCGAGAAGCTCTTGTACTTGACGCATAATCTCCTTCGTCTCCTCAGATTGGTACGGTATGGTGCACGGTTTGGCAGTGAAGCACCGGGAATTAAGTCAATCTGATGCTCAATCCCTCGAATAGGCGGTAATCCCGGTGGCACGTCTTGTGGAAAGACGTCAGCGAACTCCTGCAAAATGTTAGTGACAACAGGAGGCAAAGAGGAAGGCACGTCCTCGAATGAAAATAATGCCTCTTTGCACACAAAAGCATAGCAAACAGATTTGCTGAAATCTAGCTCATCAATATCAGATTTGGTGGCAAATAAACATGCACTTTTCAATTTAATTTCAGAAGCAACACTAGATGGTTTATTATTAGGCTTCATTTGTTGCTCAAATTCTTTTGCCACAATCTGATTTTCACTCTTATTCTTCTCCTGTTTTACTTTATTAGCTCTATTAATATCATCTTTCAAAATGGAATCAGGAGTCATAGGAAGCAAAGTAATATTTTTATCCTTATGAACAAGAGTATAGTGATTGTTTCTACCATGGTGTACAGAATTTTTATCAAATTGCCATGGTCTACCAAGTAATAAGGAACATGCTTGCATAGGTACCACATCACAATAAACATAATCAGCATATGTAGAGATACTAAAATGCACACGAACAATACGTGTTACCTTAACCTTGCCGCTGTTGTTGAACCATTGGATGTAGTAAGGATGTGGATGTGGTCTTGTGGTGAGAGAAAGCTTCTCCACCATCTCCATGCTAGCCAAGTTGTTGCAGCTCCCTCCGTCTATTATGACGCGCACAGAACGTTCCTTCACAACTCCCTTGGTATGGAACAAATTGTGCCTCTGATTTTGCTCAGCTTGTGTGACCTGCACACTCAAAACACGTTGAGCAACTAAACATTCATACCTGTCAGCGTCTTCAGGAGCCATGTATTGCGTCTCATGATCAGAATCATCTCCACCATGTTCTTCACGTGTAATAAGAGCCAAAGTATCCTCATCATAGTCACTAGCGGACTCATATCCACCACCCTCGGTAGCAATCATCACACGCGGAGATTTGCATTCTCTCGCATAATGACCTCCTCCCTTACAACGACGACAAATAATATCACTTGTGTGCCCTATTGATGCCATGGAAGAAGAAGAACTCTGTGCAGGCCCGACAGGTGCGCTCTTGGTAGATAATGGTGGTTGTGCCTGTTTTCTTGTATCACGGCTGGAGGAGGCACCTGATTGAGGTGCTGGTGCAGTTGAAGTAGAAGATGCACGCGGTGTCCATGATGAAGGTCAGCCTACAGAAAAGTTAGTTCGCGCCAATGCTTGTCGATCCTGCACTTCACGTTCAGCTTTACTAGCAAGATGGAATAAACGAGTAATATTAGTATACTCCTTATAGTCTAGAATGGTCTGAATCTCTCTATTTAATCCATCCAGAAAACGTGCAAGCATAGCTTCATTCTCCTCAATAATACCACATCGAATCATGCCAGTTTGTAATTCCTGATAATATTCTTCTACAGAATTTTTTCCTTGTCTTAAACGCTGCAATTTTTGAAGCAATTCACGTTGATAATATGGTGGAACCCAACGCGTACGCATAGCAGTTTTCAAGGCAGCCCAAGTAGTTGGAATAGGATATAATCTACAATGTTCAGACCACTAGACACATGCAAAACTAGTGAAAGCACAAACAGCAGCAGCAACCCGTCTCTCCTCGGGATATTGTAAACATGTAAAACGTTGTTCAGTTTCTAACTCCCAAGTAAGATATATATCAGGAACATATCTACCCTCAAATGGTGGAATATTCAATTTCAGTTTAGGAATATGAACATCATCTCGTATCTGAGGTGGTGGTGCAGGCCTACCATTACGAATATATACCTGAGGTCGACCTGCTGGTGGTGGTGCTGGTGGCTGCACGTAGTTCGGATTTTGATCAACCTCATCCTCATAATCGCCTGCATACTCATCATCCTCCTGGGTACCAGCAGCAGCAGTAGCACGAGCCAAAGAAGCATCAACAACAGGAACAGCAGCACCAGAAGTTTGGCCATCCTCAATAGGAACACGCTTCGCTCGTCCATACTGATTTGGAAAGAGGCGTTGTTGTTGTTGTTGCAGAGGTGCGATAGGTGCAGCCGACGGCGGTGGTGGAAAACGCGGAGCAATTCATTAAACTTGCTATCAAGCTTCGTTTCGAACATGTTCTCAATGCCATCTACCTTCTCCATGGCCTCGTCAAATCTGTTTAGCACATCTCGCACCTGTCCATTCATCATTTGCTGAAATTTATCATGTAGCTATTTGTTCGTCAGGTTCTCCCAATCAGTCTTATCGACTTGTGATCCTACCATGGTTAGCAGTAAATAGAAACACACAAGAATATGATCCTACAGACTACTAAGAAGTGGTGGTGGTGTATCACAAACCCGTCAAGCAAATCTCAAATTTTTACCAGTTCTTACCCAGCAGCAGGTGGTGATCGGCAACCGTTATAGTCAAAACTCTCAAAGCTTGGATAGAGCGATTACCAGGGAGAGTCAAACGCATGACGTAGATGTATGTGGAGCTGGGAAGGTTTATAATATGGTAGCAAAAAAGGATCAGCAATAATCAATTCAGAGATGCAAAATTGAATAAACGCTCAACGACGGTATTGTGCTGGTCCTAGGCTAGACTGTACTAGAGACGCGAGCCTAGAACACTAACAAAATCACGACGCTGCACGTAAACAAGGGAAAAGCACACTCTGGCTTTTTTTCCGCTTTTTTGCGCTGTTTTTTTTTTGCGAAAAATCACTATAATGGCGAGTGTCTCAAAACTCTTCCCAGGTCAAACTGACAGGATGGACACGAAATTTTTTTTTGACCAAATTTTTTTTTCGATTGCCCGGACCCAAAAACTGGAAACGGGTCAAAAAAACTTTCTATAACGGCGACTGTCTCAATACGCTTAGAAACGCCTAAAAATAGGATAGCCAGAAATTTTTTCGGCAAGTGCGTTTTCGAAAAATTTTGGGCCTAAACAGAGGGTGGTTTTCGGACTCTTTTTTTTTCCGAAACCTACTCCGGCAAGGAAACACGAATCGGAATCTAGATGGATCTCGAAAATAAACCTAATATGACAAGAACTCGGATTGGTGGTGGATATATGGTGGTAGATGGCAGCGGTGGTGGTATATGACAGCGGTGGTGGTATATGGATACGGATTTGAAGCGGTGGCGGATAAGCGGTGGTGGTAGATGGCAGGGGCGATGATGATGGTGCGGCGACGGCGTGACAACTTATGACCAGAACTCGAAACTCTAAAAGACTAGACTCTAAGACCAGCAACTAGACACGACGATGCAACCGCAAATTCAAGAAAGCAAAACCCTAAAAAGATTATGCAATGGGTCAGACTGGTTCGGATATGATGAACTAACCCTTTTTTGTGGCTTTTTCGTGGACTATAGGTATGAAGAAAAGACTCGATCTAAACTACGAAAAACTGTAAAATCTCACCGAGCAACCTGGAAATCGGATACCACTTGATAGAAGCAAAGGTGTCCCGTCTTTCGATGAGATGATGAATTTCGCTTTGGTGGAAGTCGACTTTGACGATCTGACTACGAACGTGCGAGGACGTCGCGCCTTAGCAATCGCTAAACCAACTCCGAGAGGTTATTGACCACGCCGGAGCACGATCAACCTGACCACGAGGGTCTGTTTCCTGCGAGCAAACGAAGAACAAGCAAGAATCTGAGATTGCAATCTGGATATTGCGAATATAAGATGAAAGGTTTATTGATCAAGGTGGGGTTCTGTGACGCCTTTGTCTGGTCGTTGAACACAAACGAAGTACGCGAAGTTGCAGCTATGGCGAACTTTAATCTAAACAAAACCCAAAGTCTAAACGGTGCCCTAAGGGCTGTATATATGGAGGAAGAGGGGGGGGGGGATTTCGTGGCCCTTGGTGGAGGGGTCCGAAATCAACCCTATCTCTTGTTTCCCCACACATACGGACTCTAAAAATAGCCTATACTTATGTATTTCGAAATTACAAGGGCCTGGCCCTATAATAAGGTGACGCAGCACCTAGAATAGCCTCGGGGCGAAATTTATGAAGTGGCATCTTGTATATTTTGTCCAAGGCTTCATGCACCCATTATGGTGGCTTTAAAGTCCTGAAATCATCACTTGTAACTCCGTTCTTGTTCCCCTTGCGCATGGCATCATCTCCATGCTTGTTCTTGCTCCAATGTTCATCCTTCTCCAAGCTAGGCCCTTCATTTGTAAGCAAAACAAATGTATCCAATTTAGGCAACATCATATTCTCATGAATATTAGAATCATTACCAAGAAACGAAAGTACCTGATAATTTAATTGGCGTGCGCGAGCTCTAGTAATTGGTCCCGTATATGTAGCAGTAGGGGTTGTGGGTGTAACAATGGTATTGATACGCCGACTTCACCATGGAGCAGGCGCAGGCGCACTATAAAGCCGCCATGGCCGAGGTGCAGCCTGCACCGGCGCCTCAGTTGGCATTCCAGCAGGTGCAGGAGAAACAACGGTACAACATGTTCCTCCTGGAGCAGCAACGGCTGGCGGAGGGCCAGATCGACGACGAGCGGGCGAGCAAGGAGGCCGTGAGTTCGTCGCGGAGCAGCGTGCCATCTACGATGCCGTCCGCACTCAAGCCGCTGCTTGCCAGGAAGCGGCCGCGGCGGAGGCGTAGCTGCAGGCGATCACGGAGGAGAACAACGCCAACTGCACCTCCTATGTGCCGCTGACGAATCATCGACCGGCCGATGGGACGAAGACAACGTCGGCACCATCATTTCCATCATGGACCTCACGTCCACCGGGCGACGGACAGGTCGTGGACTCCTCCGAGGATGAGTAGGGCACGGGAGGTGGCGGTGCCTTGTGTCCCATGTGGGCCGGTCCGTCTTCCGTGTTCTACTCTTCCTCGCCGTAGACCGTACCTTCACTTCATCGGTCTTATCGCCGGTGGTCATGAAGACGGTGGATGGATGACGACACGGGCTTGGACGCCGGGCGCCGCCACCATAGGTAGATTTAGGGTTGGGTCTATTTTCCTAGATGTTCGAAATGTAATGAAAATACGCCGTGTTTGTATTAATATGAAATCCGGTCGTGTTTGAACGAATTTCGTCCGGTTAATTTGAAATATTGTTAAATTCATGCAGCTAGCGCTGGATGGCGGCCTCTCACATCCATGTCCGTGGACTGGTTTCCCCTATCTGCGAACGGGCTCGAAAGAAAATTTGCGGGCTGTCTTTGAAGATGCCCTAACTAGCTGGAGAGAGAAGTCATGGAGGTTTTGACTAAATGGATGCATCCTCCAACATTTCAGATGCACGTATCCGTTTTTGTCAAAGTACGTCATCCTACTCAATGTGTGATCGTTATTCGTTTCGACCATGCTCATCCCGTTATGCAAAGTCTAATTCGTACACTTTACAAAGTTCTATTTATCTTTATCTAGTGTATTGGAGTGTAAAAAGCCGAGAAACGTGCCATGTATTTCCAGACATAGAGTACTGCCTAAGTGCTCGCTAGCCGCCAAGGTGTCACGGTGTCGCCGGAGCCATCATGCCATAAATGAGTACCCGATCAATCAGTGAAGGCATGATGCCGCCCCCAAACGGCAGGGCGCGCTTTACGACGACACCGACACAGGGCCAGTCGTCGTTCTCCACGGCCGATCACGCGACGCAGCGCCCTTGCGTTTCACTCATTTTGCTCTCTTGGTCATGGCGTGCCCCAAGAACCATGGGGCGCTCCATGGAGACACATCACGAGGAGAAGGCCGAATTCGTCCACACCCACAAGTTACTTGTGCAACCACTGTAGAAACACGTACGTAGCGATGGGGAAATGAGTTAAAGCGCATGTATGTGGTGTGACACAACGAGCAGTGCGACCGAGCACACGACCAATTAAAAGTGCTTTGCTACTTCGTCATTTATTAGTTGATTAATTAACAGTTTAAGCATGGCTTGGAAAATTAAGTGTGCTACAACCGTGAGAACTTAATGGAAAACAGTAACTACATGGCCTGGTCACTGGTGAATGGCGAGGCATGGTTCAGGCTGCACCCCCTCCGTGCCAAAATTTTTGTCAATTTTGAAACGGAGAGAGTAGTAACATAGATATCAGATAAGCAAAAATGATGAGGTGATAAGTAGTAAAATTATTCTTCTTCTTCTATGAGGGAGTAGTAAAATAGTAATATAGACTTGTAATATATGTTACTCTTCGCTATGACCAGCATCATGGTTGCCCTGGCTCTCCGCGGCGCGTGTGTGCGTGCACGTGTTGTTATTTCTCGTCAGCTCCTCTACCGGATCTTGCGTGGGTCTTGCTTCCCCGGTCGTGACCAGCGGACAGCAGTACTATGTCCATGTTAAATATCCATGCCGCCGTGTTCCTCGTTCGTCGTCGTGACAGATCCACGCGTGCACAGTGGACTCTCGTCAAGGTCCACCAATTAAGCTCCTGCTAGTAGGCCCTCTCATTGCGTGCTACTGCTAGTATCCACGTATCCAACAGTTAATATATAATCTTATTGCTAAAATTTTGTACGTCATCAACCAACACTATTTTGATTGGATGTACTTAAATTGTGTAATACTAGATCGTAAGGCTAGTCATAGTGGCGAGTAACTTAGACTAGTGTCATGCAAAGTAACATACTAGTACTATCATAGATGATTGCATTTATTACATTATACTTATTTTGTTTTGGGTTGCACTAGCAAAAGAGCCCGTGCGTTGCAACGGGACAGAAAAAATACACGCTCTTAACCCAATGACCACGACTCGAGACCTTGATAGGTAGACGTTCTTTATTTAAAATGGCATCACATTTGTGTTCCCGACGGTGGTCTCACTGCTCACACAACGAAAATGCATTTGAATGTGGTCAGTCCTAAGGCGTCTCTCTCTCACACACACGCGCGCGCGCTCGCACGCACACAATCGCTCAGAATAAGATGAGAAAAGTGTTGTTTTTTCCCGCGAGGTTTTTCAGAGTTGTGTATGCGTGGTTATCAATGTTTTTTCCCACTCAATCTGGTTTTAATGTGTGTTTATTTGCAATTTGGATCGCCGCCGGTGCAAAAGAAAAACGGACCGTGCACTATAGATTAAGTTTGCACCCAAATTAATAGTTTAGAAATATTTAACAGCTAAAAGTATCAACATATTTAGAGTCTACACATTTTTCTAATGAAATTTCATATATAATATGTTAAAATCGGAGTTACGGTTTAAAAGATATGAATAATTTTGTTTTAGATAAACTGCGGATTGATTAACCGAAAGGTTAGGGGGTTTTTTGTTAAAATATAAAAAAACGATTCGTATGACTTAAATATGGACGGTGGGTTGATTACCTCAAATCTCAGGGGGTTTTCTAAAAAGGGTAAAAAACGGTTCGTTATGACTTATAAATGGATTGTGGGTTGATTTCAACAAACTGTAGGGACGTTTTTGTAAATAGGGGTGACGGACGACGGAAACCCACCGCGCTTTATTATTAGATAGAGATTATGTTACAGTAACATATTATGTTACTCCAAACACCTCTCTCCTCGTTAACTATATGTCACATAAGCAAACTTGTCTTGGAATGCGCTATGTTACTTGCACTATGACCAACCTAAGAGCAACACTAGCAGAGTCATCACATACGGCAGCCCTCGTAACGCATATGGCCGCACGTTGAGGTCTTGGTTTGAAAGCTGACTTAACGGCCAGGCATCGTTCCTGCTTGCGCCTGAGATTTTCGGCCTCTCCCAACGCAAGTGGAGATCTATTAAGAATGCTCTGGACGACAGCAGATGCTTCACCGACTTTGCAGGGCCTCATCACTAGCGAATCCTTCCCTAAGTTCGTCGCCCTTTGGCCCAAAGTGGCATCTATGGGCGCCTTGGCCGGTGACGATGACCAATTCGCGTTATCGGTAAATGGATGGTACTCTGCTGCGTCGGTGTACCGACTTCAGTTCCTCGGGTCTTTGCTTTCCCCGATCACTGCATCCGTTTGGAGAGTTTGGTCTTCTGCGAAGTGCAAGTTTATTGCCTGGCTCCTTTCTAGTATTAATAGGCTACCCACGGCTGATAGATTGATGCACCAAAAGTGGCCAACTGCTACTTCTGCCTGCTTTGCAGGCGCAATTTGAAAATGGCGGTGCACCTTTTCATCGAGTGGCGATGGTTACCTCAGCTCTGCCTTGTGTTTTCAATATCCCTCCTTTTCACCCTGGTGTTTGGCCACATGTGCATGTATTTATTTGTGAAATAATTTGACTCGTTGGAGTTATTGTGTGTGTGTGTGTGTTTTGTTGTTGTTGCAGTTCTTTTGTAGAGTAGGGTTGTGATACTTGTCGTTCCATACATATAAAGTTATGTTGCGTGTATGGATATAGCATGCACGTTGTGTTTGGTGGGCCTCCTAGGACGATACTATGTATTTTAGTAGCAGAAATGCTAGATCTGTATAGTGTCCGTTCTGGAGCGTTACATCGCGGACGGCACAAACGGAGCGGATGCATCGTGTCATGGGGAGCTCGGTGACGATGATCTTCTGATACTTTTGGAGCTTTCCATGGGTTCCAAGGGCCCAGGGAAAGGATGAAAGTAGTTGGCCATTGCAGGCGAGTTTGTCGGCGGCCATTTCTGAAGGAAGAAAGGAGTTGGTATAACAAAAGTACTCGTCTAATCAGTAAAATCTAATGAACAGTAAAATCTACAAAAAGTAAAAATAAAAAATAAAGATTCATTTTGTTGGCAACAAACATTGATGATTGGATGGAGCTTTTGGAAAAAACAAAATCGATGCTCCAAAGAACACTGATCAATGTTTATAAAAAAAAAATCAGATTTCTAAAACTCTTTGGGATTTTACTATTCACCCAAGTAGTGTGAGCTCGGAATCAGAAACTCCTTGTGCATGGTATACACATGTATATGCTCATAACAGATAAGACGATATGTTCAGTGGAGTGGCAAGCGTGCCCGAGCTCGCTGAGGTCCTGGGTCCCTCGAGTTTATTTCTTCGTTGCGCTGACAAGTGGGATCCACATGTAACAGACAGACCATTGGAAATTTGAAAAGTGGGACCCACCTGGTGCCAAGGAAAAATGTAATAGGTTGACAAATGGGACCCATCAGGATGCCATCTAGGAATAATAAAATGGTTGCAGAGGTAATACAATGTCACGTCAACTCAGATAATGTCTACGCACGATACGTGCACCGTATTGCATACATTATTCAATCTTTGGCATCAGTTTTTGATAGGGTCCCGATAACTGTCACACGTGTGGGCGTTAAGGGATCTGCCCACACGTTCTGTGTGGTGCCTAAGAGGACCAGTCCACACGCTTGTGTGTGGGCAAAACAACTAGCGCCCATACGTCTTTTCCCCTCTCGACCTCTCTTATACGCGTGCGTGTGAGCGAAATAGATAACGCCCACACGCCCGTTACGTCAGGCCTCGTACCTAGTGGTCCCGCACGCCCCACGTGACACTTTACCGCGCACACGCAGTTGCCATGGGCCAGACCCTCGTCTATGTTCGTTAAGTGCAGTTGCCATGTCGCTGAACTACGGTTGCCATGTCGGACAACTACAGTTGCCATGTCTGCTCAACTGCAGTTGCCATCTCAGGTCAAAGTTTCAGATTGCCATTTTTTGGACAACTACAGCTGTTGCCATGTGTGGTCTGGTCTACTGCAGTTGCCATAATTTCAAAACTTTAGGAGTTGCCACCTACTAACACTAGGCAGTTGCCATCTCAGGACAAAGTTCCAGATTGCCATTTTTTGGACAACTACAGCTGTTGCCATGTGTGGTCTGGTCTACTGCAGTTGACATGATTTCAAAACTTTAGGAGTTGCCACCTACTAACACTAGGCAGTTGCCACGTAGCACTGAAAAAATGGCATGGCAAAAAAAAAACATGTTCGGGTAAAAGAGAGAGTTGCCATGTGCTTGTTGGAAATATGCCCTAGAGGCAATAATAAAAGCATTATTATTATATTTCCTTGTTCATGATAATTGTCTTTTATTCATGCTATAATTGTATTATCCGGAAGTCGTAATACACGTGTGAATACATAGACCACAATACGTCCCTAGTAAGCCTCTAGTTGACTAGCTCGTTGGTCAACAGATAGTCATGGTTTCCTGACTATGGACATTAGATGTCGTTGACAACGGGATCACATCATTAGGAGAATGATGTGATGGACAAGACCCATTCCTAAGCATAGCACAAGATCGTGTAGTTCGTTTTGCTAGAGCTTTTCCAATGTCAAGTATCTCTTTCTTAGACCATGAGATCGTGTAACTCCCGGATACCGTAGGAGTGCTTTGGGTGTACCAAACGTCACAACGTAACTGGGTGACTATAAAGGTGCACTACAGGTATCTCCGAAAATGTCTGTTGGGTTGACACGGATCGAGACTGGGATTTGTCACTCCGTATGACGGAGAGGTATCACTGGGCCCACTCGGTAGTGCATCATCATAATGAGCTCAAGGTGACCAAGTGTCTGGTCATGGGATCATGCATTACGGTACGAGTAAAGTGACTTGCCGGTAACGAGACTGAACGAGGTATTGGGATACCGACGATCGAGTCTCGGGCAAGTAACATACCGTCTGACAAAGGGAATTGCATACGGGGTTGATTGAATCCTCGACATCGTGGTTCATCCGATGACATCATCGAGGAGCATGTGGGAGCCAACATGGGTATCCAGATCCCGCTGTTGGTTATTGACCGGAGAGCCGTCTCGGTCATGTCTGCGTGTCTCCCGAACCCGTAGGGTCTACACACTTAAGGTTCGGTGATGCTAGGGTTATTAGGAAGACTTGTATGTGATTACCGAATGTTGTTCGGAGTCCCGGATGAGATCCCGGACGCCACGAGGAGTTCCGGAATGGTTCGGAGGTAAAGATTTATATATGGGAAGTTGTCATGCGGACACCGGAAAGTTTCGGGGGCATATCGGTATTGTACCGGGGCCACCGGAAGGGTTCCGGGGGTCCACCGGGAGGGGCCACCCCTCTCGGAGGGCCTCATGGGCCGCATGGGGCAGGGAACCAGCCCCTGGAGGGCTGGGCGCCCCCCTTGGGCCCATGCGCCTAGGGTTGGGGGGGAACCCTAAAGGGGGCGCACCCCCTTTGCTTGGGGGGCAAGCCCCCTCCCTGGCCGCCGCCCCCCTCTAGATCTCATCTAGAGGGGGCCGGCCCCCCTTCCCCCTTCCCCTATAAATAGAGGGGCGAGGGGAGGGCTGAACACCTGATCCAAGGCGCAGCCCCTCCCCTCCCCAACACCTCTCCTCCTCCGTTGAGCGCTTGGCGAAGCCCTGTCGGAGTACTGCCTCTCCACCATCATCACGCCGTCGTGCAGCTGCTGGAGCCTTCTTCCTCAACCTCTCCTTCCCCCTTGCTGGATCTAGAAGGAGGAGACGTTGTCCGTACCGTACGTGTGTTGAATGCGGAGGTGCTGTCCGTTCAGCACTTGGTCATCGGTAATTTGAATCACGGTGAGTACGACTCCATCATCACCGTTCCCTTGAACGCTTCTGCACGCGATCTACAAGTGGTATGTAGATGCAATCTCTCTCCCATGACTCTTTGCTTAGATGAACTCATAGATGGATCTTGGTGAAACCGTAGGAAATTTTTTATTTTCTGCAACGTTCCCCAACAGTGGCATCATGAGCCAGGTTTATGCGTAGTTCTCTATTGCACGAGTAGAACACAATTTTGTTGTGGCCGTAGATCTTGTCAACTTGCTTGCCGCTACTAGTCTTTTCTTGCTTCAGCGGTATTGTGGGATGAAGCGGCCCGGACCGACCTTACACGTACGCTTACGTGAGACAGGTTCCACCGACTGACATGCACTAGTTGCATAAGGTGGCTAGCGGGTGTCTGTCTCTCCTACTTTAGTTGGAGCGGATTAGATGAAAAGGGTCCTTATGAAGGGTAAATAGAAGTTGACAAAATCATATTGTGGTTATTCGTAGGTAAGAAAACGTTCTTGCTAGAACCCAATTGCAGCCACGTAAAAGATGCAACAACAATTACAGGACGTCTAACTTGTTTTTGCAGCAATTGTCATGTGATGTGATATGGCCAGAAGTTGTGATGAAATGATGAATGATATATTGTGATGTATGAG
Source organism: Triticum dicoccoides (assembly GCF_002162155.2). NCBI lineage: Eukaryota > Viridiplantae > Streptophyta > Magnoliopsida > Poales > Poaceae > Triticum > Triticum dicoccoides. The sequence continues at coordinate 403,310,478 of NC_041387.1, forward strand.
ATCATGTTCTTGTAATAGGAATCGCTACTTGCATGTCGATGAGTATGACAACCGGCAGGAGCCATAGGAGTTGTCTTTATTTTTTGTATGACCTGCGTATCATTGAAGAACGCCATGTAAATTACTTTACTTTATTTCTAAACGCGTTAGCCATAGAAGTAGAAGTAGTCGTTGGCGTGACAACTTCATGAAGACACAATGATGAAGATCATGGTGTCATGCCGGTGACGAAGATGATCATGGAGCCCCGAAGATGGAGATCGAAGGAGCTATATGATATTGGCCATATCATGTCACTACTATATAATTGCATGTGATGTTTATTATGTTGTATGCATCTTGTTTACTTAGAACGGCGGTAGTAAATAAGATGATCCCTTATAATAATTTCAAGAAAGTGTTCCCTCTAACTGTGCACCGTTGCTAAAGTTCGTCGTTTCGAAGCACCACGTGATGATCGGGTGTGATAGATCCTTATGTTCACATACAACGGGTGTAAGACAGATTTACACATGCAGAACACTTAGGGTTAACTTGACGAGCCTAGCATGTACAGACATGGCCTCGGAACACAGAGACCGAAAGGTCGAACATGAGTCGTATAGAAGATACGATCAACATGGAGATGTTCACCGATGATGACTAGTCCGTCTCACGTGTTGATCGGACACGGCCTAGTCGACTCGGATCGTGTAACACTTAGATGACTAGAGGGATGTCTAATCTAAGTGGGAGTTCATTAAATAATTTGATTAGATGAACTTAATTATCATGAACTTAGTCTAAAACTTTTGCAAAATATGTCTTGTAGATCAAATGGCCAACGCTCATGTCAACATGAACTTCAACGCGTTCCTAGAGAAAACCAAGCTGAAAGATGGTGGCAGCAACTATTCGGACTGGGTCCGGAACCTGAGGATCATCCTCATAGCAGCCAAAAAAGATTATGTCCTAGATGCACCGCTAGGTGAAGCACCCATCCCAAAGAACCAAGACGTTATGAACACTTGGCAATCACGTGCTGATGATTACTCCCTTGTTCAGTGCGGCATGCTTTACAGCTTAGAACCGGGGCTCCAAAAGCGTTTTGAGAAGCACGGAGCATATGAGATGTTCGAGGAGCTGAAAATGGTTTTCCAAGCTCATGCCCGGGTCGAGAGATATGAAGTCTCCGACAAGTTCTATAGTTGTAAGATGGAGGAAAACAGTTCTGTCAGTGAGCACATACTCAAAATGTCTGGGTTGCACAACCGCCTGTCCCAGTTGGAGGTCAACCTCCCGGAAGAGGCAGTCATTGACAGAATCCTTCAGTCGCTCCCACCGAGCTACAAGAGATTTGTGTTGAACTACAATATGCAGGGGATGGTGAAGACCATTCCTGAAGTATTCTCAATGCTGAAGTCATCAGAGGTTGAAATCAAGAAAGAACATCAAGTGTTGATGGTCAATAAGACCACTAAGTTCAAGAAGGGCAAGGGTAAGAAGAACTTCAAGAAGGACGGCAAATATGTTGCCGCGCTCGGTAAGCCAGTTGCCGGGAAGAAGTCAAAGAATGGACCCAAGCCTGAGACTGAGTGCTTTTATTGCAAGGGGAAGGGTCACTGGAAGCGGAACTGCCCCAAATACTTAGCGGACAAGAAGGCCGGCAACACCAAAGGTATATTTGATATACATGTAATTGATGTGTACCTTACCAGTACTCGTAGTAACTCCTGGGTATTTGATACCGGTGCCGTTGCTCACATTTGTAACTCACAGCAGGAGCTGCGGAATAAGCGGAGACTGGCGAAGGACGAGGTGACGATGCGCGTCGGGAATGGTTCCAAGGTCGATGTGATTGCCGTCGACACGCTACCTCTATATTTACCTACGGGATTAGTTTTAAACCTCAATAATTGTTATTTAGTGCCAAGTTTGAGCATGAACATTGTATCTGGATCTCGTTTGATACGAGATGACTACTCATTTAAATCCGAGAATAATGGTTGTTCTATTTATATGAGAGATATGTTTTATGGTCATGCCCCGATGGTCAATGGTTTATTCTTAATGAATCTCGAACGTAATGTTACACATATTCATAGCGTGAATACCAAAAGATGTAAAGTTGATAACGATAGTCCCACATACTTGTGGCACTGCCGCCTTGGTCACATTGGTGTCAAGCGCATGAAGAAGCTCCATGCAGATGGACTTTTAGAGTCTCTCAATTATGAATCATTTGACACATGCGAACCATGCCTCATGGGTAAAATGACCAAGACTCCGTTCTCCGGAACAATGGAGCGAGCAACCAACTTGTTGGAAATCATACATACCGATGTGTGCGGTCCAATGAGCGTTGAGGCTCGCGGAGGATATCGTTATGTTCTCACTCTCACTGATGACTTGAGTAGATATGGGTATGTCTACTTGATGAAACACAAGTCAGAGACCTTTGAAAAGTTCAAGGAATTTCAGAATGAAGTAGAGAATCAACGTGACCGAAAGATAAAATTCTTACGATCGGGTCGTGGAGGAGAATATTAAAGTCACGAATTTGGTACACACTTAAGAAAATGTGGAATCGTTTCACAACTCACGCCGCCTGGAACACCTCAGCGTAATGGTGTGTCCGAACATCGTAATCGCACTTTATTGGATATGGTGCGATCTATGATGTCTCTTATCGATTGACCGCTATCATTTTGGGGATACGCTCTAGAGACAGCTACATTCACTTTAAATAGGGCACCGTCTAAATCCGTTGAGACGACACCGTATGAATTATGGTTTGGGAAGAAACCTAAGCTGTCGTTTCTAAAAGTTTGGGGATGCGATGCTTATGTCAAGAAACTTCAACCTGAAAAGCTTGAACCCAAGTCGAAAAATGCATCTTCATAGGATACCCTAAGAAAACCATTGGGTATACCTTCTACTTAAAATCCGAGGGCAAGATCTTTGTTGCCAAGAACGGACCCTTTCTGGAAAAAGAGTTTCTCTCGAAAGGAGTAAGTGGGAGGAAAGTAGAACTCGATGAAGTACTACCTCTTGAACCGGAAAGTAGTGCAGCTCAGGAAAACGTTCCTGTGCTGCCTACACCAACTGGAGAGGAAATTAATGATGATGATCAAGGTACTTCTGATCAAGTTGCTACTGAACTTCGTAGGTCCACAAGGACACGTTCCACACCAGAGTGGTATGGCAACCCTGTCCTGGAAATCATGTTGTTAGACAATGGTGAACCTTCGAACTATGAAGAAGCGATGGCGGGCCCAAATTCCAACAAATGGCTAGAAGCCATGAAATCCGAGATAGAATCCATGTATGAAAACAAAGTATGGACTTTGACTGACTTGCCCGATGATTGGCGAGCGATAGAAAACAAATGGATCTTTAAGAAGAAGACGGACGCGGATGGTGATGTCACCATCTATAAAGCTCGACTTGTCGCTAAGGGTTATCGGCAAGTTCAAGGGATTGACTACGATGAGACTTTCTCTCCCGTAGCGAAGCTTAAGTCCGTACGAATCATGTTAGCAATTGCCGCATACTATGATTATGAGATGTGGCAGATGGACGTCAAAACGGCATTCCTTAACGGGCATCTTAAGGAAGAACTGTATATGATGCAGCTGGAGGGTTTTGTCGATCCTAAGAATACTAACAAAGTGTGCAAGCTCCAGCGATTCATTTATGGGCTGGTGCAAGCATCTCGGAGTTGGAACATTCGCTTTGATGAGATGATCAAAGCGTTTGGGTTTATGCAGACTTATGGAGAAGCCCACATTTACAAGAAAGTGAGTGGGAGCTCTGTAGCATTTCTCATATTATATGTAGATGACATACTTTTGATGGGAAATGATATAGAATTCTTTGACAGCATAAAAGCCTACTTGAATAAGTGTTTTTCAATGAAGGACCTTGGAGAAGCTGCATATATATTAGGCATCAAGATCTATAGGGATAGATCGAGACGCCTCATAGGTCTTTCACAAAGCACATACCTTGATAAGATTTTGAAGAAGTTCAAAATGGATCAGTCCAAAAAAGGGTTCTTGCCTGTACTGCAAGGTGTGAGATTGAGCTCGGCTCAATGCCCGACCACGGCAAAAGATAAAGAAGAGATGAGCGTCATCCCCTATGCCTCAGCCATAGGATCTATTATGTATGCCATGCTGTGTACCAGACCTGATGTAAACCTTGTCGTAAGTTTGGTAGGAAGGTACCAAAGTAAACCCGACAAGGAACACTGGACAACGGTCAAGAATATCCTGAAGTACCTGAAAAGGACAAAGGACATGTTTCTCGTTTATGGAGGTGACGAAGAGCTCGTCGTAAAGGGTTACGTCGACGCTAGCTTCGACACAGATCTGGATGACTCTAAGTCAAAAACCGGATACGTGTATATGTTGAATGGTGGAGCAGTAAGCTGGTGCAGCTGCAAGCAGAGCGTCGTGCCGGGATCTACATGTGAAGCGGAGTACATGGCAGCCTTGGAGACAGCGCATGAAGCAATTTGGGTGAAGGAGTTCATCACCGACCTAGGAGTCATACCCAATGCGTCGGGGCCGATCAAACTCTTCTGTGACAACACTGGAGCTATTGCCCTTGCCAAGGAGCCCAGGTTTCACAAGAAGACCAGGCACATCAAGCGTCGCTTCAACTCCATCCGTGAAAATGTTCAAGTTGGAGACATAGATATTTGCAAAGTACATACGGATCTGAATGTCGCAGATCCGTTGACTAAATCTCTCTCGCGAGCAAAACATGATCAACACCAGAACTCTATGGGTGTTCGATTCATCACAATGTAACTAGATTATTGACTCTAGTGCAAGTGGGAGACTGTTGGAAATATGCCCTAGAGGCAATAATAAAGCATTATTATTATATTTCCTTGTTCATGATAATTGTCTTTTATTCATGCTATAATTGTATTATCCGGAAATCGTAATACACGTGTGAATACATAGACCACAATACGTCCCTAGTAAGCCTCTAGTTGACTAGCTCGTTGGTCAACAGATAGTCATGGTTTCCTGACTATGGACATTAGATGTCGTTGACAGCGGGATCACATCATTAGGAGAATGATGTGATGGACAAGATCCATTCCTAAGCATAGCACAAGATCGTGTAGTTCGTTTTGCTAGAGCTTTTCCAATGTCAAGTATCTCTTCCTTAGACCATGAGATCGTGTAACTCCCGGATACCGTAGGAGTGCTTTGGGTGTACCAAACGTCACAATGTAACTGGGTGACTATAAAGGTGCACTACAGGTATCTCCGAAAGTGTCTGTTGGGTTGACACGGATCGAGACTGGGATTTGTCACTCCGTATGACGGAGAGGTATCACTGGGCCCACTCGGTAGTGCATCATCATAATGAGCTCAAGGTGACCAAGTGTCTGGTCACGGGATCATGCATTACGGTACGAGTAAAGTGACTTACCGGTAACGAGACTAAACGAGGTATTGGGATACCGACGATCAAGTCTCGGGCAAGTAACATACCGTCTGACAAAGGAAATTGCATACGAGGTTGATTGAATCCTCGACATCGTGGTTCATCCGATGACATCATCGAGGAGCATGTGGGAGCCAACATGGGTATCCAGATCCCGCTGTTGGTTATTGACCGGAGAGCTGTCTCGGTCATGTCTGCGTGTCTCCCGAACCCGTAGGGTCTACACACTTACGGTTCGGTGACGCTAGGGTTATTAGGAAGACTTGCATGTGATTACTAAATGTTGTTTGGAGTCCCGGATGAGATCCCGGACGTCACGTGGAGTTCTGGAATGGTCCGGAGGTAAAGATTTATATATGGGAAGTTGTCATGCGGACACCGGAATGTTTCGGGGGGTATTGTACCGGGGCAACCGGAAGGGTTCCAGGGGTCCACCGGGAGGGGCCACCCCTCTCGGAGGGCCTCATGGGCCGCATGGGGCAGGGAACCAGCCCCTGGAGGGCTGGGCGCCCCCCTTGGGCCCATGCGCCTAGGGTTGGGGGGGGGGAACCCTAAAGGGGGCGCACCCCGTTTGCTTGGGGGGCAAGCCCCCTCCCTCGCCGCCGCCCCCTCTAGATCTCATCTAGAGGGGGCCGGCCCCCCTTCCCCCTTCCCCTATAAATAGAGGGGCGAGGGAAGGGCTGAACACCTGATCCAAGGCGCAGCCCCTCCCCTCCCCAACACTTCTCCTCCTCCGTTGAGCGCTTGGCGAAGCCCTGTCGGAGTACTGCCTCTCCACCATCATCACGCCGTCGTGCTGCTGCTGGAGCCTTCTTCCTCAACCTCTCCTTCCCCCTTGCTGGATCAAGAAGGAGGAGACGTCGTCCGTACCGTACGTGTGTTGAACGCGGAGGTGCTGTCCGTTCAGCACTTGGTCATCGGTGATTTGAATCATGGTGAGTACGACTCCATCATCACCGTTCCCTTGAACGCTTCCGCACGCGATCTACAAGTGGTATATAGATGCAATCTCTCTCCCATGACTCGTTGCTTAAATGAACTCATAGATGGATCTTGGTGAAACCGTAGGAAAATTTTTATTTTCTGCAACGTTCCCCAACAGTGCTCACAAGCACGTTAGGGCAGTTGCCATGTAAAAAAAGAGTTGCCATCTGCTTGCGTGCACGCTAGGACAGTTTGACATGTACCATGCAAAACATATGGCAACTGACATGTTCGGGTAAAAAAAAGAAAGAGTTGCCATCTGCTTGCAATCACACTAAGGCAGTTGCCATATACACTACAAAACGCATGGCAACTGGCAGCTTGGGTGTGGGAGAGGAGGCGGATGTGTGGGCGAGATGGCAAACGCCCACACACCAGCCCTTGTGCGTGACTGAAAACTGGTGTATGGGTGAACTGCTAAACGCCCACACATCGGCCCCTCCGTGTGGTAAAACGAATGTGTGGGCGAACTATGTCACACACCACACACACCTTGTCCAATGTGGCATAGAAAATCAGTCAGATTGTGCCAAGATTCGTGCATATAGTACTGAACGGTGATTGATGCGTGTGGTCGAGATGGTCAACGCCCACACGTGTGGGCGTTAACATTTCCGTTTTAATATTCTCGTTAAAGATTGTGCATTTATACCTTTTTTAATTAAATAAAAATATTGATTCCGATACCATTATACCTAGGCATGCAGGTCTGACCGACATTTTGCACTTCTTCGCACTTCCGTTCGTGAATGGCGAACTATGCGCCATTCCCATCGAAAGAACAGTGGATGACAAGTCGGGCGTCTCTCTTGGGGCAAAATTTCGTGTTCTAACCCTTTTATGAAAGTTAATCGAGATCTGACTTCAGCTTATAAAATATTCAACATCTGACCCTTTTGCTACTGTCAGGGTCCATGACGGTAGGGTGTAACAGCCTACCGTCAGGGACCTTGGCGGTAGGAAACATCCCTACCGTTAAACAGGCCGACGGTAGTATGTACAGCCTTACTGCCAAGGTGCCCCACGGTAGGTGCTAGCATGCACCGTGTTCCATACTTAGAAAAAAAAATTGGTAGGGTATGCAACCGCTAGGGACCTTGACAGTAAGCTGTTATATCCTACCGTCATGGCCTCTGGCAATAAAAAAGGGTCAGATCTTAAAAATTTGTAAGACAAAGTCAGATCTCCGTCAAGTTTTCAAAAAGGGTCAAAACACGAAATTTCCCTATGCGCCGGCGTACGCGTCCGGGCTTGGCTGTTGTATCGTGATACTAGACTGTAAATTTTCAACGCTCTTTTTCGTTCTCTGCTATGTTCGTCAATGCCGTGACGTTCATCTGACTGTTTCCGTGACAATTGCGTTACTACGTAGAGGCCCCTCTGGCCATCATGGCGTGGCGTTTGCCACCGTTCCAGCGTGGACCAGTGCCTTTTAGCACCTTTCACCACTTTAGTTTTCAGTCGATGTGCTACTATGTACGACTGCATGAGATGATTGTCAAGTGTGCGTCGGGTTTGCAGGGCGTTTTGTGTACGTCATTTTTTCCGAAACTCGGCCGCCTGAAGATCTCGATTTCTTTAGAAAGCATAAGAAAGCAAAACAGAGTTGTCCGGTAAATTTATGTAAACCTGGAGTACAACCGTTAGAACATGCCCAGAAGAAGGTACCCCGCCTTAGCTGGCACCCACAAGACCCACACACACCGTTGAGGCAAGAACATTGTCGGGGTTGCGTAATGTCATCGTCTTCACCTCTGCGCGAGCAAGCGACTCCGACTTCAACATGGATGACCCGTCAGGGAACCAAGTTGGCCACAACCAAACAATCGACCGTCGATGACGAGGATGAGGCAGCTCCAACCTTGATGACAAGCATTGCAAGATAAAAGGAGCACGTCTGGCACTGACAAAGTTCAAGTTGCCCATCGCCTGGCATCGTTCCGCCATGTCGCCCTGCAACACCACAGCTCTGACTTCACGCTCAGGAGCAAGCCAACTATCGAGGACAAAGACTAGTCACAACCCTGCATACCTTGCCACCATCACCGTTGCCGCACACATCGCGACGCCACAACCTCCACAATGCTGGACGGTCACCTGCCGATCGCAGCGCCGTGAGCGTCTAGTACATGAAGAGCGCGAACCGGATCCCATGGTATTCAAGACGACGCACCAAAGGGGGAAGCGACTATGCCGGCGCCATCGCCCAACCCGACTGGGCCTTAGGCTTTCATCCGAAGAGTAGTATCCAAGGGTGTGCAGGGGGTGGACTCCATAGCGATGCCTCCAATGAGGTAACACGAAGTCAATGGATGCTGATGTCGTCGGCCGGGCAAAGCGCGGCAAGCTTTCGCCCGGAGTACCACCCAACACCACGCCCCCATGCACCGCACCTTCGATAGCACGCTCACCTCCTACGAAGTCACCGCTTCATGACCAAACAAAAGCCATCACCATCCTTGCCACCGGTCTGGATGCCAACAAGCCGAAGCCATCCAGATTCGGCAGCAACACCACAGAACTGTCCTGACCAGCTGAGATGCCACCGACGAAGAGTAGCAGCTAGCATGAAGCACACCACCAGAGCAGCTGAACGAGTAGCAGGAATGAGCCCTCGAGCCGCCGGGAGCCGCGCCACTGCCATATCCGGCACCCAAGAATCCATCGACTGACAGTAGATAACAG
>NC_041387.1:403319740-403332001 GCF_002162155.2 Triticum dicoccoides
AACAGGACGGGGGAGGTGGGGGCGTGGGGGTGGGGGGGGGGGGTCTACCACCCCACCCTGACGCGCCAGGCTGGAGCCACCGGGCCAAGGCCTCGGACCCTGCCGGCAAGGCCACCGTGGCTGCCACCCGCCAGAGGCCTTCCCTAGGAGCTGAGCCGCCGCGCACGCCCGCAGGACGAGGTGAGCCTCCCCTACCCAGATCCGGACGCAAGAGAGGATCCCCGCCGCCGCCGTCCGCCGCTCGGGCTTAGCCCGACGGCCTCCTCTGGCAACGGCGAGGGGGGTGGGGGCGGGGGCGAAGGAGGGGGTGGCGACGCCGCTCGATGTGGTCTCCACCCATGCTGCTCGTGGAGGCGACGCGGGGGACGGGACGAGTGTAACCATCTATGTACGCCATTTGAGTAACACACGGTGCTAAGTGGGAGAATCTTCTGCAGATCACCAATAAGAAAAAAAAACTACTTGTATAGATGATTTGGGTAGAAAAAAGTGCTTCAGTAGATCTTGTTTTTCTATAAAAAGGGTGATCATTAAAAAATGGGTGTGTCTTGCTCTCATCTAGATTCGTGGGTATTTTTTGGTTTGGTTAGTCAAATAGTGTATGTGGTAGATGAAACTTTGCTAATTCTCATCTCAACATATTAAAAACATATCCCAATTCATCCTATATCGAGGGGAAGCCCACATGGTATTCCCATTCACGTTGGTGGGAGCCAACCTGATTTTCACCACCCTTCATCCTTCCTCCCGCGATCTCGAGCTCCGGCCAATGCGTCGCCTCACCACCGCCCCGCTCTGGCTACGACGCGCACCGCGCTGATATGTCTCCAACATATTTATATATTTTTAATAGTTTTATATTATTATATTATCTTTTTAATATCCTTTATATGTCATTTTATACTATTTTTTATGCTAACCTATTAATTTAGTGTTCAGTGTTAGTTCCTATTTTTTGCATTTTATTTTGCTTCGCAAAAAAACTATACCTACAGAACTCCAAACACGATGAAACTTTACGATGATTTTTTCTGGACAACAAGAATCCTAGAAGTCTCGGGGGAGGACAAGAAGACTCACATGGGCCCATGTAACTTTTGATTGTTTCATGCTATTATATTATCAATCTTGTATGCTTTATACATCATTTTATATCATTTTTGGTAACTAACCTATTAACTCAGTGCCAAGTGCCAATTGTTGTTCTCTGCATGGTTTTGGTTTTACAGAAAATCCATACCAAATGCAGTCCAAATATGATGTAACTTTTTGATGATTTTTTCTAGACTAAAAGAGACCCAGGGAGCTTCGGGGGAGGTCCAGAAGCCAGATGAGGAGACGACGAGGAAGCCCGACGTGCGCTAGGGGGTAGGCACAGCGTGCCACCTTGTGGGCCCCTTATGTCTCTGTCTGACCTAATTCCAATGCTATAAATTTCAAAAGATTGCAAAACCCCCAGAGCGAGATCGGAAACAATTATTCCGCCGCCGCAAGTCTCTATTATTCCACGATCACATCTGGAGGCCTCCGCCGGTACTCTGCCAGAGGGGGAATCGATCACGGAGGGCCTCTACATCAACCTTGCTGCACCTCCGATGATGTGTGAATCGTTTCTCATAGGACCTATGGGTCCATAGCATTAGCTAGATGCCTCTCTCTCTCTCTTTATGATCTTCAATACAATGTTCTCTTCGGAGATCTGTCGGGGCATGTGTGCAGAACACACGCTTGACACCGTGGACTGGAGACGTCCTTCTGCTAGTTCAGGATTGGGGCACGAAGGCACGGACCTATGCTACGAGAATATCCACAATGGACAGAAGCATTTACCGAGGTTTGGGCCGCATTGTGCGTAATACCCTGCTCCTGATTTTTTGTGTTGGTGGTCTAGAGCTACCTGGCCTTCCCGGGAAAAGGCTATGTAACCATGTTGTTGTTATAACAAGTGTCCAACCCTTCCTCTAGTTTCGCTCAGTCCTCCTTTTATACTCAAGGGGTACCACAGTGGCGTATTTACTAAGGATCTACCCCGTGCCGATAGGGTAGGTGAGCGCATTAAATGCACCACCGCCTACTTTTCCTAGGGAACGCACAACAGTCCCATCAACACCGCTTGTGATTATGCTCTCGCCGTTGGGAAACATAGCACGCAATTTCAAAAAAATTCCTACGCTCACGCAAGATCTATCTAGGAGATGCATAGCAACGAGAGGGGGAGAGTGTGTCCATGTACCCTCATAGACCGAAAGCGGAAGCGTTTGTTAACGCGGTTGATGTAGTCAAACTTCTTCTCGTTCTGACCGATCAAGCACCAAATGTACGGCACCTCCGAGTTCTGCACACGTTCAGCTCGATGACGTCCCTCGAACTCTTGATCCAGCAAAGTGTCGAGGGAGAGTTTCGTCATCACGATGGCATGTTGACGGTGATGGTGAAGTGATGCGCGCAGGGCTTCGCCTAAGCACTACGAAGATATGACCGGAGGCGTAAACTGTGGAGGGGGGCTTCGGACACGGCTAACAATTGTTGGTGTCTCTTCTAGCAGTGCCCCCCTCATATATATAGGTTGGAGGGGAGGAGAGGCAGCCAAGGGGGGGGGGGCAAGTAGGAGAAATCCTACTTGGGCACCTCCAAATTCGGCCTCCCCCCTTTCCTATTCCTATTCGGAGTAGGAAGGGAAGAGGGGGAAGGGGGAATCCTATTCCCTTTTCCCTTTCCTCCTTCCCCTTTCCTTCTCCAATTTGGCCAGCCCATATGAGGGGCGCACCAGCCCCTTTTGTGGCTGGTGTGTTTCCCCTCTTGGCCCATAAGGCCCATATCTTTTGCCAGGGGTGCCCGAAACCCCTTCCGGTGACCCGATAAGTACCTGGTGCTTCCCGGAACACATCCGGTGTCCGAATACCATCATCCTATATATAAATCTTTAACTCTCGACCATTTAGAGACTCCTCGTCATGTCCGTGATCTCATCCGGTACTCCGAACAACATTCGGTCACCAAATCACATAACTCATATAATAACAAATCGTCATTGAATGTTAAGCACGCGGACCCTATGGGTTCAAGAACTATGTAGACATGACCGAGACACCTCTTTGGTCAATAACCAATAGCGGAACCTGGATGCTCATATTGCCTCCTACATATTCTACGAAGATCTTTATCGGTCGTACTGTAATGACCACATACGTTATTCCCTTTGTCATCGGTATGTTACTTGCCCGAGATTTGATCATCAGTATCTTCATACCTAGTTCAATCTCGTTATCGGTAAGTCTCCTTACTCCTTCCGTAATACATCATCCTGCAACTAACTCATTAGTCAGTTTGCTTGCAAGGCTTCTTATGATGTGCATTACCAAGAGGGCCTAGAGATACCTCTCCGAAACTCAGAGTGACAAATCATAATCTCGATCTATGCCAACCCAACAAACACCTTCGGAGATACCTGTAGAGCATCTTTATAATCACCCAGTTACTTGTGACGTTTGATAGCACACAAGGCATTCCTCCGGTATCTGGGAATTGAATAATCTCATAGTCAAATGAATATGTATATGACATGAAGAAAGCAATAGCAATAAAACTGAACAATCATTATGCTAAGCTAACGGATGGGTCTTTTCCATCACATCATTCTCCTAATGATGTGATCCCATTATCAAATGACCACTAATGTCCATGATCAGGAAACCTTAACCATCTTTGATCAACGAGCTAGTCAAGTAGAGGCTCACTAGGGACACTATTTTTGTCTATGTATTCACACATGTATTTAGGTTTCCGATCAAGACAATTCTAGCATGAATAATAAACATTTACCATGAATAAGGAAATATAAAATAACAACTTTATTATTGCCTCTAGGGCATATTTCCTTCAGTCTCCCACTTGCACTAGAGTCAATAATCTAGTTCACATCGCCATGTGATTTAACACCAATAGTTCACATCTTTATGTGATTAAACCCCATAGTTCACATCGCCATGTGACCAACAGCCAAAGGGTTTACTAGAGTCAATAATGTAGTTCACATTGCTATGTGATTAACACCCAAAGAGTACTAAGGTGTGATCATGTTTTGCTTGTGAGAGAGGATTAGTCAACGGGTCTGGCACATTCACATCCGTATGTATTTTGCAAATTTCTATGTCTACAATTCTCTGCATGGAGCTACTCTAGCTAATTGCTCCCACTTTCAATATGTATCCAGATTGAGACTCAGAGTCATCTGGATCGGTGTGCAAGCTTGCATCGATGTAACTCTTTACGACAAACTCTTTATCCCCTCCATAACTGAGAAATATTTCCTTAGTCCTTTAAGGATAATTTTGATCGCTGTCTAGTGATCTACTCCTAGATCACTATTGTATCCCCTTGCCAAATTCATGGAAACATACACAACAGGTTTGTTATATAGCATGGCATACTTTATAAAACCGATGGCTGAGGCATAGAGAATGACTTTCATTCTCTCTCTATCTTCCGTCGTGGTTGGGCTTTGAGTCTTACTCAACTTCACACCTTACAATACAGGCTAGAACTCCTTCTTTGACCGATCCATTTTGAACTCCTTCAAAATCTTGTCAAGGTATGTATTCATTGAAGATCTTATCAAGCATCTTGATCTATCTCTATAGATCTCGATGCCCAATATGTAAGCAGCTTCATCGAGGTCATTCATTGGAAACATTCTTATTCAAATATCCTTTTATGCTATCCAGAAATTCTACATCATTTCCAATCAACAATATGTCATCCACATATATAATATTAGAAATGCTATAGAGCTCCCACTCACTTTCTTGTAAAATACAGGCTTCACCATAAGTCTGTATAAAACCATATGCTTTGATCACCTTATCAAAAGGTATATTCCAACTCCGAGATGCTTGCACCAGTCCATAGATGGATCGCTAGAGTTTGCACACTTTGTTAGCACCTTTAGGATGACAAAACCTTTTGGTTGCATCATATTGAACTCTTCTTTAAGAAATCCATTAAGGAATGCAGTTTTGACATCCATTTGCCAGATTTCATAAAATGTGGCAATTGCTAATACGATTCAGACAGATTTAAGCATCGCTATGAGTGAGAAAATCTCATCGCAGTCAACACCTTGAACTTGTCGAAAACTTTTTGCGACAAGTCGAGCTTTGTAGATAGTAACACTATCATCAGCGTCCGTCTTCCTCTTGAAGATCCATTTATTCTGAATGGCTTTGTCGATCATCGGGCAAGTCCACCAAAGTCCACACTTTGTTCTCATACATGGATCCTATCTCAAATTTCATGGCCTCAAGCCATTTTGCGAAATCTGGGCTCATCATCGCTTCCTCATAGTTCGTAGGTTCATCATGGTCTAGTAACATAACCTCCAGAATAGGATTACCATACCACTCTGGTGCGGAACATGCTCTGGTTGACCTACGAGGTTCGGTAGTAACTTGGTCTAAAGTTTCATGATCATCATCATTAGCTTCCTCTCTAGTTGGTGTAGACGTCACGGGAACAGTTTTGTTGTGATGATCTACTTTCTAATTCGAGAGAAGGTACAATTACCTCATCAAGTTCTACTTTCCTCCCACTCACTTCTTTCGAGAGAAACTCCTTCTCTAGAAAGGATCCATTCTTAGCAACAAAGATCCGGCCTTCGGATCTGTGATAGAAGGTGCACCCAACAGTTTCTTTTGGGTATCCTATTAAGACGCACTTCTCTGATTTGGGTTTGAGCTTATCAGACTGAAGCTTTTTCACATAAGCATCACATCCCCAAACTTTAAGAAACAACAACTTAGGTTTCTTCCCAAACCACAGTTCATTCAGTGTCGTCTCAACGAATTTAGATGGTGCCCTATTTAAAGTGAATGTAGTTGCCTCTAATGCATAACCCCAAAACGATAGTGGTAAATCGGTAAGAGACATCATAGATTGCACCATATCTAATAAAGTACGGTTACGATGTTCGGACACACCATTACGTTGTGGTGTTTCAGGTGGCGTGAGTTGTGAAACTATTCCACATTGTTTTAAATGAAGGCCAAACTCGTAACTCAAATATTAGCCTCCGTAATCAAATCATAGAAACTTCATTTTCTTGTTATGATGATTCTTGACTTCACTCTGAAATTCTTTGAACTTTTCAAATGTTTCAGATTTGTGTTTCATCAAGTAGATATACCCATATCTGCTCAAATCATTTGTGAAGGTCAGAAAATAATGATACCCGTCGCGAGCCTCAACACTCATCGGACTGCATACATCGGTATGTATTATTTCCAATAAGTCATTAGCTCGCTCCATTGTTCTGGAGAACGGAGTTTTAGTCATCTTGCCCATGAGGCATGGTTCTGAAGTATCAAATGAATCATAATCAAGTGATTCCAAAAATCCCATCTGCATGGAGTTTCTTCATGCGCTTTACACCAATATGACCTAAACGGCAGTGCCACAAGTATGTTGCACTATCATTATTAACTTTGCATCTTTTGGCATCAATATTATGAATATATGTATCACTATGATCGAGATTCAATAAACCATTCACCTTGGGTGTATGACCACACAAGGTTTTATTCAGGTAAACAGAGCAACAATTATTCTCTGACTTAAATGAATAACCGTATTGCAATAAACATGATCTAATCATATTCATGCTTAACGCAAACACCAAATAACATTTATTTTAGATTCAACACTAATCCCGAAGATATAGGATCGTGCGATGGTGATCGTATCAACCTTGGAATCACTTACAACTCACATCATCACTTTACTATTAACTAGTCTCTATTCATTCTGCAACTCTTGTTTCGAGTTACTAATCTTAGCAACTGAACCGGTATCAAATACCCAGGGGTTGCTATGAACACTAGTAAATTACAAATCAATAACATGTATATCATATATACCTTTGTTCACTTTGCCATCCTTCTTATCCGCCAACTATTTGGGGCAGTTCCTCTTCCGGTGACCATTTCCTTTGCATTAGAAGCACTTAGTTTCAGGCTTAGGTCCAGATTTGGGCTTTTCCCCGGGAGTAGCAACTTGCTTACCATTCTTCTTGAAGTTCCCTTTCTTTCCCTTGCCCTTTTACTTGAAACTAGTGGTCTTGTCAACCATCAACACTTGATGCTCTTTCTTGATTTCTACCTTCGCTGATTTCAGCAGTGCGAAGAGCTCGGGAATCATTTTCGTCATCCCTTGCACATTATAGTTCATCGCGAAGTTCTAGTAGCTTGGTGATAGTGACTAGAGAACTCTGTCAATCACTATATTATCTGGAAGATTAACTCCCATTTGATTCAAGCGATTGTAGTACCCAGACATTTTGAGTACATGCTCACTGGCTAAGCTATTCTCCTCCATCTTGTGGGCAAAGTAATTGTCAGAGGTCTCGTACCTCTCGACATGGGCATGAGTCTGAAATACCAATTTCAACTCTTGGAACATCTCATGTGTTCCGTGGCATTCAAAACGTTTTTGAAGTCCCGGTTCTAAGTCGTAAAGCATGGCGCACTAAACTATCAAGTAGTCATCATACCGAGCTTGTCAAACGTTCATAACGTCTGCATCTGCTCCTGCAATAGGTTTGTCACCTAACTGTGCATGAAGGACATAATTCTTCTGTGCAGCAATGAGGATAATCCTCATATCACAAACCCAGTCTGCATCATTGCTACTATCAACTTTCAACTTAGTTTTCTCTAGTAACATATCAGAAACATAGGGGAGCTACAACGCGAGCTATTGATCTACAACATAATTTGCAAATACTATTAGGACTAAGTTCATGATAAATTTAAGTTCAATTGATCATATTACTTAAGAACTCCCACTTAGATAGACATCCCTCAAGTTATCTAAATGATACGTGATCCAAATCAACTAAACCATGTCAGATCATCACGTGAGATGGAGTAGTCATCAATGGTGAACATCTCTAAGTTGATCATATCTACTATATGATTCACGTTTGACCTTTCGGTCTCCGGTGTTCCGAGGCCATGTCTGTACATGCTAGGCTCGTCAAGTTTAACCCGAGTATTCCACATGTGCAAAACTGTCTTGCACCCGTTGTATGTGAACGTAGAGCCTATCACACCCTATCATCATGTGGTGCCTCAGTACGAAGAACTGTCGCAACGGTGCATACTTAGGGAGAACACTTATACCTTGAAATTTTAGTTAAGGGATCATCTTATAATGCTATCGTCGTACTAAGCAAAATATGATGCATAAAAGATAAACATCACATGCAATCAAAATATGTGACATGATATGGACATCATCATCTTGTGCCTTTGATCTCCATCTCCAAAGCACCATCATGATCTCCATCATCACGGGCTTGACACTTTGATCTCCATCGTAGCGTCGTGGTCGTATTGCCAACTATTGCTTCTACAACTATCGCTAACGCATAGTGATAAAGTAAAGCAATTACATGGCGTTTGCATTTCATACAATGAAGCGACAACCATAAGGCTCCTGCTAGTTGCCGAATACTTTTACAAACATGATCATCTCATACAATAACATATATCACATCATGTATTGACCATATGACATCACAACATGCCCTACAAAAACAAGTTAGACGTCCTCTACTTTGTTGTTGCAAGTTTTACGTGGCTGCTATGGGCTTCTAGCTAGTAAGAACCGTTCTTACCTACGGCACAAAACCACAACAGTGTTTCATCAAGTTTTTTGTTTTAACCTTCAACAAGGACCGGCCGCAGTCAAATTTGATTCAACTAAAGTTGGAGAAACAGACACCCGCCAGCCACCTTTATGCAAAACTAGTTGCATGTCTGTCAGTGGAACCGGTCTCATGAACGTGGTCATGTAAGGTTGGTTCGGGCCGCTTCATCCAACAATACCGCCGAATCAAAATCTGGTGGTAAGCAGTATGACTATCACCGTCCACAACTCTTTGTGTTCTACTTGTGCATATCATCTACGCATAGACCAGGCTCTGATACCACTATTGGGAAACGTAGCACGCAATTTTAAAAAAATTCCTACGCTCACACAAGATCTATCTAGGAGATGCATAGCAATGAGAGGGGGAGAGTGTGTCCACGTACCCTCGTAGACCAAAAGCAGAAGTGTTTATTAACGCGGTTGATGTAATCGAACTTCTTCTTGTTCTGACCGATCAAGCACCGAACGTATGACACCTCTAAGTTCTGCACACGTTCAACTCAATGACGTCCCTCGAACTCTTGATTCAGCAAAGTGTCGAGGGAAAGTTCCATCAGCACGACGGCATGTTGACGGTGATGGTGAAGTGATCAGCGCAGGGCTTCGCCTAAGCACTACGAAGATATGACCAGAGGCGTAAACTGTGGAGGGGGGCGCCACACACGGCTAACAATTGTTGGTGTCTCTTCTAGCGCCCCCCCTCATATATATAGTTTGGAGGGGAGGAGAGGCAACCAAGGGGGCGCCCCAAGTAGGAGGATTCCTACTTGGGCACCTCCCAATTCGGCCTCCCCCCTTTCCTATTCCTATTCAGAGTAGGAAGGGAAGAGGGGGAAGGGGTGTCGGTGTCAAAACCGGCGGATCTCGAGTAGGGGGTCCCGAACTGTGCGTCTAAGGCTAATGGTAACAGGAGGCAGGGGACACGATGTTTTACTCAGGTTCGGGCCCTCTCGATGGAGGTAATACCCTACTTCTTGCTTGATTGATCTTGATGATATGAGTATTACAAGAGTTGATCTACCACGAGGTCATAGAGGCTAAACCCTAGGAGCTAGCCTATGATTCTGATTGTTGTCCTCCTACGGACTAAACCCTCCAGTTTATATAGACACCGGAGGAGGCTAGGGTTACACAGAGTCGGTTACAAAGAAGGAGATCTAACATCCGAATCGCCAAGCTTGCCTTCCACGCAAAGGAGAGTCCCACCCGGACATGGGACAAAGTCTTGAGTCTTGTATCTTCACGGTCCAATAGTCCGGCCAAAGTATATTGTTCGGCTGTCCGGATACCCCCTTATCTAGACTCCCTCAGTAGCCCCCGAACCAGGCTTCAATGACGATGAGTCCGGCGCGCAGATTTTCTTCGACATTGCAAGGCAGGTTCCATCTCCGAATCCAGGGTACATGTTGTAGCGAACAATGTCCGACTTCCCATCAATGTTGTATTCCTCGGCTTCTATGCTTCAATAATGGCCATCTCCACGTGTCGAGCGAATACGAGGAGCCGGAGCATTTTTACATTTGCCACCCCGACCCTGTAGGCAAACCATCTATTTGAAGAAACGGGGATCCTCAGATCCAAATCTCACTTTCTTCCCTCAAGCAAGCATTTAACAGAGCGCATCCAGAAAAAACCATTCCATCATGGCCGGTCGCCGCAACACTTCTTCTTGCTCCCTTAGCTCTAAGCTAGGTGATTGGGAAAAATGTTCTGTCCCTCACAGCCATTTAGTAGAGTTGCAGACCCAAGGGTTTCTTCCACCGGCATACATGGTCCCCGTTCGAGCCGGACTAGCCACCTATAATGGCGGAGCGCAAGCGGAGAGATCTCTTGACCCATCTCAGGGGAGCGGGTATGCCTCGTCCCATATTTGCTAAGAGGCGTCGGGTTTCCAATCCACCCATTCCTCCACGGGATTCTAGAGTTCTAGGGCCTCCAGTTGCACAACTTTACCCCCGCCTTCGTGCTGCACATCGCAGGATGCGTAGCCCTCTGTGAATTATTCCTGGGCTGCGAGCCTCACTTCAAGTTATGGAAGAAGTTATTTTGCCTTGCCCCTCGTAATCTAGGGGATTCTATATATCAAGTGAGCGGAGCCGAAATATGGCGCATCGCCCAGACCGGATACCTGTCCGGCACTCCAAAGAAGGCATCTGAAGGCTGGCCCTCGGAGTGGTTTTATGTAGATGACGTCTCCCTTCCGGACCCAATCCGGACGGGTCTTCCCGAGTTTAATAACGCTCGCTGAAGAAACACCAAAGTTTTCGCCCTTGGAGCCCCCATGAGGAAGATTCCAGAGAAGTCCACTTCCTGATGAGCACGATAAAGATACTGGCCCAATCTGGACTGACAATAGTAGAGGTTATATCAATATGCATAATGCGGGGGGTGCAACCACTTCAATATCGGGGGAAGCCCATGTGGCACTTCAACGGGGAAGACGATGCCACCCGCTGCGGTCGTAAAGGTCCGGATTCTGCCACTGCTCTGGCAAGAATACTGTCCGATTTATATAAAGGAGAAGAAGAAGAGTTCCTCCGCATCAAACAGCGGTATGGATTTTCCATGTACAACTCCCCAAGCTGGGTAACACTACAAAAAAAAGACACATCCGTGACATTTTGGGCCGAACGAATTTTTTTTCTGTCATACATATGACACTTCTATGACGATAATTGTGACAAAACCCGATATCATCATAGATGTGGTGGGCTCCTACTTCCATGAAAAAAATCATGACAGAAAATGGGCTTTTCGTCCTGGGCGGGCCGGAGACACAGCTGCATGACATTCTTTGGGCCGTCCATGACGGAAAAAACCGTGGTAGAAGCGAGGGCGAGGAAAATTTCTGGGAGTTCCCAGTTACGGTGGGAGGTCGGGAGCTGAGCGATGCGCGTTTCTCTCGTACACGTACGCACGTGTGTGCGAGGCGTTGGCTCTAATTGAACCCGAGTGAGGCGTTGGGTTCTAACTGAACTCGAACGATTGCACTACAGGCTACGCGTTACTGAACCCGAGCGATCGATCGATGGCTGTTAACTGAACCCGATCGAGCGATTCCTTCACTACTGCTGCTAACTGAAGCCGATCGATTAGATGAACAGTGAGCGTTGCAGGGGGGGTGGATGAGCAGTGAGCGATGGCGTTGCCTCTGGATGAACAGGAACCCGTGGTGTGGAGGGCTGGATGAACAGTAGACGATGGAGGGGTGCCCGTGGAGGGGTGGTTGAACAGGACCCTGTGGTGTGGAGGGCTGGATGAACAGTAGACGGTGGAGGGGTGCCCGTGGAGGGGTGGTTGAACAGTAGTCGGTGGAGTAGCGCGCGGTGGAGGCTGGATGAACAGGAGCCCGTGGAGGCTGGAGGAGGTCGACGGTGGAGATGAACAATATCCCGTGGAGTCCCGTTTTATGGTACGCCACACCCCTCCCGATGAACAGGACCCCCGTTTCGACTGTAGCGCTCCAACACAAGTCCATTTTGTCTGTTTTGCGGTACGCCACACCCCTCCCGATCAACAGGACCCCCGTTTCGACCGTAGGAGGTCCGTTTCCTC
>NC_041387.1:403332242-403348563 GCF_002162155.2 Triticum dicoccoides
GTCCGTTTCCTCTGTTTTGCGGTACGCCACACCCCTCCCGATCAACAGGACCCCCGTTTCGACCGTAGGAGGTCCGTTTCCTCTGTTTTGTGGTACTCACACCCCTCCCGATCAATAGGACCCCGTTCCGAATGTAGGAGGTCTGTTTCCTCCGTTCTGCGGTACGCCAGGCCTCATTTCCATTGCCTGTTCCGTCCAAGCCCTCCCGATGAACACGACCACGCATTCGGTTCCGACCCAGCCGGTTGGCTCCCACGCGTTCCGTTGCCTCCCGATGAACACAACGCATTCCGTTGCCTCCCCATGAACACAACGCATTCCGTTGCCTCCCCATGAACACGACGACGACGCTGTTTCTCTATTCCGACCCAGCCATGTACATGAGCCCTCGCCGTACGTATGCGCGAGTAGGCGTTCGAGACCCCGCACATATGTACACATACATGGCCGTATTTTCTTTATTGCACCCTGTCCGCTGTACGTACGTGTACATGCTACGTGCGCACCTCTACTACGACACGTGCGCACCTCTACATCCACCAGTATATATGTATGTACATGTTCGTGATCAGAATGACAACGCTACGTACGCTTCGACCAGGTGGGTCCCGACTGTCAGGCACTTCCTTGCGTGCGAGGATGTAGCTGGTGGGTCCCAGCAGTCAGGGGGGCGAGTCGTTTTTTTTGCCCGGACACACTTCCTTGCGTGCGAAGATGTAGCTGGTGGGTCCCAGCAGTCAGGGGGAAACGTTTTTCTCGCGAAATACAGTGGCCCGTCCGATGGGTCCCCGTTGTTAGGTGGAGGAATAATTTTTTTGCGCGTAATAAGGAGGAACTTCCTTGCTGCGGCCGTGGACCCAGCTGTCAGCCTCTCCACGTATAGTCCACGTCCGATGAAAGTCGTTCCTTAACCACATTGACCACGCCACGATGAGAGCACCACGGCGGTGGACGATGGTGAGGCCTAGGAAGGGGACGACTCGGAGCCGGGGAAGACGCAGCAGTGGATGCCTACGCGAAGAGGAGTATGAGGGTTCACTGGTTCGGCTGCGGTGTGAGGCTGCTGTCGCCGCAGAATAACAGGGGGTGTGGGTGAGTAGAGGGATGGCCTGGCCAGCGGTGGGAGTAGTAGGGGGCGGTGAGGCCTTCGCGGCATCACTGCTGACCACGGGAGGCAGGAGCACGCGGCACGACCGGCGCTGGTTTGGGCGGCTGGAGCAAGAAGACCAGATGTTGAAGAAGCACTACGACCGTTGGATGAACATCGTACGGTAACAGGAGCTAGAATCGTTCATATTGACTAAGTTGACAAAGCCCTCCGTTCCCGTCAACTTGGTAGGCCCACAAGTCAGCCTCCCACTATGATGGGTTCCAGCTAGCAGGGGGAGTATTCATTTTTTGTGCGTAATAAGGAGGCATTTCCGGTGGGTCCGAGCTAACAGCGGGGGGAACGTTTTTTTCACGAAATACGGTGGCCCGTCCGGTGGGTCCCAGCAGTTAGGGGGAAACATTTTTTTCGCGAAATACTGGTGGCCCGTCCGATGGGTCCATGCTGTCAGGTGGAGGAATAACTATTTTCCGCGTAATAAGGAGGCACTTCCTTGCGTCTGTCGTGGACCCAGCTGTCATCCTCTCCATGTACAGTACTCTTTCGATGGAAGTCGGTTGTTGACCACATTGACCACGCCGCACCGAGAGCACCACGGCGGTGGACGACGGCAAGGCCTAGCAAGGGGACGACGCGGAGCCGGGGAAGACACGGCAGTGGAAGCCCACACGGAGAGGAGTACGAGGGTTCACCAGTTCGGCTGCAGTGTGAGGCTGTCGTCGCCGCAGAATAACAGGGGGTGTGGGTGAGTAGAGGGATGCCCTGGCCAGCGGTCGGAGTAGTAGGGGGCGTTGAGGCCTGCGCGGTAGCACAACCGGCCACGGGAGGCGGGAGCAGGCGGTCCCGCTGGCACTGCTTTGGCGGCTGGAGCAAGAAGATCAGAGATTGAAGAAACACGACGGCCGTTGGATTGACATCCAACGGTTACGTCTGCTAGAATCATTTGTTGACGTATATAATAACTAAAAAAAATCTTGCATACGCGTCAACTAAACAGGCCCACAAGTCAGACCACTCCCTCTTTTTTTTTAATAATTTATATATAGCTCATGGCAACTTCTTATGCAATTTATTGCAGTCATTTTTTTTGGGTTGGCCAGGGCCAATTTTGCATATTTCTGTGCGTTCCAAACTATTTTTAATACCGGAATGTCGAGCCAGATTTAAAGTACTTTGAAGATATATTTAAATTAGGTTAATGCCCAGTGAAATAGGAATCTGAAAATGTGAAAAAATTCAGAAATTATAAAGTAATTGCCAATTTGTCATCTGTTTTTATATTTACAACCCATTTCATATTACTTTCAAGATTTGCAGGCATCTTGAAAGAGTTGCATCCCATCAGGGCGTAGAAAAATAAGTAGGCCTAGATTGGGTATTCTTCAGAAATAATAAACTGGGCTCATTTTCACAAAGAAAAAATAGCTGGGCTGGTCACACGGTGAACACAAAATATAAGCCTGGGCTAGATGGGCCACAACCCAGTTTAAACCTTGCTCCGTCTCAACAATAAAAAAAATACTGCTCGAGTAGCTACGTCCCAGGTGTCAGCCGATCTTACGCTGTTCTCTTGTCTATTGACTATATACACTCACAATGTCGTGGGTCCTAGATGTCAGGAAAACACTAGGAGGAAGCATTTTATTTTTCCATAAGCTGACGTGGTGGGCCCCTACTGTCATCCTCTCCACATACTTCTGCCGATTCCTGTTGTTTGTTGACCATGTTGACAACGCGAGAGGGCGGCACCGCGGAGAGCGCACCAAAGCGCGTGGAGGACATCGGCATTAACAATTTAGGAGACGGTGGGGCGGCGATGCGTGCACTGAGGCGCAGCCAGCCGTGGGAGGCGGAAGCAGGCAGCCCCGCTGGCGCTGGTTTGGTTTTGGCGGCTGGAGGAAGACAGGACTAAAGAAACACGACAGACTATAAAAGCAGCAGGAGTACTTAACAACCTTAACTGAAACCAGTAGGGGCACTTAACAACCAAAGCTGAAAGCAGTATGAGTAGTTATACAGGTTCAACCGTACAAAGCACGCCTCAAACAGTGCTACTTTGCCTACAGTTAACCAAGGGTGAGGCCGCCAAGCCCCAGGACAAAGCCCAGGCGCCACCCCGCGCATCCACAACCTTCTGAAAGCGGCTTCATCTTGCAACGTGGTCAATAAACAGGATATTCGCTTTAGAGCCATGGAAAAGCATGAACATAATCTTCTGTCCTATTCTCCAAGATGGACGGTCCTTCATTATTTGAGACCACCCATGAATAAGTATCTTTTCACCTCCAAGGGGAATTGAGTAGGTCGACATAAACATCATGTTGTGACCAAGCGCAAGTCTGACCCGACCATGGTCAGGCATCTGTATAGGAACAACAGAACTAGGCATTTCCTGTTTCAAGAATATCACAGCTGTAAAACTGTGTATAAGCAATAGTTTATGAACAACATATATAACAGAAAACAGCTCGTACCATAAGTTTCTCGACACAGTTGGACCTGTTCAACAAGTGCAGTAGTGGCACACATATCCCACGTGGCCTTCCACCATTGAAATGCCCCACAAGGACCTCAAGACGATCAATAAAGTGTAGTAACTTGTGGATGTCGATCCAGTCAGCTTCAGTGCCATTAGTAACAGCCGAGTTATTACAGAGTAACAAACAAGCAGACTGCTTAACTCTGAAAAAACCTACACGTGCCACCAATTATAAGAAAATATTAGTTAGAAGTAGCATCTTTGTGAGAGATTCGTTGCTACTTCTAAAGTTGAATTGTGATTAGTTAGATAGAATAGGTGGATTAAGAAGTAATCGAGGCAACAAGCAAGATCCAAATACAAAACTAACATGGATGAACAATTGGAACGACGTCGGGGTGAAAGATCGCAGTGAAGATGAGACCAGGTTCTGCTATTTTCATCAACATTCATGCGCCAACTTTCAGTCCGTAACACTTGAGAAAGTTTATTCAAGTTCGGCCATAAAAAAGCAGTGATCTTCTTGGTTCATGAACCCAACTCGGAACTTATATCCATGGCTTGTCTTCACTATGACCATTAAACTAGTGTATTCAGTTATGGAAAGGCCGAGCATCTTGAGTACATGTGTTCTAGCAGAGCAAATAATACACTGCAAGAAAAACAATATGAGAACACAACATGTTCAAAAAAACCCCACCCTCCCGGATAGAAAAGAGGATTCTAGGAACATACTGTGCGCGTTTCAAAATGTTGTGTTAGGATGAGAAGGAACAAGTGTGGCATCTCGCCGAGGGCGCAGAAACCTGTAGGGTACTCGCACTTTGGGCACTGCACATGAAACACACTAGATTCAGTAGGAAGAAAAATGCATCAACGGCGGCGGCTGCCATCCTAGGATGACCTGCGACCAAGGGACTTGGATTTATCGGGGATGGATGAAGAATTCGTACCTGGTTCTCCATGAGAAAACCCTATGCAATCGCCGAGAGGGGGTTTTCTCTGAACAAGCAGACGAGGGAGAAGGGGATTCAGGCCCAGTGAAATATTGCCGCTTCGTCCGTCCAGCTTACTGCTAAAGCTGGAAAGGGGGGGGGGTGATTTGACGGCTCATTGGGCATTACTGTGGCGCTACGACCGGGGTGTGTCTACCGTGAAGTTGTGCATTCTAATTTGTGCATATGGCACGTGGACCCCGTTGCCGGTTGCCCCACATATCAGCGAAAGGAAGTAGAAAGACAGAAGTAACTAGTTACACATAAATATATATTTTGACAGAGAGATACTCCCTCTGTAAAGAAATGTACAAATCTTTTATATCACAGGCTCACCTTGCCGAGAAATATACTCCCTCTGCAACGCACGGGTATTATGGGGGTTCAACATTTTTTATGGGGGTTCATCTGAGAATATAATACTCAGATAGGCTCACGGTTCTGGACTTTGGGCCGTAGGCCGACCGTGCATGTTTGGGGCCCTATGTGTTCTACCTCAGCGCTTTTCATATTGCAAGCGATCGATACGGTGCTGGTTTTAGATGTTGTCGCAAGGCGAATACACAAAATTGAATGAAGCACGGCAGCTGTTGGAATGAAATTGAACGATAGTTCCTAACCAGCAATCAGAGTTGCAATTCTATCAGCGATATACCATGTGATAAATAATACTATCGTACTACTTATACACACATGACACTTGTTTCACCATGCCAGATTATTACATCAAAATCTCTCAAAGGATAGATCAGTTCGACAGTTGCGTGCTGCTACTGAAGAATTTCAAATTTGATTTGGACCAGCTCTCCTTGCCGAGAAAGTTCGATTTTGACATCATCCCCTACCGCAAGATATGATTTAGATTTGAACCTTGACCATCCTTTAGCATCAATCATCATGCGACCATCCATTGTACTGATGGTATATTGAGCAGGTTCATTCACACCAAGGCTGCGCATGGTAAGAGAAACTTGGCCACGGTCGCCTGGATTGTTGAACAACTCCCTTGTTGCTCTAGGAATTGTCTGTTTGCAAACAAGAAGACATACCCAAACAGTTAGATCAACACAGTGAATCATGTGAAACAACATGAAAAGAAAAAAGAACGAAGCACTTGGACGGCCAATGCTTACCAAGAAGGTGGACATGTCGGTTTTTGTAAGGACTTTGGTATATGAAGTGCGAACTGCATCCCAGTCTGTTGCCGGTGCAACTACACGGGCCGGAGCAGATGCAAGTGCAAGTGTTGGTGCTGGTGCCGAAGCCGCTGCTACTGCCGGAGATGGTGCTCCTTGTAGAGCTGGTGCCGTTTTCATAGCAGGTGCTGGTGTTGATGCCCAGTCCTCCGGTAGATCAGACTAATCCACTGACGCGGTCGGTGCCCAATCCTCAGCTGGATCAGACTGAGCTGCTGCCGCTGTCAGTGCTAGAGCAACTGCCGGTGGTCGATCCGTTGCTGAAGGTGGTACCGATGTGCGAGACAGCAGCGATCATGTCTGGTCTGCTATGATCAGCTTTCTAACTTGACTAGGATCCGTGACCGTGATCCCGTTTTTTCTTCATTTCTTTTAAACACGAGAAGGACTAATTGTGGCGTTTTTGTTAAACCAAACTGCAGTTCATCATAGGGATTCAGGTTGTACTCAGACAACAGACTGATCCAATTTTTTCCAGTAATATAAGTGATGGACAGTGCCTTCGTTACTGACATGACATAAGAAGTGAAACCTGCAAAAAATAGCCATCGTAGAGCAAACCAAACGGTTTATTCTGTGATGAATGTCACATGGCAAAACCTGCATCGTAAAATTGCAGGAAAAGAAAAAAACATGACATTAAATCAATAAGATTTAGACAGTAAATCAATAAGATTTACTTGATGTGACACGAGTGAATCCTTACCAGGAAATCACTATGTTGAAGTACTAAAAAGAAGATTGATCGTCCAACTACGCGTGGCATGCAGGGCCCCCCTACTCCCACAAGCAGGACAGTCCAAAGGTCGTGACAAATCGTATTGACCGAACATCCATGGGACTGGAAATCCTGGTGGGTGCAATAAACTCTGCAATGCATACAGATATTGGAATGTAACCATAATTGATAAACCGTCCTCACAAAAAATATGATTTGGACACTTCAAAATATACATACTGAATTGAGTGGATAGACATTAACATAGACCGTTCTCAGGACTGACCACACACCAAAAGCGGCAGTACTAATAAACAATACAGGGTTCACAAACACAAATCAAGTACTGAACAATAGTACTTACTACAGACAAGCAAAGTTGCACTAACTAAACTATGCAGACTATTTCTTGCCACCGACCTACGGGATGAACCCCGCATAACTGACTAGGTGATGGACTTCATGTCAGATGTCTACATGCACCATCACCATCTTGTCAACCTTGGAGAACCTAACAGAGTGGTCTTTCCACTCATAAACATGATGATGAAGACATGCCGCATCAGATTTGTTGGGAAGCTTTACAAGAACCACACCCTTCGTAATCGAAGGCACATCCAGGAAATTGTTGTGGTCAAGTACAACCTCGAGAACACGCCTGACAACAATGCTACAGGAAAACACTAGTTCAGGACACATGGCGACAAGGACACAGCAGCTGGATAGTTCAGCAGTAGAACTCATCACCAGGTCTTCAATTCACACGACATGACTTTGAGAACTTCATCTCCACCGCGGACCTAGTTCTAATTCAAACAGAAACCATATTTTATTACTACCCCCGTTCAGAAATATAAGATGATTTTTGATATTATACTCCATATATGACTACATATACGCATAGAAATGAGTGAACAAAGACACTAGAGCATGTCTTCAAAGGCATGAGAGTAGAGGGATTACTTGCAATATCCATAACACAAGTTACTGAGGCAAATATACCCTCTTAAAAGGTAGCATTGATGTTCATAAAGTACTCCCTCCGTCCCAAAATTCATGTCTTAGATTTGTCTAGATACGGATGTATCAAGTCACATTTTAGTATTAGATACATCCGTATCTAGACAAATCTAAGACAAGAAATTTGGGACAGAGGGAGTAGTTGAAAGTAATCTATAAGAAATCAGTGTCAACCTCTCGCATATTTGGGTCAAAAGAGGAATTTAGAACCGTCATTTGGCACACTAAAATCACATGCAAGATCACCCAGAAAGTTGTACTACCAGTACTAGTACTGCGTGTTAGATGAAAAAACACGATCAAGATCGAGAAAAAGATCGTCAACAAGAGACATTACCTGGACTTGCTTAATGTGGGATCCCGGAGAGGGGGGCTTGGATAGGGCGATGGCTTTGAGCTTGTCTGCGGTAGTCTCGGCGGGGTGCTTGCACTTCTTCGTACCATGAGCCTCGACGGTTTTGGCCAGAGCCATAGACATCACGTCGGCAGGTGCTCCGGCGTCCATCCAAGAGAGGAAGCTGAGAGAGAAGAGTGAAAGGAGGAACGAGATGAGGGAGAAGCGAAGCGAGTGGGGGTTTTCTTCAAGAGAGGAAGCTGAGAGAGAAGAGTGAAATGATGGTTACTTAGTCCGTCCAACTTACTGCTGGAAAGGAGGGGGTTTTGTGATTTGACGGCTCATTGGGCACTACTGCGGTTCGATCGGGGTAGTCTACTGTCACTCTACTACGGAGTAATTTAGTGCATGGGTGGTGGACCCAGGTGTTGGCTGTCCCACACGTTAGCGAAAGTGAGTAATTTAGTGCATGGCTGGAGGAGGATCCGCATGGTAGAGCGTGTCCACTGTTTTTCTGAAGAAAAAAATGATTACAACAAGCGTTTCCACTCTTACGATGGAGGAGTGCGGAACACGGCAGCCACTTGAACATACACAGTGCTCCTACTACTAGGCATGTGCAGCAGTTCATACGTCAGTACTACACAATCTTGTTGCTAGTGTAGTAAGACATGACGATAACAAATGATGTTGTGCGCATGTCAACTACTCCTATATGTAACATAGTACCACTTTTTGACTGTCTGGTCGAGAATGAACGGTGAGATCAATGTTAACAGAACTAGGTCCACAGCGCATGGAGAGTACAGTGCTACAGTACTTCACGAAACATGAACCATATGAAGCACGAATAGTATTAGGCAGGGTGTATGAAGGGTGCACGAGATGGGAGCAAAAGTTCCCTTGTCGACCCACTTTTGGGTGTTTGGCAGAGTGCATGAAGGGTGCATGAGTCCACACTAGTAGGTTGACAAAAATACACGAAAAGGAAACAACAGTATTGAGATGAGAATGCTACCAAACACACCCACATGCTTTGTGCTACAATGACTGATCTGCACCGTCTGAGTTTGATCCAAAGGTCATGTTGCGCCGAGACATGGACATGCCTATGCAGAGGGCGCCTAAACACCACCGAAGTCCCTCTGCTTCTCGAGGCGCATGACGTTGGTGATGCAGGGTGCAACCGCCCGCAGAGCCCGCTCCCGATCGACGAGGGTCAGCTCGTCAAAGACGGCGTCCAATGGCACGAATGGATTCCGGTGATGGAGCTCTGAAAGGATTCTCCCGGCAACGGCGATGGCAGCCCGCAACCCCTCCTTGTCCAGCTCAGCCCCCACCATCGCGCGGAGACGGCTCAGCTCCTCGGAGATATAGGTGAAGAAGGAGACCAGGCCAGGAAGCCACAGCTCGTTGAAGTCGACCGGGTGGTCGAAAGGGTTTAGCCCGACTGCCGGCATTGTCACGCTGGCACGACGGTAGGCATCATGCAACCGCAACACATGTGTGGCAACTTGGTTCACCAAGTGGCTGAGGCGTTCCTGGACCTCGTCACAATCGGCCCGCTCGCGCTCGAGCCGGCTCCCCTGACGGCCTATCGTATCTCCCACTTTTTGCAGCAACGCCGCTGACGCCTCAAGCATCTTTGTGGTGGACGCCTGCCACTTTTGAAGCTCCCTGAACTCCCGCACATAATGGAGGAGCATGGCACTCCTCTCCTCCTTGAGCTCACGGAGCTCCACGTCCTTGGCCCTGAACTCCGCATCCTTGGCATGGAGCTCCTGTGTCAGGCGCCTCACCTCGGACTCCGTGATCTGCTGCGCCGCCATGGCACTAGGTAGAAGCAATGGGGAGAGGAAGCAAAGGGGGCGAAACGGCTGAAAGGCAATGCAATCTACGGGAAGGCTGAGGGAGCCAGCCGAGGAGCAGGGAATCTTTTGGTTTTCACCACGATAAAACACCAGTCGACGACTTCTCACATCAGGGAGCAATGGGTTTTACAGGCGGAGTCATCATGACTAATTGCTGCCGCGCCTGGTCCCGTCAATCAAGAAATTAAATATCCTGCCACACCCAAACACCAGAGCAACACCGCGGTGGATATTTAAATTTACCTGCCGGCAAGTAGATAAAAAAAGGGGTGAAAACAAATGTGGCGGCGGCCTAGCTAATTGTTTGAACTAGACCAACTAGCTAGCCACTGTGCTTCACTGATCTACTCAGCGGGAAAGGTGGTCTTTCGTGATTTGACGACTCATTTACTTGCTTCAGTGCATGCATATATTCTTCCTGACGTGGGACGCCCTACCGCGTGTTTTCTGGGTCCCAGAAAACGCGCGGTAGGGCATCCCACATCAGGAAGAATATATGCGTGCACCACCTGGGAGGACCCCGAAACCGCGCAGTAGGGTGTGCCATGTCTCGGCACGGAGGAAAAATGTGCGTGTAAAAATATACTGTATCAGACGTAGTACCTATGGTTCGACCTCGGGACCCAACCAGTCGGTCGAAAACACCCCACTAGCCACACATCTTCATCATGCAAATGTGGCATGGAGGATAGATGTGGTTAGCTCTGTCTCGACCAGCCACAACGTCTCTTGTTCTAGGCGATTCTTCTATTTTCCAATCTTTTTAGTTGTAATAACAGCACGGCAAGCTAGCGCCGCTCTTCATGTGTGCGCGTGCAAAGGTTACACGACGGAGAGAAGAGAGATTGAGATCGCAGACCTGGGACCCACCAGTAAGTAAGACAATGGTCATGCACGTGTTGACGAGGCACTCCCTCTACTCTACTCAATGCAAGTACTGTATAAAATCAAGTTATGGGACAAAGCCAACAACCGTTTGTTTTTTCCGGCTATCGACTTACGCTTTGTAGTCCAGGTTGCCAGTTCGAATCTCGTCTTTCAGATTTGTTAGGTTTAGGTCCAAATTGATTAATGACAAGTGGGACCCCCATGTGTTGTTCCAATATTTCAGTGTAGGATGGTTTTTTTGAACAAACGGTTTGCGCGGTTAGACAAGTAACGACACGAGTTACACATATTTTGCAAGTTTACGAACAAAAATGACAGCGGCATAGAATATCACATCCACCCCATAGCTTAGATACTATGGTGATACGATTTTTTACACCGTTGGAAGTGAGATCCAATGGCTTGGGAGTAGTCTTTGTAATTATGCGCAATTTCCAAACTCTCCAAAGGTTTTTTTGCAAATAAAACATTTAGGCCTCGTGTGTGTCGCTGCATCTTTGATACAACGGCTCCCCGTTGCTCATATTAGGTGCTCCCAGTAGCTTAATTACCCGCTACGGTGAAATGAGCTTCTAGGTCGTATGATCAGTGATCAGTTAGCACATGCGTAGTACTTGTACTTTCTGCGCATTTCCCAAACTCTATGAGCCGTATATTGCAAAAACATTCAAACCTCCTACTATGGGCCGTTAGATCTTAGTGAACTTGTATCACCATAGAATCTACGGTGCGGGAGCACCTCATATTCTCCCATGCGAGAAAACATAAGGTGCTATCGCAGCTTGGATGCTACGGTGATACGAGTTTGGAGGTCGTTTGATCTGAGATCCAATGGCATCTGAGCAGTCTTTGTGCTTGTAAGCAGTGGCCGAACTCTTTTGGGGCTTTTCTGCAAAAAGCCATTCGAACCACTGAGGAGGTGTTGGATCACAAATCCAACGCCTCCGAAGAGCTTGTATCACCAAAGCATCTAAGGTGTGGTACCACATGATATTATTACATATAGGAGAATATGATGTCCTCCTTCATCTTAGATGCTACAGTGATACGAGCTTTGAGGTTGTTGGATATGGGATCAAAGGGCATCTGAGTAGTTTTTGTACAAATTGTGTGCAATTCTCAAACTCATGAAGGTTTCCGGCAAAAATATTAAGACACATAATGTGAGCTGCTATATCTCAGATCTACAAGCTCTAAGCAACTCGTATCGGCATATAGCATCTAAGGTATGGGGGCACATGATATTCTCCCGGGGAGGAGGGGTGGGGGTGCACAACCAATCGGTGGTTGGGAGGGTGGGGACAAATAGAATCTAAACAACCCTAAACAGAGCTCCACAATTTTATCTAAGGTCGAGGGGTTGACCCCCGACAATCATAGCTCCGCCTAAACACAACATTTGCATGTACTATAGTACTAGACTTAATATTCATGTTTCAGTTTCATGTTCATTTTAAATATTGAACCGAGGACCATGGATGTCTTACATTTTACTCCCTTCGTTCCTAAATATTAGTCTTTTTAGAGGTTTCAAATGGACTGGCACATACGGATGTATATAGACATATTTTAGAGTCTAGATTCACTCATTTTGCTCCGTATGTAGTCACTTGTTGTACTCTCTAAAAGACTAATATTTAGGAATGGAAGGAGTATTTTTGAATTCGTGTCATACATGCATGGTTTGGAAAGAGATGCACTATACTTATTGGATTGTTGTTGTGTTCGTGCGTGTGTGTCTCTCTCTCTATGTGTGTGTGTGTGGTCATATGCTTGATACATACAAAGTTTTCTCACCTCCATATTGTTCATCTTTTAAATTTGAATTTGCATTGGAAAACTTACAAGGGATACCATAAAATGTGAAATCCATGTTGAGATCACTATATCACAAACTCACTCTAATTCAACAACTCGTCATAAATCAATTACCACGTCGAGATTAGTATTTGCAAGGAAAATACGGGTATTGTAATACACATAGATTCGTTCGGCAATTTAAAAGGTTCCTTTCGTATTCTCGAATGGTAGGACCCAACAACGTACCAGCCAGACCTTGGCTCGTGTTGATCCTAAAAAAATAAAAAAAAATAAAAAAACCGGGCTCGTGTCCTTCTGTGGCATGCGTGGTACGCACATTAGGCAACCCCAACCAGTCGAGCCTCACCATTTCAAGTCGAAATATCTGGCGGCCAGAATTCCAGCCCTAGGAAATTCCCCTCATGTCCCCGGTCCATAATGACTACCGATGAACAACGGAGGGATGCTTTAGTAACTAGACAACGTTACCTACCGTGCCGAGCACGGTTCAATTCCCTTGGGCGCCGCTCGTCAAGGTCACCCATCAACTGCATTGCCTAGTACTACTACTACTACACCAGGATGAGCACAGAATTGAGCCTGTTTGTTCGTGCCTAGTACTTGAGTTAATATATCAGGCAATGCACTAGTACGGAGGGATTATCCTTTTATTCTGCATATATAACTTGTCTGAAGTCGAACTAAGCAAAATGTTTGACCAAATCCTTTCTTAAGAAATACAACAGGACAGATGTACGGCTTGAAAATTTATTGCATGATGCAGGTTATGATATTGTTTCGAATCCTGGATCTTAAATTTCAGAAAATCCAAAAGTGAGCATAAATTCTTGAAACTGAGCATGGTCACATGATATGGCACAAATATTACTTCGTAAGTTTTTTCTTCAATTTGAGACAAGCTGCTTATGACAAGTTGCACAAATGAAGAGCCAAGGTATTTTGGAACAAAGACCTATCACGTTAAGGCAAACGCTTTCACTATTGAAAGCGTGGGCGTTTACGTGCCGCCACGAGTCCCCGCTTCTCATCGCCAGGTGCCATCCGAGCAAGCGTGTGAGTCGATGGGAGGCATGCGAGCAGACCGCTGTGTCGGCTGTCAGGGAGGCATGCAAGCAGACCGCTGTGCAGGCTCACCGGGAGGCGAGCCCTTTGACTAGGCTCCGCCGCCCACCGTCGTCCCAACTGCTCCCACTTTTAATGTCGCCGGCACCGCAGTTTAAAATCAACCCTGCACTACCCGGTATCGCTACAATCTTCTCTCTTCCTCTCCGATTCTCCGGTCGTCTACCTCCAACTAGCCTGACCTAAACATACGCCATGCCGCACCATGATGGTCTGCCCTTAGTGTTCCAGTTTCCTGAGGAAGACACCCAGCCGGAGTCTCAAGAACATAAGGCGCTTTGGGACGAGCTTGAACTGGCCTTGCGGGAAGACGCCGCGCCTGTTCCCGCTCCCGTTCTGGCTCCCGTCACCCCGACTGCGCCAGCGCCCATCCCCGTGGCATTGATGGGCTGGGAGCCGCACATTGTCGCCAAGCTTGATCCCACGGGGTTCAACGAGGTCCCCGCCGACTTTCACGCGCCCGTGCACCTGCCAGCGCATGCGCCTGCGCATGCACTGATGCGCATGTCCGTGCTGGTGCCCATGCACCTACTAGCGCATGCGCCGCGCGTGCACTAACGTGCGCGCCCGTGCCGGTGCCCGTGCACACGAATGTCTCCGCCGCACCGTTGACAGCGCCTGTCCCCGCACGGGTGCCAGTTCCCCCCTTAGCAGCATGGATGGCCGCTGTTGACCGCTTCCTTGCACCAACGCTAGTCGCCTCCTCACGCCAGTTGACTCACTCTGAAGTCCAGAATGTTTTGGCCTTCCTTGAAGCTAGGCCAACGTCCAGGAGTACGCCAACAACGGCGCAAGATGCCGCCGTCGCCATCTGTCAGTGTCCCGACGACACACAGAGCACGACAGAGGAGCCACTTCCCACCGCGAGATGCCCCCGCCGCCGCCGCGTAATCTAAATTTGCCATGAAAAACGTTCGGATTGCCATGCTTAAAATCCGAACGTTTATCATTTCCGTTTATTTTATATCGATCGTCGTATAATTTAAAGTTAGAGTCAGACTGAACGAAATCTATGGTTTGATCGATTCAATGTTCTGCTAGAGCCATATCAAATTAAATATAAAACATCATCAAGCCACATGTATTCCTTGTCATCCAACGACCTAGACTGCTTCAATGTCGAGCGCTCAACACATTTAGCGTGCAGTTAATTTCATGCCAAAAATAGTGCTAATCACATAACAACACACAAATAATATCCTAGTACTTAATATCCGCATGCACTTAATATACTTCCAAATTAGCATGCATTGCACGTACACACTGACTAGTGCTGCTAGTACGTGAAACTGGTGCCGTGACTTGTGAACGCGTCAGATATGGTCAACGGCAACATCGCCCGCGAGTTCTTCCTGTTTGCCCGTGCGTCTAAACGCAGGAGGGGAGGAGAGAGAGAGAGAGAGAGCACACATGGAACCCACCAGTAAGTGAAGACGAATAGTACTAAAAATAATATTACATGTTATCCATTAATTAGGCCGTGGTAATATAAAAACATTATGTGAACAAAGGGGGGGTACAACAAACATTGCTATTCTACGTATGTTGCCTATTGACGTGCGGCTTGAAGGCCCGGTCGCATGTTCGATCCTCATCCTTTATTTTTTTAATTTGTATATGGGTCCAAATTTGTTTCATGACATGTGGGCCCCTTGGTGTGTAGTTTGTAGAACTTTAATTTGTGGGTCGAAATTTGTTCCATTCCAAGTGGACTATCAGTGTGTAGTTTTGTAGCTTATTTGTAATAATTAAAGAGAACAACATAGTTTTTTCAATAATACCATGGTGCGACGTTGAAGGCGAGAAAGGACGTGCGAGAGAGCGATGACCGAGCCAGAGGGAAATCAACTAGGGGAGTTGCGTGGGTTGCAACGGTGTTTGGAGTAGTTGTGGGCTGGATGCTACGAAAATATATTCTAAACCGACCGGAATAAATGCCAACACAAATTAATCCAAGGTTGGAGTGCCCCTCGCAATGTAAATAGCTCCGGCTTTGCGAGGGATGGAGAGGTAGTAGCTTCAATGCGTGGAAGATACGGTGTGAGAAAGCGAGGTCAATCGAGAGAGATATAGATAGAGAGACAAAGTGAGTGTGGTCCGACATTCATTGAACAAATATATATGCTCTGGAGAGATATTGTCCGATTGAGCTTTTGGCAAGGGTGAGGGCTGTAAGATAGAGCTTGAGAGATGATCCAGTCACAGATGTGTAGATATATTTTGTGCGTGGGAGGAAGCAAGGTCAACCAATCACATAGGGTCGCCGTGCGATCGGAAGAGTGAGACGGGTTGGAGAGAGTGTCCTAGATAGACAATGTGCGTGAGAGAGTATACAATGTGAATAGGTCGAATTGGGCTCAAACATGGTGATATATCATTTTTGTCCGAGAAAGAGCAAGGTCAATCGAGACATACAAAGAGAGAGAGAGAGAGAGAGAGAGAGAGAGAGAGAGAGAGAGATTGAGTGAGCATGGACCACCATGAGGTCGAAAGAGTGGCAGCGGCTTGGATGGACTGACCTAGATAGACAATCTGCGTGAGAGAGTATAGAGTGTGTCGATCGAGGCCCGAACAGGGAGATATATCATTTGTGTGTGAAAGAAAACGAGGTTAAACGAGACTCAGATAAAGACAACGAGATTGAGCGAGTGTGGCCCGCCGTGCGGAAGAAAGAGTGAGACAGTCTCGAGGGAGTGACCTAGATATGCAACGTGCGTGCGTGCGCACGAGAGGTTGGGGGGCTAGATTGGCAATGCATGTATTTAGCGC
>NC_041387.1:403349086-403422069 GCF_002162155.2 Triticum dicoccoides
GCATTTGAATGTACATAGTATGAGACTTAATATCGATGTTTCAATTCGGTGTACATTGTAAGATTTGAACCGAGGACTAGGCATATAGGTAATTATTTCGAATTCGTGCCATACTAAGTTTCGAAAAGTTGACATTGACTCAATTTGTTGTGCTTTTTTGTAGGTCATATGTTTGAATCCATTCAAAAGTTTTCTCACTACCATGGTGTTCATCATATACATATGAATTTGTATTAAAAAAGTAGCATGGATACAGTGAAATGTGAAATCCACGTTAGAATTGGAGATCGCTACGTGACACACTCTAATTCAAATAACTAACTATGTGACACACACTCTAATTCAAATAACTAATTATGTGACACACACTCTAATCCACGTTAGCGTGGGTACCGTTTCGATTTTTTTCAAATAAATCCTCATTATTTTATTTATAGTACTCCCTCTGTTCACTTTTATAAGACCTTGAAGACATTTCAGACAATGTGCAAAACAGTTCATTTTAAGTTGTCTGAAACGACTTACAAAAGTGAACGAAAGGAGTATCTCATTTTGAATGACTAATTATTGCAAGGAAAACACGAGCATGGTAATACATACAAATTCGTTTGCAAATGAAAGAAGATTCGTGTGCATTCTCAAATGTAGGCGCACCAAGCAGACCAGGGTCGTATCGGGGTGGACGCTGCTTAGGTGCCTTAAAGGCAACTGCCTTTGGGTCACTAACATGTGGGCTAGCCACCTATTGGGCCCACATGTCATGGACACAAAGGCAGGTGCCTTAAGGCACCGAAGCATAGTCCTGTCGGGGTGGTTGTGTGTGTCGGACGGACGCGTAGCACCCAGCCACCCCCCCAAAAAAGGACGACGACAAAATAAGTTCGCGCTTCCACGTTTCAGATTGAAATATCTGGCGGCCCCAATTCTAGCCCTGCAGAATCTCTCTTCTCCACCATCCCCTTCCGCGCCCAGATTGCTCAAATCCCTAATTCGCCGCCAACCCAAGCAAAGTTAAAACCGCCCCTCGTCTCATCTCTTTCCCCATCGTTCCCCACCTCTGTGCCGGACTACAACGATGAAGACGACGGTCGCGCTTCACCATCGCACCGGAGCTACCTCATCTACGCCCTCGTCCACCGCACCGGGTGGTCCACCGACAACGTCGGCCGCCTCAACCGACGTGCCTCACAGACACCGAGTTCCACCACATCAGGTGCGCTTCACCGACGCTGTTTCCCAGCTCACCGGGGCTACTTCACCGAGCACATCGTCGCACCTCCGCCCCCCGAGGCCGTTGGGGCTTCACCAACGGTCTCGTCCACTGCATCGTAGCGCTCCACTGCCACTCAAGATCTGCATCCGTGCGCGGCCAGCCAACGCCAGCGCATCACCCTCAATGGCTCTGAAGTGACCCGCACTCTAGCTAGGCGAGCATGCCCAAACGCTGGCCCGAACTAGGTATCCACACATCACTCCCTTGTGCACTATTCCGACGATGTTTGGATATCCTTTCACTGCTCTCCTAGCTTACACGCCTATGCAACTCTGACTTTAACTCTTATTTCTTCTGGAGATATCATCTGAAACAAGCAAATCCATTTTTAGCGAAGCATGACGGCACTATGGGATCTGGTACACATCCTGCACACCCGTATAACCTTGTAAGTATCTGTCCTCCGGTACAACATCAAGGTCGATTCCTCTTATTTGATCAACCATTCGCCGTGTCAAAAATGCAGAGGGGGATGCAAGGAGCACAAG
The DNA here is from genome assembly GCF_002162155.2 of Triticum dicoccoides. NCBI lineage: Eukaryota > Viridiplantae > Streptophyta > Magnoliopsida > Poales > Poaceae > Triticum > Triticum dicoccoides. The sequence continues at coordinate 403,350,848 of NC_041387.1, forward strand.
GCCTGCACATCCAAGCAAGTGGTAACATGGACTTGTACATGGAACATCCCAAGCGCAAGCAGAGCTGTAGTGAGCCTGTACAACGAGCTAGCATAAGTCCCTGCATTTCATTTAATTCGTACTGGCATTCGTGTATGATTTGTGTGCAGTGGCTGATCCACGAATTCAAGTTATCAGGGGCTAACATTTAACTTAAAAAATACGAAGGCACTTGCACTCCGAAAATCAACATAACTTGAGAAATGTGAAGCTACATGCACTTTGAAAACCAGCTAATGATCCAAAGTAGTTCAGATTATAAACACTAAAGGATGCAAGCACCAAAACACACAAAATGCAACATGGTGTACAAGGACTACAAACATGGTCTGTACCTGCTTGAATTATTCGTTCTCTGGCTGAAAATATCAAAGTGCAATTGCACGTATAACCAGTGCGCAAACTGCATATCAATATATCTATCCTGCACAAGTATGCCAATAGTTTCAAACAACAGATTAGAAAAGTATTTATGCTATGTTGTCATGATACGGGGACTTTGTGGTAGATGGCCTCTATGTTTCCTCAAGCTATGAAAATGCACTATAATTTGCTTGTCATCAATGCCTGCAAATCTCTGTCTCTCTCAACATAATAGATCATCATTAGACACTAAATCCTTCAATGAGCTTGCAAAATGCTTGCATTAGATCCCTCATTAGACACTATATGTTCATCACCAGGAGCATGTAAAATGTTTGCATCAAATCCTTCATTAGCAGTCTGTTCATTAGACACTTCAGGCTCAATAACAACATGAGCTTGTATGTTTGCACCGGAAACTTGATTAGATACATTAGATTCAGTCAGTTCAGTATTGATTGGGGGAGTTATAAAATAAGTAGAAATTGGTTTCATTTTCTCATAGATTCCCTACATACAAGCAGTTTTACAACACCGTCAGGTTTAACTATTGGCCAGAAATTGAAGAGTTGAATTAGATATAATCAGGGATGTGATGTACCTGCTCGTTGCACATGATACTCTTGCAAGCTGCGACAGTCCGTTTGCGCAAGCTCGATGCCATGCCCGTGCTGTCGCCGCTGCCTCCCACGCAGGCTACACCCAGGGTTGGATCTTCATCTTCTTGTCCTTCCATTCGCTTGAAGCCCGGCGACCGCCCTCCAACGATGGCTCGAGGAAGTGTTGTGTCGGTCTGTCCATTGACATCTAGGTTAGGAGCGAACCAGACTGGAGGTTGGAGTGAATGAATTGGGATTTTTCCTACTGTCGATCGATATGGGAGGCGCTCGTTTGGGCCGCGAGCCTGCTATAGGGCCTGCCTTGCACTTATGTTATTGGCCCATCCAAATTGAAACATTTTTCTTCATTTTTTACATTGCCTGCTCGTGCGTTGGGACGATCAAAACTAGCGTGGGCCAACCTGGACGACTCAAACTAGGTGCACACTTTCCAGCCACCTAAGGCGTCCGCCCATACCAGCCCCTATGATTGGATAGTGAAAAATATTCCAGTGGCGCTTTTGATTTACCCACAGAATGGTTGAATTGCTTGTTTCTACCCACAGAATGGTTGATAGTGCCAATAATGTGAAGGATGCCAGTCTTTTCATCCTATTGTAGATTGCTTAGATCTCGATATGCCAAAAGTAATCACATGAAATATACAGTAAAAGCTAGTGTGATGTGTGTGGCTACAACTAGTCTGACTACACATCCTCATATAACATATCAAGGATGCACCATCTTACCAGATTAACCATTCGACTTACCCATGCAGTGTGGGAAGAAAAAAGTATTGGGACTGCGTATCCAAGCAATTGATGCCATGGACTCCTTCGTACAACCTTGTAAGCGAAAAAGAAGTTGCAGTGTGCATGTACAAAGAACTAGCGTAAGTTCAGTTACCTGCTTCTCGGAATTTTAGTTAGCCACTTATTACAAAATTGTTCAATTATGTTGCTTGGCTTAATTTAGTTTGCTACTGATTACATAATGCCATAACCTATTAATCATATTGTAGACTGCGCCTATCTATGTGTTTGATACTTACTATTAAGAATTACCTGTTTGCCTTAACTTAAATATCTACTTGTTTGTTTAACTACTTTGCTGCTGCAACAGCTGGTTACAATGATGTTAATAACTACTTTTCAGCATCCAACTGAAACTCTTTAATTCCTTGTTTGTTTAACTGGTTTGCTGTTATAACTCCCAGTTGAGATGTTTTGCTAACTTCAATTTTCTGAATCCAATCGGAACTTTAATGGCAAAACAGGTTAGCCCAAGATCAAAGAGCGAGGTCCCCATGGACGATGCATCATCCCACAGCAGTGGCACCGGCCCAATCGTGCATTATGAATTGCCAACTGCTGATGCTCTAGAGGCAACAACTAATGGTAGAAAGAGATTCTGCTTCTGCACTTAGAGATGAAGTTGACATGTTGAGGAAGCAAACAGCACAATCACAAGCAGTACTCGAGACAACCATTAAATATTTGGTGGATTTCAAAACGAAGCAAGCTGAGACTGACCAGATTGTTAAGGTCCTGAAGGAAAAAAGGAAATTAAAATCCTACGTGGTAAATCATAGCTGAAATGTTCTTTCCATCGTTGAATAACCTTTGTGTTGTCTGTTCATGTAATCAATCAAACCATTTGTTTTAGAGATCATGTAATAATTGTTTTTTTTTGTTTTTTGGTTTGTAATTTTGTTTGAGCACAAGTCTGTATTAATTGATAAGACTCGGAGACATTTCATTTGGATTGTTGTGCCAGACCTACAAATATGCCAATCGGGCTGAATGTGCATTCATCAATAGTAGTAGTATAGATGGACCATAAGTGGCATGCATCGGAAAGGGCCAAGATGCTGGCTAAAAAAAGGATGCTGTTGTAGCCAAAAAAAAGTACAGCGGCCTGGCTTATGTATGTTAGTTGATATTATTGATCCATATACTCTATAAGTGTTTATATGTCTGTTAGTTCTGTATATTCTTGGTTGATTGACTCGGTATTTGAATCTAGATATATCGCTTGTGTACATATCTAAATGGGAGTACACATTATGCTGACATTTGAGTTGGACATGAAGTGTTCCAAATATTCGAATTCACCTTAAACTCGATTCTAGCTTCTGAATTTGAGTATCGGCATTTGTAAACCATATTCATATATGACAGTGGAATACATCTTTGTCGTCCTTTTGAAGATATATAAAAACACATAGAATGATTTATAAAGATTCATATAGGAGTACAAAATGGATTCGAATTTAGTTGCCAAGGTAAACGTGGATGCTTATTGTCCCAAAATTCAAAAGAAGCGGCAAAATGTCCACTCCCAAGTCGGCTTCCCGAAGCTAAGTGTTTGGGAGATGGAAATTACTGTCTACCCATTACACGGACAATCCATCGGCCCAATTTCCACTGCTCTAAATAGGGGTAGGTTAGTAACTTCAATTAGACGTGACACGACCGCCTCTGAGCCCATTCCGACACGGTGGGTGTCAAACATGGGCGGCAAAACACATTTGATTCAAGCTCGTCCGAAAGACCTCTGTTTCTCCCTCCATTCCCCATTCATACACGGTGGGCGGCAAAACAAACTCGACTCGGCCGAAATTGATGTAGGCAAATATTTTCAATAGGGGCAGGTTTGTAACTTCACTCAGACGTGACACAACCGCCCTACCTGTCAGCCCCGTTCATACACCGTGGGTGCCAACCATGGGCGCCAACCACCCTCTCCTCGCCCGAAATCGCTCTGGGCAAATATTGGCGAGATGCGAGATTACCGTCCTATCCCCAACCGATGAGATGTCCAAATTTTAAACGGGGGCTAAGTTCGTAGCTTTCCCATATTTCAGATAGGCGTGTCCCAAAAACATGGTTCCCCATACCTCTCCCTCCATTTTCCCATTCATACACCGTCCGCGCTAGAACACCCCATCCCCACACCAGCCTCCGTCCGCCACCCCATCCATCACCGCCGTCCTCCACCACATCCATCGCCATCGTCCCCCACCATGCCGGAGCGCCTACCAAGACCGCATCGTCCACTGCTAGAGATGGACGTTTCTCATCCACGGCGACGGACCAATAGCCTTGCATTGCATCCTCTCGCTTCATCGGCACCGTCGTCCTCTTTGCCGGGGCCGCTCACACGACCTTCTCTTCCACCGCAACGGGACTTATCCCCCGATGCACCCGTCTACCGTCGTAGATCTGCTTCAACACCACCGACAGCCATCGCACCCCCGATGCCTACACAGCGCCACAAGAGAGGTGGTACTTCATTTCTCCTCAACTTTTTGATCTCAACCAGAAAATAGATCTTAACTTGGTTACTATACTTTCTTTTCAGCTCTTAGAATTTAGTTCTTAGTTCGAAGCAAACAATGGATGCTAAATATCATTTCTCTGGTTTGCAGCTTCAAATCTGCCATGGCACAACCATAATACGGTTTAATTGATCATGCTTAGGGTTTAATTGATCATGTTGGTTCCGTGGTGGTTTCTTTAATAGAAATCGGAGGGGAAACCCTCTTTTGCTAAAAAATATGCTAAGAGTTTCCCCCTTTTATGATCACTATACGACCAGAATACGTGCTTCGTGTCATAATAACACTGCTCCACCCATCAAGCTAAACAAGCTTAGTTGTTCAAATACGAATCTGATATTATTAAAACAGAGTTGTTTAATTGGTCAGCTAAATGTTCCTAAATTAGTTTTGAAAATGCATGTTCGCCGCTCGGGTGTGTATCTCTACAGGGTGCCCACGGTGGGCCGTCCCACCCTGGGATTTTGGGTCGTCCCAGGCCCCGATTCCCCTCTGTTCTGCTGCGCGCTTCCGATCTCTACTCGCCCCCAGCCGCCTGCCTCGCCGGCGACTTGCCGTCCCCGGGTGGCATGACTCTAGGAGGAGACGCCGGACTAACAGGAGGCCAGGATCCGCTCGCCCAACAGCGTCATCGCTGCCCGGGCGTGCCGCCGTGCCTACCTTCCCAGTCCGTTCAGGGCTCAGGCGTGCAACACCCACCAAGCCAACCCAATTTATCCTAAGATACGTCCTCAACACTCAGTAGCCACTCCTCATCACCCGTTTTCTAATTGATTCATTACTCATTAGGCAGGACTATCATTAGGGTTTGTTGTGTGCTCAGTGCTACCTACACTTAATGGTTCAGATGTATTTCGGTAATCTTTAGTACCTCTAAAGTTCACAGGGTTTTCAAAATTCCGGCCCTCGGAACAGACACTAGTCATTTTGGATTGTTGGTCATAGTGACATTGACCCAGATTACTACTGCAAGCCAGGTTTGTTGACAATTTTACTTGTCTTTCTTACTCATTTGATATAATATCCAATTATTCACGTCGATTAGTTGCAAACAATAAGTACTAGACAAACTTCTTCATTCAGGTTTTGGATGGTCTCTTACTGCACTTACAATTCTGCATACTTGTCCTAGTAAGCTCACAAGTAAATGATTGATTCACTACATCTATGCTTGCCTTGTCATATTTGTTGTCAATATTCTTTTAGGGTGGACCACCCTGTTTCCAAATACTGGAATCGTAGACATGAGTGAATAGTATTTCTCTATGTGATCTCTTCCATCATGTGTGGGCAACGAACACTGCATTGTATAGAAAGAAAGTGTCATTTCCAGCTTTTACATAGGTTCCCATCTTTTACATGGAATACAATCTGCCTACTTGCTTTATGTCGCACTACCAACACTCCACCCTTGAAGTTAAACATTATGGCACTCATAATTTCTTAGTTTATTTGTTCAAATACGGATTTCATATGATTCTAATATTCCTACTTCAGTTTCGAAATGTGTGCCTGCCTGTTATAGAGACATAAGGGGTTTGTATTTTTGTGTGTGGTCTGGTCAGCACGGTTGGGGAGGTGAACTTTGCATATGCAGGGGTTTATAGGGACACACTCTCCGAGTTGAATCCGCAATGCATTCCATAGATAATCTGACTACTTTTTATCTTTTCATGAATCTCAGATTCTGAACAGCGTCATAATGATTATGAGCTTGCGCGCATGAAAAGAATAAAGCAGAACAATGCCATGGTTGTCAAACTTGGCATTAAGGGACTGAAATCAAGTCTGGATGCAATGCAATGCAAACGCTCTCCACCTACAGATTCATGCTCAGAATATGATCCTAACAGCGATTCTGAGCTAGAGGGAGACCTAAGTCAATGTAGCTCCCTAGTGGAGGAGTCATAGGAAGATGCCCTATCTTATTCACCCACCAAGGTACTTGCTCTAACTTTCCAAGGTTACATTGCTCGCACATATCTTGCAACTGATGCTTTGCATTGCTTCTTCTTTGTTGAACTGCCATTAGGTTAGTTTACACATCGTGTATGTGAATACGCCCTGTCTATCCATTTTCAGTACATATTCCATCTATCATCATACCATATTTATCCATTCAAATGCTGTTCTTGTGTATCAGACGTTCAAAAGGAAGAGGGCGATTGCTGATCGTGGAGGAGCACAAGCAAAGTATTTGGAAAAGGTAGTGGCACCTGATAAATCAAATAGCCCATTAGGTGTAGTTGCAATATCACCTGACCCACAAAACACCCCAACTCTAGCAGACTCTAGCCCTACTACACTGGTCATTTCTGATGCCCCAACTCAGCAGACCCCAACTACAACAAACAGTATGATTATGCCAGTTGACATAGCACCAGTTGTACGACGCAAAACCCCCATTCCAGCAGAGAGTACACCAAATCCAGTTGCCAAATCCCTTTTTGAACCAGAGAGAGCCCCAATTGCAGCAAATAGGACCCCTGTTCCATTTCTTCCCAGTTTAGAAGACGAAGCTTATGTTGTTGTCAGGAACTTTGTGCGCATCCTTCCTTCATGGAAAGATTATACCGCAGACACAGAACAATTTCTAGTCTTCCTCTGCAACTTATGCATAAGTAATGTACTAATGTTATTCATGGTCATTACTGCATATGTTTCTGCTGACAGAAGACACAAGATTTCATTCTTTTAAATAGGCGAGGAGCAAACTGGATTGTGATGACGAGCAAGGGTTGGTTGCGCTTTTCAAGCACTCGTTGATGAAGTATCGTTCCTACCTGAGGCAAGCGCACTTCGATGGCAAGCCTCTGAACGAAATTTCTTTAAAGTCTCCGGTGCTACATTTATCCGACGGTGACTGGAATAATCTTGTTACACATTGGTCTCGGCTGTAGCGTATGGTAGTATCTATGATATCACATCACAATTTGAACTACATTTCTGCATTTGCCTTAATGTTTGACTTGTACGAAAACTATTAGTAGAAGAACATTCGTTCTCAAGGGACCACAGAATCTCGCAACTATACTACACACCGCATTGCTCTTGTGAGTACCTCTTGCCCTGTATGACCATACTTACTTTCATAGCTGTTCGATTATGTAGCATCACTGCACATGTTAGCCTCGTAATCGTCCATTTGGTGGACATTATAAGATCCGTATGGACTCTTACATAAATTTAGAATCAACCCAATGCTTTTGAAGAGGTTTAGCTCTGCAGTCCTCTTGTAAGGACTTAACATGGTCTATCACTGTACTTACATTAACAGCTACTCCCTGCGTCCCATAATATAAGAACGTTTTGTATAGTACACCAGTTTTCAAAACACTCTTGTATTATGGGAAGAGGGATTGGTTCATTTTGTAGCATTCTGCATCTTAACTCCCTCGCCCACCATTTACTAAAAAAGATCAGATCTATATTTAATATTACCAACAAGTAGAATACACAGACAATGCCAGTGCAGAAGTGTAGCCCATTGCTCTTGTCAGTACATTTTGTCCTGTAACGCTTGTACTTCCAGGGATTGGTAGTTGATTATGTAGCATCAATCTGCATCTTATCTTCAGTATCCTCTATCCCTTCCAGTATTATCATATCTATAATTACTCTCTACAAAATGTAGACTACATGCAATGCTTATGAAGAAGATTCTGTGCTGAAATTCTTGAGTTATCCTTCCCTTGACATGGAGAAGGGCATTATAAAGCCGGTGTTAACTGTTAATGTAAGCTAGTCCTTCTAAAGCCTTTACCGTCAACTACTGTTTAATTTGCTCATACTCCCTATCGTTTACTGCTGTTTAGTTTGCCGTTTCTACCAAAATGCATGTTCGCAAGAACTGTAAGTTCTAAGTTTTACTTGTAAAACCAAATTCCTTATTCATACCATGCACATTACTTAATACTCCCTATATGTATGCTTGTTTTTGTGGATCTATAATCCAGTGTGTGGTGAAGCAGCCCACGTTTGCACCTTGTCATCTCCTGTTTTATCTTACTGATGTGGCTGATGATATGAACAACATGCCATGCACATTATCCAAAATAGATACAATGATTTTCTTTGCCCTTCATCTATGCTTGTTATGTTGACATGGTAATCCAGTAGTGTGGTGAAGCTCCCCGCATTATGAACAATGCCAAATTATGCTATTGATATTTTGAACTTACTCTTTATTTTCTAATTTGAAATTGGATAGAATTGACAACACAGTTATCATCTTTGTTTATACACGTGCAAAACCTATCATCTCTCTGCTTTGTTTCAGGGTGATATGCCTGATGGCATGCACAAGTCTGCTGAAGGCTGTGAGACAAACCCAACATATATTGCAGCAAAGAAGGCAAAACATCTTAAAGATAGTGAGACATCCCCAAAGTCTTGTCTTGATGTAGTGTTCAAGTTACTTGAGACTAATAGTCAGACAAGCTCACATAATTCGTTGTCTGAATTAGTTCGACTTCTTCAGTCCCAAGTTCTAGCAGAAAGGCATTCTGCAACTTAACTTCGACTTGAAGTCCTATATCTAAGAAAGATTGTAGAGAACACCAATGAGAACCTCATCGCTAAACAGCTACACCTGGAAGCTATGACCGACATGCTAGGCCAGTCTCACAGCCTTGCTCAGCAGCTTGCGCAGCAGTTCCCCCGCAAGGCTAACCTTTCTTGAACTGTCTTGGAAATGGTCTCGGTTCAATATTATTTTGTTACGCTACAATGGTGCCCAGTTTTTGTAATCTGCTTCTTCGTTGCGGTTTATGATCACTGGTGGCGAACTTCGATGCCCAGTGGATGTAATATACCTTAAATCCTTTATTGTAGTGTAGATTTATTCTTAGTTACTATGTCATAATTTCTTTATTGTATAGAGTAGGTTTGTTCTTAATTCCTACTGGTTCTGAAAAAAATTCAGATGTAGTCGACCGGGCCGAAACATTCGACTCTAACGGGCCAGGTTTTTAGCGGGCCACAATTGGGCCAGCCTGCGTCTTTCTTGGGCCCGAATGATTAGGGCCTTCACACATTGCACCAGGTCCAAACTTACACCGACCTATATTTTAGTTGGGCCTTTTGTCGACCCAGCGCTTAGTTTGGCCCACGTAGCGTTGGGCCATTAACAGGCTGAATATTGTACTGGCCTGTTACGGCTGAGATGAAACCACGGGCCTTCAGCAGGCCAAAATGCATGTTGGGCCTCAATTTTCACTAGTCGTCGACGGGCCTTCAGCAGGCCAAAATGTAGTCCGAGCCTTTTTGGGCCCGGTTAGCTCACGGGCCAGTACCAGGCCGAAACATATCTCGGGCCTTAGTTGGCCCACTGATATCATGGGCCTTTAAGAGGACGAAAGCTTAGTACAGGCATCAACGTGTCGAATTACGCGACAGGACTTTAACAGGCCCAAAGTCACGTTTGGCTTAACTGTTGCCACCTTTAGCACAGGCCGTTAGTGGGCACGATGTCACATCGGACCATATATGGCCCATCGGCAGCACAGGCCATTCTCGGGCCGAAAGTCACACCGGGCTGAAATGGGCCCATGTCTACATCAGGCCTCTAATAGGCCGAAAGTCACTAGGCTGTAGTTAGGCCGAAATATTCGGCGAACAATTAACGGGCCAGATCTGGCTTCGGGCCGCAAATGGGCCCAAATATTGGGCGAACAATTAACGGGCCAGATCTGGCTTCGGGCCGTAAATGGGCCCAAATATTGGGCGAAAAATTAACGGGCCAGATCTGGCTTCGGGCCGTAAATGGGCCTCTATTAAGCAGGCCGTTATTGGGCTGGCCCACTAGTACCTGATTAAGTACTACGGGCCTTTGACTGGGCCGGCCTTTTTAACCTATATGGGCCTCTGTTGGGCCCAGCCACGTGTCGATGTATCGTAGGCATGTCCCCTCCAGTGGACGGGCGACATCTGGCCCCCTGACAAGCTGACAGGTGTTCCTTTCGACCAATTAGAATTTTACATGTGGAAGTTTCCCATTGGTCAGGGCTGTTAACGGGTTATCGGATCCAAAATCCGACCCGATAGCTTAACGGTGTTTCGTTATGGTGGATGCCACGTGTCGGTCACCCTTGATGAAAGCACTTCTGTGACGCACGATTTATCGTCATGCAAGTGGACACTTCCGTGATGATAATTTTGGTAATGTCATGGAACACTTCTATGACAACACATGTATGACTATCTTGATTCTGTCATAAAATCATCATGGATGTACATGCATGACAGAAAACACGACCTACTTTGACAAACACGTATCATCACGGAAGTGTATTTTTTTTTAGTGTAAGTCGTTACTCTTTACCCAACTCTATCCATTCTTGCGTCCTTCATCACAATCATTTACCTTGAAATTTCTAAGCAGGAACTGAGGAAGGCTGTGAAAGAATTCAACGGCCCTTCTCCGCAGCCAGAGGATCCTGGCCAGGCCCTCGACCCCGGACTTGAGGAAGATCCGAATATATCTGTGGAGCTTGTCGACGGGACATTTTATCAGGCAAGCTACGACGACACCTTGGTGGCTATTATCACCGATTATCTCGGACTGCTCCCTGCGTCGTGTGTAAGCAAAGCTGAAGCTTTAACTTCTGAAGAGGATTCCTTCCTTATACCATGCCTTATGCACAAATATCGTATTTTTATAGAGACGACCATCAAAATGCGGCGCCGAGCCCCTGGGGGCTTGTCAGCAAAGGGCATCTGGGCCAGGCAGGCTCAAGAGGAAGTCGGTTAGGGTCGAAACGCCGTCACAGAGGTATAGTTAAAATATGCTCTGTGATTATCATGTTTGAAATGTAACAGCATCCATCGTGTCCTGGCAGAAAGAGTAGTCGCCGGACTATATCCGGAGATCCTGCCGGTCACCCCTCCACCAGCCGGATTCCAGAACCAGTTTCAAGAGAGGAGGCCAATATGGGGCCGATGCCGAATTGTCCTCCGATAGAGGATGCAGATAGGCTCTCCGCCACAAATTCCGAAGTAGAGAGCGCCATGAATCGGTAGCTTTTCCGAAGAGGCCTTCAATGCCTTCAATTCAGGAGACGCATATATCCGAGCTGCCCAAGATGGACCGCCCGAGCGGTGGACCAGTATGCAAAAGATACACGGGTAAGAAAATTTGATAAGCATGTATATCAGTAGCCCCTGAGACTTGAAACAGTTGGAACAACTGATTTAAGGATCATTGTATGCACAGGTTCTTGTAGAGAAGAATACCCAGTTGTCTTGCGAGCTAGAGGAGTACAAGACCCAGCTGAGGGCCACGGTTGCCAAACTAGAGAAATCCCAGAAGGCCTCATCTGGTAACACTTGTCTCAATAGAGAAATTTTAGGGACATATACCTGTTAGTATTTGGCTTGCTTTATAAGTCTAACAGAAAATTTTGCAGACAATCCCGGGGAGAATCCGGAGATTGGAAAAGATAGTGAGTCACATCTCCAAAGACAGCTAAAGGCTGGAGAGCGTGTGCTTACATAGGTTAGGCAGGAGAAAAATAATCTCCAAGATGCCAACATCCGGCTGGGCGTCGAGTTAGTAGATGTTCGAGCTTAGCTTGCGGACTCCGTGAAGGAGAACAAGAGGCTTCGTCGCGGCATATATGGTAAGTGTTTAAACGAACTACAGTACAGTTCGGTGAGGAAGCGTATTAAAAGAGTTTATGTCTGTAGGTATGGTGACGGGTCGTCCTAAAGAGGAGATGCCCGGGTCCGCGGGCGATTTGCTGCAGGATCTCTCACAACTGCACGGACGAGCTCAGCAAGTGATGCAGGGTATCGCCCAGGCCTTGTGGCCATCCGCTTCCCTGCCAGGGGGCATGGGGGAGCTCGTGGATATGCTCCAAGCAGCACGGCGGCGCTTCCGGTTATGGAAGGTATTAGCCTACCGACAAGGTGCAAGGGAAGCCTGGGCCATGGTGAAGACGCGATACGACAAGATTGACCCGAACCATATGGCCGAAGTCGGACCGGTGGGGCCTGATGGGCAAGAGATTCCCGTAAGTCTGGCGTATGACCAAGTAGCGTTAGCTGCAAAGTATTCCCAACAGGATTGTAGGCTAGATAGCCTGTTGGATGGTATAGAGGAAGAATATAGCCAGTCCAAGTGACTATGTAATTCAATGGACATATGTAGTCCCTAGCCGGATTAAAAATCATTTGTCATGGCAGACCATTGCGCTTCAGCCCTCGGATCCGACAGTCTGGGGTGTATCCGAATACCCGCTCAGTTATGTAAAACCGGGGTATGCGTGGAAACCAGGCGTAGGGGTCATAACTGCTTGAACAGACAAGTACCCAACTAGTTATGTTATATTACATGGGTAGTAAGAAACATCTTCCAGGGAGAATAGTTTCGTTAGGGGTTCCTTTCCCTGTGTATGCATGCATCAATGTGCATGTCCGAACTGTGAACAGAAACGCAGGATACAAAACATTTTGGGGATTCACGTTGTAATAAATGAAAGAAACATCTTTTGTTCACTGACCAAATATTCCCTTAAGAAGGCTAGCTTTCGGCTTCACCCAGTCTGAGGTACACATCCAGCTGAACCGGCAGTAAGAATCGCAGAGGTGCTCCCCTTATGCCCTAGCCGAATTAACGGGAACATAGGGCATAAACACAAGATCCAGGCAACCCAGCATGGCCAAATCATAAGTCATATTGATGCATATAATGGTGAAGAAAAGACACTTATGGAAAAAGGACGCATATGTGCTAGGCAGGATGCCATAAAAGTAATTATATTTAGCTTCCGTATAGGAAGCCCCCAGGTATGGTGAGCACACATAGTGCGGCCGGAGTGATCCGAGCATCCGCACTGTATTTAATACTTTGTGTGAAGAAGGTAAAAAGAGCGAGAAAGGAAAAAGGAGGAACATAATTGAAAGAGCGGGGGTAAGGAGACGAACACTGAGTTCGACACGAGGCGTAGAATCTCCGGAGTCTGGCCGTGTTCCATGGGTTCGGCTCGAGTCTGTTATCGGATGCATTGCGCAAACGGTACGCTCCTCCGGTGAGAACTTTATCAATGATGAAAGGACCCTCCCACTTGGGTTTGAGCTTGTCCTTCTTCTCCGGTAGGCGTAGAACAAGTTCGCTAATGTTATAAGTTTTGGCCTGCACTTCTCTGCTTTGATACCTTCGAGCCTGCTGCTGATAGAATGCGGAGCGGGCTTTTGAGACGTCGCGCTCCTCCTCCAGGGCATCTAAGTTGTCCTGCCAATCTAGCTCGGCTTCCTTCTCTTCGTACATGCGCACGCGAGGTGAGTCATGGATTATGTCGCAGGGTAGTACTGCTTCTGCGCTGTACACCATAAAAAATGGTGTATATCCGGTGGTACGATTCTGCATGGTCCGCAGCCCCCAGAGTACGGAGTCGAGATCGTCGACCCAGTGCGTGTCTGATTCTTTGAAGGATCGCACTAGTCTGGGTTTGATGCCACTCATGATGAGACCATTTGCACGTTCGACCTGGCCGTTTGTTTGGGATGATAGACAGAGGCATAATCAAGCTTAATGCCCATGTTGCCGCACCAGGTTTTCACTTCATCGGCTGTGAAGTTTGAGCCATTGTCAGTGATGATGCTGTGGGGGACACCGTAACGGTGTACGACCCCTGATATGAAGTCTATCACTGGTCCGAATTCGGCCGCTTTAACTGGTTTGGCTTCTATCCATTTGGTGAACTTGTCCACCATGACCAATAAGTATTTTTTCTTATGGCTTCCCCCTTTAAGAGGTCCGACCATATCCAGCCCCCAGACCGCGAAGGGCCAAGTTATAGGGATTGTTTGGAGAGTGGTAGGGGGCATATGGCTCTGATTGGCGAAGAGCTGGCAACCGATGCAATGTTGGACAAGGTCCTGTGCATCTGCCCAGGCTGTCGGCCAATAAAAACATGTACGGAAGGCTTTGCTGACGAGTGCCCGAGCCGCAGCGTGGTGCCCGCTGAGTCCGACATGGATTTCAACCAAGAGCTGCTGCCCTTCCTCTTCGGAGATGCATCTTTGGAGCACTCCGGTGGCACTTCTCTTATAGAGCTCTCCCTCATGGACTTTGTAGGCCTTGGAATGCTGCACAATACAACATGCTTCATTTTGGTCCTCGGGGAGCTCCTGCCTATTTAGGTATGCCAAGAAGGGCTCGGTCCACGGGACGACAACAACCATGATTTCGTGGGCCGAAGGTGTTATTTCGGCGGTGGAGCCCCCGATTACGTCAGATAGTTTGGAATCTGGGGTTGTATTCGGAGCTGTACTAGTGTTGCCGGACTCCCCTTCCCATACCACGGATGGCTTGAACAGCCTTTCCAAGAATATATTAGGTGGTAAGGGGTCGCGTTTAGTGCCGATGCGGGCGAGGATGTCCGCCGCTTGATTGTTTTCTCGGGCCACATGGTGGAATTCGAGCCCCTCGAACCGAGCTGGCATTTTGAGGATGGCATTATGGTAGGCCACCATTTTCGGATCCTTGGCATCAAAATCTCCATTTATTTGTGATATTGTGAGGTTTGAGTCCCCGCACACTTCTAGGCGTGGAATGCCCATAGAGACTGTCATCCGAAGACCATGCAATAGAGCCTCGTATTCGGCTGCGTTGTTGGAGTCTGTGTATAATATTTGGAGTACATATTGGACCGTGTCTCCGGTGGGGGATGTCAGGACCACACCCGCTCCCAATCCGGCCAGCATTTTAGAGCCGTCGAAGTGCATGATCCAACTGGAGTACGCGCCGTACTCTTTAGGGAGTTCGGCTTCTGTCCATTCGGCAACAAAGTCAGCCAGTACTTGCGACTTAATGGCCCACCGTGGTTTGTATGTTATGTCGAACGGAAGGAGCTCGATAGCCCATTTAGCAATCCATCCCGTGGCATCGCGGTTGTTTATTATGTCGTTGAGTGGCACTTCGGAGGCCACCGTAATCGAACTCTCTTGAAAGTAGTGTCATAGCTTCCGGGATGCCATGAAGACCGCGTATGCTATCTTTTGATAGTGTGGGTATCGGGATTTGCATGGAGTGAGGACAGTGGACATGTAGTATACCGACTTTTGGAGCGGGAACTTGTATCCCTCTGCTTCTCATTCGACGACGAGCACTGCGCTTACAACCTGATGTGTTGCAGCTATGTATAATAGCGTAGGTTCGCCAGTATTTGGCGCGGTCAGGACTGGATTGCTGGCCAATAGGGTCTTTATTTCATCTAGTCCGGCCGTGGCCGCATCCGTCCACTCGAAGTGTTCGGTGCATCGAAGAAGGCGGTAAAGAGGTAGTGCTTAAGGCAGCCATGCATCTAGTTAGTTTCTGGATATGCTTGAGGTCTATTGGGATAGCCAACTGCGACAGAGCTCGGATTTTTGCCGGATTTGCTTCAATTCCTTTATTGGAAATGGTGAAGCCGAGCAACTTTCTGGAGGGTATGCCGAAAACACATTTTTCCGGGTCGAGTTTGATGTCGTATGTTTGCAGGTTGTCGAACGTGAGTCTCAGGTCATCTATTAAAGTTTCAATCTATCTTGTTTTTATGACCACATCGTCCACGTATGCCTCCACTGTTTTGCCGATTTGCTTCTCCAGGCATGTCTGAATCGTACGTTGATAGGTTGCACCGACATTTTTGAGCCCGAAAGGCATAGTGTTGAAACAGAAGGGGCCATATGGCGTTATGAAGGCCGTTGCGGCTTGGTCGGATTCTGCCATCTTTATTTGATGGTATCCGGAGTATGTGTCGAGGAAACATAGTGAGTCGTGTCCAGCGGTGGCGTCGATGATTTGGTCCATGCGAGGGAGGGGGAAGAGATCCTTGGGGCAGACCTTGTTAAGGTCTTTGAAATCGACGCATAGGCGCCAGGATTTGTCCTTCTTTGGTACCATTACCAGATTTGCCAGCCAATCCGGATGTTTTATATCTCTGATCAATCTGGCCTCAAGTAGCTTGGCTAGCTCTTCTCCCATGGCTTGCCGTTTAGGCTCTGAGAAGCGCCTAAGAGTCTGTTTGACTAGCTTGTATCCTTTTAGTATATTGAGGCTGTGTTCGGCCAGCCTGCGTGGGATGCCCGGCATGTCTGAAGGATGCCAGGCGAAAATGTCCCAATTCTCGTGTAAAAAGTCTCGCAGTGTGGCGTCCATTATGGGGCTCAACTGTGTCCCGATGGAAGCTGTCTTTGTGGGGTACGTTGGATGGACCTGGAATTTTACTATCTCGTCTGCGGGCTTGAATGAGGTGGACTTGGGTCGTTTGTCAAGTATTACGTCGTCTCTGTCCACTGTGGCACGCAGCGTTGTTAGTTCTTCGGCCTCTAGGGCTTCCGATAATGCTTCCAGGGCTAGTGCGCCAGTTTTATTTTCGGTAGCGGAGTGCGACGTCCGGATCACTGGCTAGAGCGATGATTCCATTGGGTCCGGGCATTTTGAACTTCATGTAACCGTAGTGGGATATAGCTTGAAAGCTCGTGAACGTGTCCCTCCCTAAAAGGGCGTGGTATCCGCTGCTGAACGAGGCCACTTGGAACGTGATTTCTTCGGACCTATAATTCTCCGACGTGCCGAATACCACATCTAGTGTGATTTTTCCCGCACACCGTGCCTCCCGACTAGGGATGATCCCCCTGAAGGTCGTGCTGCTTTGCTCAATGCGACTTTTGTCAATTTCCATCTTGTTGAGTGTTTCTTCATAGATCAGGTTTAATCCGCTTCCGCCGTCCATGAGTACTTTAGTGAGCCGAAAGCCATCCACGATTGGGCTGAGCACCAAAGCGGATGGTGCCTGGAGTGTTTGGAATTGAGGTTCGTCACTCGCACTGAAGGTTATATCAATGTTGCTCCACGTATTTATTTTTGCCACGTGGCAGACTTCAGCGAAACTTCGATGAGCTCGCTTGCCCCTATTATTTGAGGCGAAAGTCTCGAAGACTGTCAGTACCGCATTGTCGTGTTCGGTGGGATGTTGCTCTGTTTTATGGTTTACAAGAAGATCCTCGCCGCTTTTTGCTACCTTCCGGAGTATCCAACATGCTCTAAGGCTATGCGTTGACGTGGTATCCGGCATGCTGTGAATTTTGGATGGCCCATTGAGCCATTCTTCCAATACGGTTCCACGCCCTGGAGCAGGCTTTGGTTTTTTCGGAATTGGATCGGGTAACTTACGAGAGTTTGCCCTTTTAGTTTGGACAAAGGGTTTAGTGAGGGCTGGATTATCCCAGAAGTCTGTTTGGGTTTTCCAGGTGCTTTCCATTGCGCAGTACTTCTATACTATGGCTGCTAAGTCAGCAAAGTGTACTATGTCACGGCGACTTATAGCATTAAGGATCCCTTTGTTCGTGCAATTTTTGCAGAAATGTGAGATTGCGTCTTCCTCGCGACAGTCCTTGACCCTGTTTACCACAAGGAGGAATCTGGCCCAGTAGCAATCTACTGTCTCTTGGGGCTCTTGTCTAATATGGGAAAGACGACATAAGTCTGGGTGGGTGGGCATAGTTAAGTCTGAATTCTGACCCGATCTGACATCCAGAGGCAGAGGAGCTTCCCGTCTTGGCAGCTCCGACTCCAGGATGTTGCCCAATTTTTCTAGCCCGTTGCCCGATTCTAAGTTTGGGGTCTGGGTCAATTCCTCCCACGAATGGGTATCCGGCTCAGGGAGATCGGTAATCCGGACATAGTTCGTCCTCAAAGTAGAGGGATAATCCATGTATGGCTCTTCCACTACCGCTATCTCATGGGTGACCGGTGGGGATTTAATATCCCTTTGGTCGGGTTTAAACCCAATCCTGTCATAGTCTGTAGTGACTCCCAGAGCGGCAATGCGATCCAAGAGCTCATTAAGGGAGGAGAGCTCTATTGGATCCATCTATTCGGCGAGTTCCGAATTGACATGGAGGCTGTTTTTGATGACCCGAGAAGTCATCGTCGGCGCGGCAGCCGATCGGGCGGTCATGACGAAGCCGCCTAGTCGGAGAGTTTGGCCTACCGCCAGGGCTCCCCCAGAGGTGATGTTGTCCTTGACAACGAGACGAGCCATCAAGCCTTGTAGCGACGACACAGAGGAACTCTCAATAAAGCACCAATGTCGGTGTCAAAACCGGCGGATCTCGGGTAGGGGGTCCCAAACTGTGCGTCTAAGGCTAATGGTAACAGAAGGCAGGGGACATGATGTTTTACCTAGGTTCGGGCCCTCTCGATGGAGGTAATACCCTACTTCCTGCTTGATTGATCTTGATGATATGAGTATTACAAGAGTTGATCTCCCACGAGATCATAGAGGCTAAACCCTAGGAGCTACCCTATGATTCTGATTGTTGTCCTCCTACGGACTAAACCCTCCGGTTTATATAGACACCGGAGGAGGCTAGAGTTACACAGAGTCAGTTACAAAGAAGGAGATCTAACATTCGAATTGTCAAGCTTGCCTTCCACGCAAAGAGAGTCCCACCCGGACATGGGACAAAGTCTTGAGTCTTGTATCTTCACGGTCCAATAGTCCGGCCAAAGTATATAGTCCGGCTGTCCGGATACCCCCTTATCCAGGACTCCCTTAAGGGGGAGTCCTATTCGGTTTTCCCTTTCCTCCTTCCCCTTTCCTTCTCCAATTTGGCCAGCCCATATCGGGGGGGGGGGGCAAACCAGCCCATTTGTGCTGGTGTGTTTCCCCTCTTGGCATATAAGGCCCATATCTTTTGTCGGGGGTGCCGGGAACCCCTTTCGGTGACCCGATAAGTACCCGGTGTTTCCTGGAACACTTCTGGTATCCGAATACCATCCTCATGTATATAAATCTTTACCCCTCGACCATTTCGAGACTCCTCGTCATGTCCGTGATCTCATCCTGGACTCCGAACAACATTAGGTCACCAAATCACATAACTTATATAGTAACAAAGTGTCATCGAACGTTATGCGTGCGGACCCTACGATTCGAGAACTATGTAGACATGACCGAGATACCTCTCTGGTCAATAACCAATAGCAGAACCTGGATGCTCATATTGGCTCCTACATATTCTACGAAGATTTTATCGGTCGTACCG
This sequence comes from Triticum dicoccoides, assembly GCF_002162155.2. Classification (NCBI taxonomy): domain Eukaryota; kingdom Viridiplantae; phylum Streptophyta; class Magnoliopsida; order Poales; family Poaceae; genus Triticum; species Triticum dicoccoides. Next base: position 403,370,225 of record NC_041387.1, read on the forward strand.
TAATGACAACATACGTTATTCCCTTTGTCATCGGTATGTTACTTGCCCGAGATTCGATTGTTGGTATCTTCATACCTAGTTCAATCTTGTTACCGACAAGTCTCTTTACTCATTTTGTAATACATCATCCTACAACTAACTCATTCGTCACCTTGCTTGCAAGGCTTCTTATGATGTGAATTTTTGAGAGGGCCCAAAGATACCTCTCCGAAACTTGGATTGACAAATCCTAATATCCATCTATGCCAACCCAACAAACACCTTCGGAGATACCTGTAGAGCATCTTTATAATCACCCAGTTATGTTGTGATGTTTGATAGCACACAAGGCATTTGGGAGTTGCATAATCTCATAGTCAAAGGAATATGTATATGACATGAAGAAACCAAAAGCAATAAAAATGAATGATCATTATGCTAAGCTAACGGATGGATCTTGTCCATCACATCATTCTCCTAATGATGTGATCCCGTTATCAAATGACAACTCATGTCCATGGTCAGGAAACCTTAACCATCTTTGATCAACGAGCTAGTCAAGTAGAGGCACACTAGGGACACTATGTTTGTCTATGTGTTCACACATGTATTTAAGTTCCTGATTAATACAATTCTAGCATGAATAATAAACATTTATCATGAATAAGGAGACATAATATAACAACTTTATTATTTCCTCTAGGGCATATTTCCTTCACTCGCTCGGGAGCGCCACGTGCTGATGCAAGTGTCACTCATAGAAAAAGTGTAGTGGCTGACCTTTGACGGCTGTCGTACCCCCACTGCCATCCTGCATGCTTATAACGTGGCAAGCTAGCTCTGATGAAGCAAGTCCAGCCTGCCAATCAAGGGGTGGTGGAGTTGCGATGCCTTTGAGAATATGTAAGCGAGTCTGTTGCCGGAGGTTTCCGTTCTCAGGTCTTGTGTCTTCAGTGGAGCTGGCCAAGGAGGGATCTGCTAGTGGCCCGCACGTGGTTGATTTAGTGAACCATCCATTCACGGCACCGACAGTAGCCCCTGGGCCTGGGCTTGATGAGTGTTTCTCACATTTGTCAGGGTGAGGCCCTATGCAAACGCATGGGCCCCAAGTGTGAGTCATCTTTCCCGTCAGGTTTGATCAGTGAGCAGAGGTGTGCTTTAGTACAAGCAAGGAGCCAACCCCCATGTCCTATGCGTTAGATGCCTGGCGAAGGGCTAGGTTCAACCCACTTGTAGCACCCATTGGATGATCAGTCATTTCGGTACTTGATGAGCCTGACACGTGGCATGAGAATGTAGCTATAGGCAGGAATCAAATCTTTTGACCCATGCCAGCATCGGTTTGAACACACGATGTCTGTGTTGTCAATCCATCTTAAATCCACCTCGCGCCCTAGGGTTCATACTGGCACAAAAGCAATTACACCATATAGGGATATAGCTAGCTATGCCATTACACAACAACATCAAGTTTCACATGCAACATCGAAAAACTTTGGAAAGTAGCATCATACACGGTAAATAGACAGATGAATCTCATATGGGAAACTGCAGAAGCGGAAGGCGAATATTGAGCCTTCAGTGATGTTGAATGTCCTTGCAACTTTAGGCCAATGGCTATGGATGATTGCCCGCCCAACCTTCGTCCTCTTGAGGAAGACTTCAATATTGTACCATGGGTGTTGAATGAATACCTTCCTCGCCTCTTTAGCATGCAGGTGGTTTGGGAGGTAATCATCGTTGAGCTACTTTGGAAAGTGCTGAAAAACAAAGATATGCATAAATCGCTGTTATAAATTTTGAAATGGCACAAGAGGAAAAACAAGGTAAAAGAGTTAGTACCATCCTATAGTTGACTGATGTCTTCTTTATTGTGCAAACAAATATCTTGTTGTTATTCGTTGCAAGTTTCTTTATCCTAACAATGTTTCCGAGTTTCTTGACTTGATTGATATTCATGGATATCTCATTTCCCCATATGCAAAATGGGTAAAATAGTGGGTCTAAGCCTCTGACAGCAGGACCTACATGTGCAAGAACAAATTGTAAGAAACCTAAATATTCGAATGATTCCTGCAACTACATAATAATGTGCTATTAGTGAAAGGACTATGCATGAGCAAACCATGATGGTAAACTGCAGTGCCTCCCATTGTTTCCCTACAACACAGATAAGGAAGATCTTGATCAAGTTAACTGAGAATTGCCATACTATCAGTAGAATATGTATTGAGTATAGCTAAATTCGATTTATTTCTCACATGCATAACAATACAAAATTGTACCCACAACAAATGAAAACCAAATTGCAGAATTGAATCAAACAGTTAATTGGACAACAGAACAAATGAACCAAAACAGTTAACTAAGGATGACATTGCAGAATAGAACGTATACTAGAAGATAAGATAGCTAATGAAACCAAGAATGCTTGAGAACTACTACAAAATGTAGCAATTGTTGGACCAAATTGTTAACTGAACATTACATTTTAGAATATCAGATTGCATATTAACATTACAGAGGACAAATCACTAGAAGGCACTAGCGGTGGCCTCGAGAAAATATCACAAACTGTATTTTAAAGTAGACAACCACATGGTGGTGTCGACTTTGGCCTCGAAGACATGGTGCTCCTCTAAGATCTGGCGTTTGGCACGCATGGCAACCATCGCGAGATTTGCTTCTCCGCTACTAGATGCTAATGAGCTCCACGCTATACTGCGTCCAAAATGGTTGTGGGCGGCACTTAATTGGATGACGGAGCAGTGATTTAAGCAGAAGGTGTCGTGCCGTCGATCGGGGCATGTGGGATGGGGAAGGAGGAGGATGGTGTGGGTGGGGTATGGATTACCTGACCATATCGATGAGACCACACTACAAGAAGAAAGGTCACCGACGAGGAGGAGGCGCTGCAAGAAGAAGGGTCAACGGCAAGGAGGCGGCGCTGCCAGTAAGCAACACTGAAGGTTTGAAGTTGGAAAGCAAGGAGGAATAGTGGAAATGTGACTTTTGGTCGGGGGAGGGGGGATAGATAATTCCGCAGTGGCAGAAAAATTTCGCTCCGTGCCGCGAGAAACTAGCGCGCAAGTGTGCTTCAAGCATGGGCGGTGGACTGTACATGACAAAGCTTCCTGCGTAATCCAGACAAGACGATGCACCAAGATATTTTACATCGCATCCCACACGATTCTTGCTAGTAAACTGTTTGTGGTATACCTGATTTTTTTCATTCAGTTTGGAAAGTAAAAATGGTGTTACGGAGGGAAATGATGGTGTTTTAATTGGTAGAACATTTATCTGCATTGAACAAGCAACTATATGAGTGTTGTGTTAAATTTCGGAATTATTCCGGGTTCGTTTGGCCTTTTTAATGCATTAATTGAGTTTCTAGGCACTTGATATGCATAATTCAAATTTGAAATACAAGCACATGCTCCAGTGCGCCAAAGTTTGTTGAAAAATCACATGTGTGTCTTTGGGTGAATTTATAGGTCCCATGCAAGAAATGGGAATGAAATTCAAACATCTGGGTGTCGTGGCTCGACCGGAAACATTGAGAAACTTGGTTTTTAAATTCCTGTAAATCCTAAACTCACCTGAAAATCATGAAATTTGGCATGGTGTCATGTCATGGAACGAACATGTAGTGGTAAAAAATTGGCCGAATTTGGGCAAGTTTTGTTATAAGCTTCTTGCAAACCGGCGCTTCTATCAAGAAGGCTCGTGGTTCCAAGAGGGAACGTGTCACCTTTGTGTGCGAAATGACACATGCTACCCTCCCCCTCTTGATTTTTTATAGAGCCAACATAGAACTATATGAGTGTCATGTGAAAATTTGGAATTATTTCGGGTTTGTATGGCTCTTTTATGCATAAATTGAGTTTCTGGGCATTTAATGTGCATAATTCAAATTTGAACTACAAGCAGATGCTCAAGTGCACCAAAATTGGTTGAAAACTCACATGTGTGTCCTTGGGTGAATTTATAGATCCCATGCAAGAAATGGGAATGAAATCCAAACATCTGGACGTCTTGGCTCGGCCGGGAACATTGAGAAACTTGGTTTTTAAATTCCTGTAAATCCAAAACTCGCCTAAAAATCATGAAACTTGGCGTGGTGTCATGTTATGGAACCAACAAGCTGTGGTAATATATTTTGCCGAATTGGGACAAGTTTCGATATAAGCTTCTTGCAAACTGGAGCTTCTCTCAAGAAGGCTCGTGGTTCTGGGAGGGAACGTGTCACCTTTGTGTGTGAAACAGTATACGTTGCCTCCCCCTGATTTTTTACAGAGGCAACATAGAACCAACATAAAATCATGAAACTTGGCATGGTGTCATGACATGGCACCAACATGTTGTGGTAATTTGTTTGTCCGGTTTGCAAAGGCGCACACATTGTCAACCAACAAAGTCATTTTGGAACAAGTGATGTCACATTACATTTGGAAACACAAGTATTATTGAAACCATGGGTGTTCTACTTACCATTTACGTGCCGCCATGCATCCCCTTTTTTATTGGCTAGGAGGCGCCATGCTGGGCAGCTATTTGAGTACGGGAGGCATGCGATCTGATCCCTGCATGTGCTTATCGGGAGGAGAGCTCATGGACCTCTGTCCGCCTCCCACCTCTCTCCCAACGTCTCCATTAATGGCGCCCGAGCCCCTGTTTTATGGCATGACTATGTCTCACTCGACTGAGATTTAAGAGAGAAAAAGAAAATCTGAAAAGAAAATTCTGCACGGATCTTGGTGTGAGATCTGACGGGCATATATAGCGTTGACTATGACTTATAACAAGACTGATATGAATATATAAGGATGATGACACTCGATAATAATTGTCTTTCATATTTAGGAAGATAATTAAAAATGCCACATGCGGCAACGCCCGAAATACACAAGGGTAAAAGAAGAAGGAAGATGGAGACAACGATCTGGCTCACTGATCTCTACTTTCTTCATGTGCTGCAGGCCGCGGAGACTAGTTCTCGCGGCGAGCGGCGATGATCTCTTCCATGTCCTCAATACGCTGCTTGGCAGCATCCACAGATTCCTCCACCAGCCTTTCACGCTCGATGCGGAGCATGGCTTTCTCGTCCATAAGTTTCTTGACGATGATGCCCGTCCTCTTCAACAAGGCAGTGGTCTCCTCGTGCTCCTTTGCCCTTCCGGTGATCTTCACCCTCAGCAGGTCACGGTCAGTGCGGAGCTTTGCCTTAGCCTCCCCTAGTCCCCAGATGACGACGGTAGCATTTTCAAATGAGGCATTCAGCTCATCCCGCAGCTTCATCCAGCCAGAGATCCGATCCATCAGGTCATCGAGCATAGTGCACATGCGCCTACAAGAGTCCTCGCTTGCCTGCGAGACATTTTCCCAGGCCGCCGCGGCACGAGCGGACCTCTCTTCTGCATTCGCGGTGTGGTGGGACATCTTTGATTCTTCCATAGCGCGGTTGGACCAGTCTGCTACATCGACGGCACGCCGGGACCTCTGTGCTGCTTCGGTGGCACCTCTATGGTGCTACGGCGGCATGGCGGGACTTGTCGGCTACTTTCGCGGTGAGGTGGGACATCTCTCATGCTTCCGCTTCCATGCTCGCCTCTCCCTGGTAGTAATCTCTCGACCCAGAACTCATGCGGGCCATGGCAGACTCAAGGGAACGACGATGAAAGACTTGTTTGTTTTTGTGGATCAAGAGTTGAGGTGAAATGTGCAGTCATCTTGGAGTAGGTAGTATTTATAACCGAGTACTAATACACTCCTAAGTGGGAAACTGTTTAGGTTTTGATCGGTGTGAACAGGTTTGCAATTAAATATGCGTGGTAGTAATTTGGAATGTGACGGGACGCAAGATCAAAATTTATTGACAGTTCTAGTTTCGAAGTGCGGCACTATTCCCGGATGGCGTAACATGGGCATGCATTCTCAGCTGTGTACATGGCGTTTGCACCATAGGGTGCACCCACAATAGGCGATGTCAGCACACGGCTTGTTCCATCAACCGTGTGTGCTCATTATTACCATCGCGCACACTTCTTTTTATTAGAATGTGTGCGCGTCTATTGAATGTGTGCCCGTCTAGCACACACACGTTGATCTGTCTAACTATTTATGTTTGTTGTGGCTAATCACAGACAGTTCGTCTGCGTGAAGTGTATGCCGTCAATCGCAAACACCTTGATCTAGCTAACCGTTTCTGTTGTGTTGCCTAATCGCAAAAAGTTCATTTGAGTGAACTGTACGCCGTCAATCGCGCGCGCACACACACACACTCCCCCCTTAATCTACCCGAGCAGTTCTGTTGTGTTGCCTAATCACAAACAGTTCATCCGGGTGAACTGTATGCCGTTTATCACACACCTTCATCTGGCTGCCCGTTTCTGTTGTTAAGCTCATCGCAAACAGTTCATTCGAGTGAACTGTATGCCACGCATCCCACACGTAACTACAATCTAAAACATGTTTGTTGTCTCTGCCATCGCAAACATTTTGTATCTTTTTTAACAATTTTATTACATCACTGTTTGTGATTAATGCATCTCACACAGTTTGCCGAAGGGTCTCTGATTGTAGTGTCGCGTTTGGACCATCCTGCAATAGTGCAAGCCTTTTGAGGTCATACATGAAACATATGATAATGCTGTGAGCGCGGTTTTGGGTCAACAGGTAGGTGAGAAGTTTAATGTTATTTACTTTGCTAGCCACACCCTTAATGATGCTCAAAGAAATTATGCTAAGAATGATAGAGAACTCTATGCAGTGATATTTGTTTCTGAAAAGTTTAGACCTTATATCACTGATACAAAAGTTATATTTTATACAAACCATTAGGCAATTAAAGAGGCGCTAGAGGTTAAAGAAACTAAGCCTCACTGGATGAGGTGGTCTCTTCTCTTGCAGGAATTTTATAATGAAATTTTGGACCATGAAAAGATAGGAAGAGTGTTGACTAACATTTCCTTGATATAGGAGGAGCATCAATACAATCCAGCAAGCATATGTATCCCCTACCAAACGGTTGTAGGTTTGGATAGAGCTATGTACTTATGGAGATACAGAATTCATTGGTCGGGAGGAGCCTTTTGCGAAACTAAGGGTAAGGGAGGAGAATAATTTATTTTACTATAACAACTCCTTGCACCCCGGTAAAATGCAGAAAATAGCACCTCCTCCTCAACCCCTAAGGACAAAGAAGCCTGTGACAAAGATCTTCACGAAACACAAGGAGTGGAAGGAATTAGGGAATTCAGGAAAGACCTCCCCTTTTCCTTAAGTTTTCGTCAAATCTGTGTTCTTTATATTTTCTGTATAATTTTTTATGTTTTGGGTCGTCAAACAGGCGCAGAAATGACTGCATGCGGTCATTTGAAGCGCCGTCTTTGATTTTGTTTGTTTGAGTGCGCAGGCTAAATGGAGAGACGAACGCCCAAATGATCGGGTGTGATCGTTTGGAGGGCCGTCATTCACTCTGTTCTCAGGAGCAAAACTGAGCCTCTTTGATAAACAAGATGAGTTTGTCTCGTAGGAGAAGGGGATCAAACGGACGCCTGAACGACCGGGCGCGCCCATTTTTAAAGCCGTCATGTGTCTATCCACAAAGAGCTTGGGGCGGGTGGAAGGTCAAACGACCGCCCAAACGATCAGCTGTGGTCATTTGGAAGGCTGCCGATCGTTATTTCTTTCCGAGTTTCAACAGAATTTTGCCTGATCTTATTTGGTTTGTTTCCTATCCTTTTTAACTTCCTTATCTCATCAAAACCTGCGTCATTAGCATCTTATATACATAACTATTGCTCCCTCCTCTATCAAAGCTCACAAACCAATCTAGGCAAATACTTCTTGAGTTCTGAAGTGCAGGTCGCCATTCCTTGTTCGTGGGATCAGAGGCAAACCTCTTCACAAGAAGAAGAGGACTTGGAGCATGAAGGCTACTCTCCAGCAAGCATAAGGGAGAGGCTTCGTCGCTGCCGCGATTGGACCTCTTCCAAGGAAGATCCAAAGCAACCTCCTTTCGAGGATGATGATGAGGAAGATGAAGAGAAGGGCAAGAAACCGACGGCCATCTTCATCAACGCCATTAAGGTCATCATCAGTGAGGACAAGCTTGCTTCTGTCAAGGAGACTCCCGCTATCATGGGGAAGTGCGGTTTCAGTAATTGCACTATCCATGATCCTCTGGATGAGTCCGATAAGATTGATCCAAGGGCGTGTGGGATGCACACCATTGGCGCTCACACACAAGTTGGGCCTCCTAGGAAAAGGTGTTATATCACCCCGGTGCAACCGAGTCCACCTCAAGCACAAGACAATAGCTTAGTAGTTGATACTAAAGCTATGGCTGCTAAGATCAGGGAGGTGGAGGTTGCCTTGTCTATCAAGACACGTGAGGCTTCTTGACACAAGCTTAAGTGTCATCGCCAATCATGATGAAACTCTTCACATGTACAGTTCTCACATCACGGATTTGGAGGTTGCCAACAAGTTCCTGATTGATGCCCTAACCAGTGTCACCGCTTCGCCTCCAGAAGAGAAGACCAGTACCAATAAAAAGGAGACTAAATGAATCCAACCGGCTTAGCATGTTAAGCTTGGGGGGATTTTGAAGCCCTTTCTCGTTTCCTTTTCCGCTATTACTTTTCAGTTAAACCTTGCTTGAAGGAGTTTATTTAGTTCGAGTAATAGAAGTACTATCATACCTTTTTGGTGAAGAGGGAAGAGTCTTATCCATTGAGTCGTGGATGGTTTGATGAATAGTTCATAATGATCTAGATGAATTTGCTAGTATGATTATACGTATTTGCGTGCTACACATCTTTGTTTTTAGATAATGATTATAAGTCTTCCACATCTCTAGTATCAATCGAGAAGGTAACAACTTGACGTGATGCATTGGAACTGACTTTAGTTTATTTGTTGATTACTTGGAGATGTTTATCTTTTGTAGCGGTGAACCAAGTATGAAATATGGATAAGCCCTTGTGCATAAGAGCAAAACGTCAATGATTCAAAAAAACTTATGAAAATTCCCAATATATGAACTTGGATGATTAAGCATACCCTTCATGTCACATCTCAAAAAGAGAGAAACCTCAAGTGATATGGGGTAGGCTTAGAAATTCATGAAATAAAAAGCGGGAATGAAAAATAAGAAAATGTAAAATGCATTGTACTAAAGCTTGTCCAATTGAAACAGGAGAATAAAGTATCACCTACAGATAGAAGGAGTCTCGTTAAGGATTGATAATAAGGTGTGGAATCCTTCTTATTCATTTGATGAAAATTAGGATGTGATGGTGCACGGTGTAATTAATCATATGACGTAAATTCTGAATTTTATTTTAGACCAATTCATTTGATTCATTAGCAACTCATAACCAAGATAAACTCTTCATTACAAGTTGTAGTATTTTCTTGGGGACAAGCAAAACTCTAAGATTGGGGGAGTTGACGAGTCCAAATTTTGTGCCTACTAGTTAGGCTTTGTGGAATTTTACCGCGTTCGTGCAATTCTTTTTGTTGATAATCCCTCTGGTTACAGTTTGTGGAGCAATATTCATTTATTGGAGAAATCCTTAAAAATGGTAGTGGAATCACATATTAAAGGTGATAAACACTTTCCATAAAAGAATCAAGCAAGTAGGCTGAAGAAACCATCATCGTCGCGCTTCCAGAGCAAACGACTGCGATCCATGCGACCGCAAGCGCTCGCATGGGTAGTTGTTTGGCGCGCCCCCGCCTCTAGGGGATCAGCTATTTTCACCCCGTCGATGTGGATCGTGAATCAGAAGTTCAGAGCCTCCAGAAACTCATCCCGAAGGTAGAACCCTAGCCACCGGAGCCCATCTGGTAAGGGGATCAACAAGGAGAAGGAGGGGATTCTTCTCATCATGAGGGGAACACAGTCATCATCATCACCGTCTTCATCATCATCATCCACATCCTTATCATCTGCAACAACCCTAGTGGATCCTTCAGTGTATCGGTTGATCTATTAATCCATGTATCCACCATTACCATGATGATTGTTGTTCCCATGTGTGAGTAGACACTTTGTTCCCAGGGCATGGATGAACCCTAGTGTGTAATGTGATGATTGATACTTCCTCAGTTCCAGAATATAAGGTGTATTGGTGTCCGTGCAAGTCAACCATTTGAAAGTTTGACCAAGATTATGTAATAATATATCAACATGTTCAATACCTAATAGATAAAATATGAAACTACTTTGCAGGATGGATCAAATGATATAAATTTGGTACTATGGATATTGATATATTTTGCTAAAAACTTGGTCAAACATGCACACGTTTGACTTTTAGAAAACAAATACACCTTATACAAACAAACTAAGGGAGTATTAGGATTTAATATCCTCTTTGCATGTTTATGTTGATAATCTTCTTGACATTGGGTGAAGTCGACCATCCAACGTATGCCGAATCTGTATGGAAGGTTATTACTGTTGGCTAACTGTGTGGTCGTGGAGTTGAGTGACGTGGCATGCCCCTTCTCCCTTCATAGCCGATAGTTACAACACAGAGACCACCTTGGCTGCGTCCACAGGGAACTTTTCCCCCCTAATCACTGTTTGGTAACTAGAGTGGGGGAAAACGATGGTGGCTTATGTATAAATGTATCTGTACAGGCTCCGCCCACAAATAGAGACATGTAAAGTGGCTTAGGAATCTGAAATAGCCTTGTGCTTAGGCACCACCGTAGATGCACACTAGTGGGGATTCCGGAACCCGGTGTCACGCCCAATATGCGATCCTATCCGAGAGGAACTCGAGGGTCTCACCAAGGATAGAGCCGCATATTGAAGACACTTTTGCAAGGTGGATATAATTACATCATAGAATTACATAATAGATGGGGATACATACAAAGGCATAGAAATGCCACATGAATACATCAATACATAGCAAGCATCATAAAGAAGAGTGGCATCCGACTACGGATGAAAACAAATGAAAAACAAGAATGACATCCACCCTGCTAGCCTAGGCTGCCGACCAGGAACCTATCCTCTGATCGAAGAAGAGGCAGAAGAAGAACTCCAAAACAACTAAAAATCGCTCTCACGTCATGATCATCACATTACCTATACCTGCAACTGTTGTTGTAGTAATCTGTTAGCCATGAGGACTCAGCAATCCCATTACCGTGGGTATCAAGACTAGCAAAGCTTAATGGGTATGGAATGGATAAGTGGTGAGGTTGTAGCAACACTAAGCATTGTATGGTGGCTAACTTACGAGTACAAGAGTAAGAAGAGAAACTACGCATATCGATCGCAAATAGTAATGATCAAGAAGTGATCCTGAACTACTTACGAGTCAAACATAACCCAACCGTGTTCTCTTCCCGAACTTTGCCGAAAAGAGACGATCATGGTTACACGCGCGGTTGGTGTATTTTAATTCGGATCTGGTGTCAAGTTCTCTATAACCGGATATTAAAAACTCCCATCTGCCACATAACCACGGGTACGACTTTCAAAAAAATAAACCCTGCAGGGGTGTCCCAACTTAGCCCACGACAAGCTCTCACGATCAATGAAGGAAAATCCTCCTCCTGAAACAACCCGATCAAGCTCGGAATCCCGATTCATAAGACATTTCGATAATGGTAAAACAAAACCAGCAAGAGTCACCCAAAACAGTTGAATGGTGGCCAGTATCATGTGTTCACCACTAGTTTTTGCAAGCGTGATCAGAAGCTTCACAAGAGGGCAGTCAATGCTGTTGAACCGGCAGTACCACGTTATCTGCGGTGGTCCGAACAACCTATTGTGTGGAGTAGGGAGGATCATCCGCCCCGGGTTGACAATCCGAGTCAACTGGCTTTGCTGATGGCGCCTCAGGTGGGAGGTTATAAGTTCACCAAGGTACTCATGGATGGAGGAAGCAATATCAACATTTTGTATTACGAGACCTTCCGTCGCATGGGGTTGACAGAGAAGAGTCTTAAACCGTCCAACACTGTTTTTCATGGTGTGGTACCAGGTAAATCGGCATATCCTGTAGGTAAGATCGCTTTGGAAGTTGCGTTTGGTGATGAACATGACTCCCGATTTGAGACATTGACCTTTGAAGTGGTGAGAATCCAGAGCCCGTACCACGCACTGTTTGGGCGACCGGCTTATGCAGAATTCATGGCAAGACCTTGTTATATTTACTTACAACTCAAGATGCTGGGTCATAAAGGGACTATTACGATTCACGGAAATCGTAAAATTGCTTTGGATTGCGAGGAAGGTGATGCGGCCTATGCAAAGTCGATTTGTGCTACAGAGGAACTCAAGTTCCATAAGGAAAATGTTGATCCGGCAATATGACCCCTCTGAAGAAGCCCCCACTGAGCATGACCCAACCCTGCATTTCAAACCGGCGGACGAGACTAAGCTTGTTGACTTCGTGCCTGGCGACTCGTCCAAGCAGTTCAGCATCAGCACAAATCTGGATCTGAAATAGGAAAGCGCGCTCATCAAGTTCATCCGTGAGAACTGGGACATGTTTGCATGGAAGCCTTCTGACATGCCAGGTGTTCCAAGGGAACTCGCTAAGCACACTCTTAATATTGATCCCAAGTTTAAACCGGTCAACCAATTTCTTCGTCGCTTTAATGAGGAAAGACGCAAGGCAATTGGTGAAGAGGTAGCCCGGCTGTTGGCTGCTGGGTTTATCGTTGAAGTGTTTCATCCTGACTGGTTGGCTAATCCGGTGCTTGTTCTTAAGAAAAACGGCACTTGGCGTATGTGTGTGGACTACTCGGACTTAAATAAAGCTTGCCCGACTGATCCCCCCGCGTATTGATCAGATCATTGATGCAACAACGGGTTGTGAGCGCCTGAGTTTTTTGGATGCTTATTCAGGATATCATCAGATCAAGATGGCAGTTAAGGACCAGGAGAAGACAGCCTTCATCACTCCTTTTGGAGCCTTCTGCTATGTTTCTATGCCCTTTGGGCTCAAGAGTGCCCAGGCAACTTATCAACTTGTGTGCAGAATTGTCTTCACATGCAGATTAGGCGTAATGTTCATGCCAATGTGGATGACATTGTGGTGAAATCCAGGAAGAAGGAAACACTGATAGATGACCTCAAGGAGATGTGTGACAATCTTCGGGTTTACAAAATGATGCTTAATCCGGATAAATGTGTTTTTGGTGTTCCGACAGGCAAGCTCTTAGGTTTTCTTGTATCCAACAGGGCCATTGAGGCTAATCCGGAAAAAATCAAGGCAATCACATCCCTGGCTAAACCGAAGTGTATCAATGATGTTCAGCGTCTGGTGGGTCGGATTGTAGCCCTTAGCCGGTTTATCAACCGTTTGGGGGAGAAGGCAATTCCTTTGTATCAGATGTTGAAAAAGACAGACGACTTCGTCTGGAGTGATGCAGCTAATGCGGCTTTTGTGGAGTTAAAGCGGCAGTTGGTTGAACCGTCGGTTCTTGCAGCTTTGATTGATAATGAGCCTTTGCTATTATACGTGGCTGCCAATGCCCGAGTGGTCAGTGTTGCAATTGTGGTTGAGCGTAAGGAAGCTGGGAAGGAATATCCGGTTCAGTGACCTGTATACTACATCAGTGAAGTCCTGATCGAGTCAAAACAACGCTATCCACATTGGCAGAAGTTGGTGTATGGAGTTTTTATGGAAAGTCGAAAACTCAAGCAATATTTTCAAGGCCATCCCATCACAGTGGTTAGTTCTGCTCCTTTGGGTGATATAATTCAAAACAGGGAAGCGACTGGTCGGGTTGCAAAGTGGGCAATTGAGCTTGGTCCACACGGTTTGAAGTATGTGCCTCGAACAGCCATCAAATCTCAGGCCCTTGTGGACTTTATCAATGATTGGACTGAGTTGCAAGCACCAGAAGACAAACCAGATAATACATACTGGACTATTCATTTTGATGGATCCAGGCAGTTGGAGGGCTCGGGGGCTGGAGTTGTCCTTACTTCCCCTCGAGGTGATAAAATTTGCTATGTTCTCCGTTTGATGTTTCCTTGTACTAACAATGCAGCTGAGTACGAAGCATTACTCCATGGTCTCTGTGTGGCTAAAGAAATGAACTTAAGTCGAGTTCGTTGTTTTGGAGATTCTGATCTGGTGGCTCAACAAGTTTCTGGTACTTGGGATTCTAAGGATCCACTCATGGCGGCTTACAGACGTGAGGTGGATATTGTGGCGGGTCACTTCAAAGGGTATCAGGTGGAGCATATTGATTGGCACAAAAACCAAGCAGCAGACGCTTTAAGCCGGCTTGGCTCTCAGCGTAAACCGGTACCTCCCAATACCTTTTTAGATATCTTGCATAACCCGTCTGTTAAGTTGCCTACAGAAGAGGATTTGGATGTTCCTGATCCGGAGGCTCAATTGGTGGCCCCTTTGCACATTGTACCGGATTGGATGGTTCCATATCTGGCGTATATGAACCGGGGCGAGTTACCAGATGATGAAGTCCTGGCTCAACAAATAGTCTGGCGATCCAAGTCCATGGTTATTCATAATGGCGAGTTACACCGCTGTAGCGTTTCAGGCGTATTTCAGCGTTGTGTTTCTCCGGAAGAAGGCCAAGAGATCCTACGAGAAATTCATGAAGGCGATTGTGGTCATCATGCCGGTTCAAAGTCACTGGTTGCCAAAGCTTTTCGTCATGGGTTCTACTGGTTGACAGCTCATGCTGATGTGGAGGATTTGGTAAAGTGATGTGATGCTTGTCAAAAAATTTCACGCAGAGCTCATGTTCCGGCTCAAGAACTATCACTTGTCCTTTTGCTACTTGGGGGCATGATATGGTGGGGCCCTTTAAGTATTCCCAGGATAAGAAGACCCACCTGTTGGTGGCAGTTGATAAATTCACCAAGTGGGTTGAAGCGGAGCCTGTCAGCAAGTGTGATGCAGCTACGGTATCAATTTCTCAAAAAGATTATCTTCCGCTTTGGCTTTCCACACAGTATTATCACGGATAATGGTACAAACCTTTCCAAATGTGAGATGGAGGATTTCTGTCAGAGAGAGCACATCCGGCTTGACTTAGCATCTGTGGCGCACCCCCAATCCAACGGTCAAGCGGAGCGAGCCAATCAAGAAATTTTGAAGGGTCTTAAACCCCGGCTAATGATTCCCTTAAAGCGGACGCCGGGTTGTTGGGTGGAAGAATTGCCTTTTGTGTTGTGGAGCATCAACACCACCCCCAATTGATCAACAGGTTACACACCTTTCTTCATGGTATACGGAGAAGAGGCAGTCTTACCAAGTGATATTCGTCATGACTCGCCCTGGGTTGCTAATTATGTTGAAGCGGACAACGAGCAAGCACGCCAAGAGGCGCTGGACCTGTTAGATGAGAAACAGGACATGGCTCTGGCTCGATCGACGGTTTATCAGCAAGACCTGCGGAGGTATCACAGCCGCCGGGTTAGGACAAGAACCTTTCAAGAAGGCGACTTGGTGCTCCGGCTCATCCAGAATCAGACCGACATGCATAAGTTATCCCCACCTTGGGAAGGGCCCTTTGTGGTCAGCAAAAAACTGCACAACGGATCATACTACCTCATTGACGTTCGAGACAACTCACGCAACTCTGAGGAGGAGACCCGGCGGCTGTGGAACATAGCTCTGTTACGGCCTTACTACACTTGAGCCATAGGCTTTTCTTATGTACATATTTCGACAATATATATATTATGATCAATAAATAAACCAGCATCCTTGCTCTAAGCAGGGCCTCTGCTGTTTTTCTCATATATCCTTTGAGTTACATGGGGGCTTCAGCTGACAAAGCGGAGTACTGCCTGTTAAACCGGCTATCACGCCACAACATAGCTTGGGAGCTTCACACCCAAGGGGCCAAAGAGAGTCTGGATGCTATGCACAGCTCAAACATAGGAACCCAATGAGCACAGCTCGTCACGTTACTTGGGGGCTCCTTGTGTCAAATACCAAGGAGTTTGAAAGGACCCTTGTAGCTGGGTATCGACCCACGGCTTGGAAGCCTGGTACATTTACCTAAAACCCCGGGTTAACCTGCCTTTATCAAGTAAGACACTCCTATCCAGGTAATCCTGGCATGACCCTCCGAACGTTTGATAGTTACTCTCCTTGAGACCCTGAACTTGTCAAAGTTAAAACGGTGATTGGTTAGTTGGAGGTCCATCTTAAAAGGCTTTGCTAAATGGTTCAACTCAGCGGCCTGGCAGCCCATGAAAAGCCTCGAATTTGGGCCTGGCAGCCCTTGAAAAGCCTCGACTACACGGTTTTATTTGCGTTTGTCACTTCTCTTTTGATAAATTTTCTGTTAAAATGATTTCTTTGACCCGGTATGACTTATCAGTTATCTTATTAGCCCGGCGTGCCTTAAACCGGCTTGGTTTTCAACTACATGTTGACAGACCTTATTATCAAACCAGAGTCCATTAACCCGGCCTGGCTTTGACTACTTGTCGCCAGTTTTGATCATCTGGTGTTTATCATCACCCGGTATGACTTATTATACGCCATCAGTACATGATGGAGTTATACAAGAATTTTTAGATTTGGGTTTTCACCCTTATTACAATCAAAGTTGGTCAACCAACTAAGGTGATATTACATCACAGGTATGAGTCATTTCATATTTTTTTATGGTTTGATTATCAATCAGGCCTTGTCTTGGGCATTATGACCCGTCCGGTGGTAAACCGCCAAGACAATTTCCTTTTTATGCAGACACAGGGATTGCATATTATAATACATGAACCAACATTGAAATTATCATGGCGGATCACATAAAAGTATCTCCTACTATGTGATGTCAGCAGATCAAAGTGTTTTTTGCTACCCTATTACAAGGCACTTAGCGGCCCAAAATATGGAATTGTTTTAAACCGGACAGTTTCTGACATATCAACCGGATTGCCGAATCAAGCTTCATCGCCATGTTGATGAGAAGTAGATGGGTCATCTGGCTTCGGTTCAGGCTCCTCCTCCCCATCCAATGGCTGGAAGTCAGTGCTGGTCCAGTCAATCCGGGTTAAGGCCTGAAAGACAGCTCTTCACTTATAAGCTCAGTCAGATCAACGTCAGGGGCGTAAGTATGCTTACGGATTGGCGGAATAAGATTTTGCACTTCTGGAATGACAGCCTCAACCCATTTGTTGTTAGCATCATAGAAGGATCGATGAACTGTCAAGTTAGCTTCTTCTGCCAACTGACTCGCCAGAGGACGCATCTCCCTCGTTACGCGTCTGAGGGCTTCTTATCAAACACTTCCCCATTTTCTTGTTCACTGGGGAAGCCCTTTGGCTATGTCAACCGGATCAAGATCAGCTATCCATGCCTTGGCTCGAGTAAGTGCTAACAAAGTACCAGCCCTGGCAGCGGATCACTTCAACTCTTCTATCTGTGCTGGCGTCATAGATAACCTGGCCAGCATGTCCTTGATCAGTGTTGGGGCCGCATTGTCATAGGAAGATGCGCAGATAACCCGTTGGGCACCGGTATACAACTGTTCAATCAGTGTATAGGCGGCCTTTAGTTTCTTCCGCATATTAGAACCCAGATGAGCAATGCGGCTACCTACAGCGGTTTAAGAATTTCATGTTAAACCGGAGAAATTTCAAAGTTAGACAGTTACAAAGCCTTGGCAAAAGATACCTACCAAATATTGCAGAAGTCATGGCGTTAACTTGGTGCTTCAATCCACTAAGTTCTTCCACCACCGGTTTAAGAGCTGATTCAACATCTTCCGCCCGCTTCAGCAATCCAGCTTTTTCAGTGTCCCAGTTGGCCCTTTCAGACTTGAACCACTCTTTGAGCTGCTCCATGGTGGTTAAGGTGGTTTTTAATTCGTCTTTTGCCTTGGTGGTTTGTGCTTGTTGGGATTTAAGATTCTCTTGAAGATCCGCAATTTGAGAGACTCGTTGATTTATCTCAGTCTGCAACAGTCAGAAGAATGTGTCAATATCTTTGAAAGTCCCAAGCATATAACTAGTTATACACTTGGCACTTGGGGGCTAATGTGAATCATTTTTTCCTACTAATTGTTGAAGTCCCACGGATTAATACAAGTTTTAATCATGGCACTTGGGGGCTAATGTATATTTGCTCAAACAATACACAAGGAAAATCAACAAAGGACAGTAAGGAATATAAAAGACCCAGTTTGACTTTCTAAAAGAAAAACCGACCCTTGGGGGCTACAATGCAATGAAGGTACAGAGCAAAAAATCAAACTGTTTACCTCATAGCGCTCCTTCATCAGATTTACCAAACCGGCTTCATAACCCCGGATGGTGTAAAGCGGGTTCAAGAAACCGGAGTGAAGGTCTTGAGCAGAAAGATCAACATAGGCTGACAAATCAGTCTTCCCCTTCCCCTTGCTCATAGCAGCAAATTCATCCTTGGCAGTATGTTTTGATAGGGCAACCGGATTACCCGGGGCGGTATATGCAGTGCCAGTAACAACAACATCATCAATTTTGCCGGGCTTGATGGATTGACATTCTTAACAGGGGTTGGAGCTTTAGCAGCCGGGCTCGGCGGTCTGTTAACTAGGCTTGGCGGACCAGCAGTTGAATTCCGCTGATCAACAGTTGGACTTGGAGGGGCATGAGGATGTGATGTATCAACCTGTACATCCGGTTCAACTTCTGGCAGGTTAGCATCAGCGCCTGGGTTTTGCGGAGCAGAGCTGTCTATGACAATCTCAGGATTTTCGCCATCATTCTCTGGGGTCTTCTCCGGATCAACATCATGAGTAGGGTCGCTGGTCTTGGCTTTCTTACTTAATCGGGCCTTGGCACTACAACATCAAAGGTTAGAATATGATAAACCATTGTTGAGGAAATCGTTAACTGGTAGCTGCTCGGTTGGCTGGCGAGTAGGGGATTAATGGGCTAATCGGCAAGTTAATCGGCCATTTAATCAATTAATCGGATGATTTATCGGTTTTTCGGCTACTCGGTGACCCTATGAGTAGGGATTAATCGGCAAGTTAACTGGTTAATTGGATGAATTCTTGAACAGGGTGATAAACCGACACATGAAGAAACAAGTTGAGGAATAAAGTACTTACCCAGCGACGGTCTTGAGAGGAGGCAGCTGAGTGGTTGATGAACCGCCAGACGAGTTGGAAGATGCCTGATAATTCGGGTCAGACGGATTGAGTGGGCATCGGAAGAAACCCTTCAAAGGATAAAGTTTTCAGGAGAACAAGTCACCTCTGGACGACGTTTCCGTGTTGGTGTATCTGCTAAATAGGACGAAGTGATTTGCTGACCACTATGCCAGGTTGTGCAACGCGCTTCAACTTGTTGTGTCTTCAAAGAAAATTTTGGATCCAAATGAGCAAGGGGGTGAGATTGTTTTACTTTCCTGACTGTACGGCAAACTCTTTGAACCGGTACAAGATCTGAATCGGAAGAAAGAATGATTACCTCAACATGGTCTGCGTGGCTGGCCTCAGCATCATCCTGGGAATAGTCATTGTCAATAAGATGTACGAAAAAGTAACCAAGTGAGTCAAGTTCTACCTCTGCGTCTGATTCCTCATCTTCTGGCGGATCAGAAGACTCAGTGGTTTTCTTCTTGGCAGCTTTCTTGATGACCTTTCTCTTTGCACGAGGAGCCCTGGCCGGTTTAGTCCATTTCCAGAAGGAGTTGTTAGCCTGTGAAATAAAGGAAAGAAAAGGTTAGTATATAGTTAATGCAGAGGCAAATCAATAAGTTTAAGATGAACTTTACCGCTGGCGGTTTATTGGAGATGCAAAAAGGTGGCAACCCGGTTTGGCTGCATGCAGAGATCGGCTCATCAAGCATTTTCTTCACAGATTCAGTAACTGCAAGATCGGTCATTACTACTTCATGATATTGTTGAGGGTCTTTGACGTTGCCAGTATATTCATGCATCAATCCGGGGCGGCGGCTTAAAGGCAAAATACCCCAAGAATCCCAGCAGCGAACAAGATCAATGCCAGTCAAACCGTTGGCCATGAGAGCTTGGAGCTTGGCGAGTTGAGGTGCAAAGTTCTTCCGTTCGGCGGCGGTTAAGCGTGAAGGTAATGGGTGACCGTTGCTAAGCCGGCGAGGGCGATAACCCGGCAAAGGATTCTCTCCATCAGGGGCAGTGTTCCGGCAATAAAACCAAGTTTCGTTCCAATCTTTAGGATGGCTATGATGTTTTGCATGAGGGAATTCAACTTCTTTCCTTTCCTGAATTGAAACGCCACCAAGCTCTGTGTTGGGACCATCCGAGAATTCTGTATGGCGGTTTAGATGAAAGAAA
Organism: Triticum dicoccoides; assembly: GCF_002162155.2. NCBI lineage: Eukaryota > Viridiplantae > Streptophyta > Magnoliopsida > Poales > Poaceae > Triticum > Triticum dicoccoides. The sequence goes on from NC_041387.1 coordinate 403,390,481, forward strand.
TCCCGGAACAACTCCACGAATGGCTCTTCTTGAAGGTAGACTTCGCAGAATACTTGAAAGTTGCATATATTGGACACAGAGTTCGGTCCAATATCTTGTGGATGGAGTTGGAAACTTGGGAGGACATCCCGGAATTTTTTTGATCTGGGTGGGCTGAATCCCCGGTCCAAGTGTTGCATAAATACAATCACTTCTCCATCTTGAGGTTCAGGTGGACATTCAGAGTCCGGAACTCGCCAATGAAGGACCCTTTTTGAGGCTAAAGCGCCAGTGGTGACGTATCCGTTGATTTGTGTCTCTGTGATCTGGGGCGGAACCCAATTGCAAGCTGAGAATTGTTTAGTCATCTCGGAAGGGGAACTGAAAGGAAAAACAGAGCCGATTTACAAATTAACGGTTTAAGTGTACTATTCAGTTGTTAAACCGGAGAATTGTCGTGCAAGTTTAGCTGGCGGTTTAAGAGAGGGCTAATGATATATGGCGTATTCGTTGTCACAGGTTAAACCGCTTGTAGGCAGAATGGCCAGGATTCAAAAAATCTACTAAGTGTCACAAAAACAGGTTTCACACAATGATCAAATTTATTTGGGTCTACCACGCCTCAGTAAAGAAAAATTACTGCGACTTATAAATGGCGTTGAAGCAGAACAGGGAAGGTCGTGTACTCTACAGAAGAAAGGGAAGATCGGCTAATATCAAAAAAATGGATGCGGAATAACTACCGCACAAGATCTACACAGTTATTGGATCAAAGTAACCACAGCAGAAGGAAAAGCTAAGAGTTGAGGATGAAGAACAAAGAACTGTACAGATGAACGCACGAACCCTAGCATAGATCTAACGATGCAGCAAGGAGGAAACTCACCGGTGCAGATCTACTGCGGAAGGAAGCAACGAGCTCTGGTCCATTTCAGGTTGATGCAGCGGCCTGTGTTGATGAAGCTCTCAAGGGTCGCGGGCAGCGGCGGAGCTTCAGAACTGGGGCGTCGCGAGGAAGAAGAAGGCACGGAAGGAGAAAAAGAGAAAAGGGCCCTCGGGCTTTATTTATAGAGGAAAGGATAAATGGCAAGCGCGAGAATCGAGGAGCCTGAAGCGGCAGAGTGGGCGCACCTGTCGCCTCGATTTTCGAGATGACCATTAAGTGAGGGGAATCTTTTTTTATAGAGATGATGTCATGATGGACCGTTGCTATGTCCAGAAGATGACGTCATGGAGGTTTAACAAAATTTACAGGAGAAGGCGATCTGGCGGTTTACAAAAATACAAGAGGACGTTTACAATATATCTTTGAAGTTATTGAAGATTGACATGAATAGGTTCAAATCAAACTGGGGCCTAATGTTGGGGATATAGCTACTGAGTGTAAACCGGCCAGGAGGAACCGGTTCACCCTCGACTATGCTGAAGCCCATGAAGATCCAGAAGATGGCGAAGTTATTAAATGAAGCTTAGGGGCCCGAAGCCCAAAGGCGGATTAGGGCCCATAGTGGTAAACTGCCATGACTATGTAACTTGTAATATAAGTTAGGGAAGGAGAGACCGAACCGGACACTTTGTATGAGTCGGCTTCGGGGCTCTGTAAACCGGCCGGACGTCAACCTGTGTATATAAAGGGACGACCCGGTGGCGGTTCAAGGACAACAGACAACAACTCGAGACTCAGGCAAGCGTATTTGCTCCCTGGTCATCGAAACCCAATTAATCCCATCACAACTAGACGTAGGCTTTTACCTTCATCGAAGGGGCCGAACTAGTATAAAACTCCCGTGTCCCTTGTCCGGTTTAACCCCTTCAAGCTAACCCGTTGCGATGGCTCCACGACTAAGTCCTTTCATGAGGACATCTGACGTGTTAATTCCACGACACCTCCCGACGTGCTGACACCCTGATAGTAGCCACGCATATCTCGTCTCAGGCCATGATCGGATGGGTCAAGCTACGAGTAAAACCTATGCTCGAGTTTCCTCGTGGTGGCCCCACATGTTGCCCGATTTGGACCAACACTCATGAGGAGCACTAGCCAGGGTTGTTGATTAAGAGTCCTCGGGTGCTAGCCGGTCCCTATGCAAGTTTTAATTGTTATTAGCCAAATGGTAAAACCAAAGTTGGGCCTTGTTGGAAGAGTTTTATTCAAAGTGAACTGTCAAGGGGGGCCCATAAACCTCGACCATGTTAGGAACGCAAAATCAAGGAACATAACAGTGGTATGATGAAAACTAAGGCGTCAAGAGTGGAACAAAACACCAGGAGAAAGTCCGAGCCTTCCACCCTTTAGCAAGTATATAGATGCATTAATTAAATAAGAGATATTGTGATATCCCAAGATATCCATGTTCCAACATGGAACAACCTGCAACTGCACCTACAACTAGCAACGCTATAAGAGGGGCTAAGCAAGTGGTAACATAGCCAAACGACGATTTGCTAGGATGGTGGAAAAGGTTAGAGGCTTTTTCATGGCATATTGGGAGGCTTGATAAACAAGTGGTAGGAAGCGCGACATAGTGATAGCATCGAGAAAACTAGCAAAGCAAAGATAGTAGTGGTATCCAGGGTAAGCGTCATCTTGCCTAAAATCCTGATAGGAAGAAGACCGGGTCCATGAAGAAGATGAACGGGCATAGACGAACCAAGCATAGTCGAATGAATCCTCATGATCGCAATGAAACAGGAACTATCGAGAAGAAACACAACCGGAAAGGAGCAAACAACACGGTAAACACACAAGCATAAACATGACATCATGCTCAACCAAGTATGATGCATGACAAGGCTACATGATGCTACTCATGGCAAGAGATGATGCATACAAGAACCCCACATCAAAGCAAGTTTAAATGAGGCCGGAAACAACACATAACAATTCTGGAAAGTCCCCATATGAAAATTTCAAAATTGGTACTGTTCTGATTAAAACACAATGTTAAAGTTGTTAAATAGCAAGTTAAAGTGCACCAAGATGATCTACACACCTTTTCTAATCAAGTTACATATAAAGTTCATTTAATTCGGAGCTACGGCCTAGAAGATATGAGCAAAACAAGTTAAACATGACATTGATGCAAAATGCATACAAACATCAACCACAAGCACTCAAATCATGGATGCCACAAGACATTATGAAACTACATGCAATTCTAAGCAAGTTTCATATAGAGAATGCTCAAAATGGAGCAACGGTTCAACACATACACACGAAACAAGTTTACGACACAACCTGCCCAAAACAGCAACTAAGCATATTGCGAGCATCAAAGCAACATGCTACAGGAAACATATGGGCATAAAATTGAAATGCACATAAAGTAGAGATGGCATGTTTTGAAACATCTTTACTAATCAGGTTCATAAGCATCATGGTTTATTTACCATGATCAATGCAAAATGCAAAGTTCTGTTACAGATTAGGATGGTGAAAAACTGAGCATATACATGAGCAGAGTTAATATGATGGCATGTTGGGGGCATGAAACAATGATGCTACAACACAATAACATGGTATCAAAAGGTATAGCATTGAACTACATATCAACCACTACAAAACGTGATTACTGAGCTACTCCTAAATACCACTAGAAAATGTTTAAAACAGCATGGCAAGATTGCAAATGATAACAGTTTTTTAGACTTAAGTAGGCATGTTTGCAAGCTTTCTTAACTCAACACAATTCATATCATGGCATGCAAGTACAACTAATAGTAAGATAGCATGTTTGTGCACCTACTCATGTCAAGGATATGTTCATAGGATGCACAAAACACTAACTATGCATCATGCAAAATTGAACTTACTGTTAACAGGCTAACAGTTAAATTTTTAAGCAAATTCAGAGCATGAAAAGAACAAGCTAAAGTAGGCTATAATTGCAAACAAGAGCATGGATGGATATAGCAAAACATGGGAATCAAAACATTTTTGATGAACATATCCAGAGTATGCATAGATTTGATGGTACCATCAAGTAAACATGGCATGACAATATAACAGTTTCAGAGAATTTACTCTCTGAAAACAGAAAACAGCGAGTAGCACACTTTGCAAGCTTGTTCTAGTCGTCACATGGCATATCATGAAAATTGGATTATGCTAATGCAAAGATGACATGATTGTACTTCTAAACATGTAGCCATGTTGCTCAAAAGAAAATCTCACAAAATGGTATAAAAAGACAAAATGGAAAGTTATATCAGTTTTTAGTAGTTAACAGCAACATGCACTTTTGCAACAGGGATAATAGCATCAAGGTGCAACCTAATATGAATGCAAAGCACACGATCTTGAAGAGCACACTGAAAATATCATTTATAAAGATGATCATCATCAGACCAATATGCACAAAGTTACAACGGCTCAAACATGCTATATGATGTTCACAAACATGGACTTGGAGAAAAAATCTCAACCTCCGGAAACTGGACGAAGACGTGCAGGATGAGGTGGTCTGGGACGGCTCTGGATGGCGTTTGGATGGATGGATGTGGACGTCCAGGGTAGGGGTCGTGCAGATCTCGATGACACCGGCGGCCGATGTGACTTGGGCGAACACCGATAAGACGGCGGCGGGCGGATCCGGCCGGTGCTGCGCCGGATCCGGCGGAAGGCGGTGGCGCAGATGGAGCGACGGGGTGCGGTGAGCGGTGGCGGCGGGCCGGCAAGGTGGAGGCAAGGCAGCGGTGCGAGGTGGCGATGGCGGGATCCGGTGGCGCGGCGGAACATGCGCGGGGGCGCGGCTCGATCCCGGCGCGGTCTGGGGCGGGCCTGCCCTAGGCTTGCCGGGCCGTGGCGGTTGGGGTAGCATGGGGGACAGGTGGCGCCCCGCGGTTGGCTGCGGGCGGCAGGGACAGCGGCGCTGGCCCGTGTGGCGGCCCCAAGTGTCGGTGGCGGGGTGTGAGGGAGTCCTGGATTGGGGGGCATCCGGACAACCGGACTATATACTTTGTCCGGACTATTAGAGTGTAAAGATATAAGACTCAAGACTCCGTCCCGTGTCCGGATGGGACTCTCCTTTGCATGGAAGACAAGCTTGGCGATCCAGATATTATATTTCCTTCCATGTAACCGACTCCATGTAAACACTAGCCCTCTCCGGTATCTATATAAACCGGAGAGTTTAGTCCTTAGAGATAGAATCATAATCATCATAGGCTAGCTTCTAGGGTTTAGCCTCTACGATCTCGTGGTAGATCAACTCTTGTACTACTCATACCATCAATATTAATCAAGCAGGAAGTAGGGTTTTACCTCCATCGAGAGGGCCCGAACCTGGGTAAACATCATGTCTCTTACCTCCTGTTACCATCAGCCTTAGACGCACAGATCGGGACCCCCTACCCGAGATCCGCCGGTTTTGACACCAACATTGGTGCTTTCATTGAGAGTTCCTCTATGCCGTTGCTGCAAGGCTTGATGGCCCCTTCAATCATCAACAACACAGTCCAGGGTGAGACTTTTCTCCCCGGACAGATCTTCGTGTTCGGCGGCTTCGCACTACGGGCCAATTCGCTTGGCCAACTGGAGTAGATCGATAGCTACGCCCCTGGCCACCAGGTCAGGTTCGAAAACCTGAACTACACGGCCGATATCCGTGGAGACTTAATCTTCGACGGGTTCGGACCTGCGTCAGGAGCGCTGGACAGTCACGACGAGCACGGCCTAGACCTGCTGGCGGATAATGCTCGCGATATCGCCCCTGCAGGAGCCCTGGACCTAAATCCGGAGCAAATTGCGTCGTCCGAGGACGGGTGGATGGACCCCGCCCCAGAGGCCACACACTCACCGGCGGTAGAGCCGAACACAGACTTCGCCCCCAAGGAAGCCTGTGACACCGGACCAGCAGACTCATATCCGGTTGTAGGTTCCGGTCCGCGCGCCTCCAAGCCCGCCGAATCTGGTTGGGCTCCGGTAATGGAGTTCACTGCTGCGGATATCTTCCAGCACTCGCCCTTTGGCGATGTGCTGAACTCTTTAAAGTCCCTCTCTTTGTCAGGAAACTCTCGGCCGAACTACGTCCGGCTCGAATGGAAGCAGGCGATGAAGGAATTCGTTGCCCACCCACCACCCACTTCATAGCCACTGTCGACGATGTATCAGACATGCTTGACTTCGACTCTAATGATACCCATGGTATGGACGTCGGCGCAGGAGACGATTCAGAATCAACGGGGCGCTGGACTGCCACTCGTCATACGATATATACATGGTGGATACGCCTAAGGAGGACGACAGCGACAATCCAGAAGATAAAACCCCCGGGCAAAAGCCAAAAGGACGGCGCAGATGCCGCTCCAAGTCTAGTAACAGTAAAAATAGCGATAAGAGCGCCAGAAAGATCGACACCCCAATCAACTCTGAAGGCAACAACGACCATATGGACCCAGCAATGGAGCAGGATGAGCCAGGTCATGCCGAACACAGCTCGGAGTAGACGCCCGATCATAATCATCCCGAGGGACGAATTCATCAAACCGCCCCGAGACAAGAACACAGTCCGGATGACGATCCATTCATCATCCCGAAAACACGCTTGGAACGAGATAACCTCCATAGAAGGCTTATGTCCACTCCGAGAAGTCTAAAGAAGCAGAAGCAATGGCTAAAGGCCGCACAGGAAACGCTCAATCGTAGATGGAATAAAGTGCTAGACACTGAAGAAAAGTACGGCGACGATCGCCATACAAAGAGCTATCCAGAACGCAAGTTGCTGCTAGAATTCGACGACGAGGCCACTCCACCAAAGAACAACACGACCAGGAAGCCGGACAAACCACTTCATAACCGCAACAGAGTAGCTACCGACGCCGCACACGATTTACGCGAGCTCCTGGATAAGAAAGCTGGTGCGGATAGGTCCATCTATGGATCTAAAGAACACACCCCGGCGCAGGACTATTGCCACCAAAACAATCATACCGATCAGATACTAGTTCGGAATCAGCATCGGACACAACAACAGCCTACGGCACGCCACAACACGTCCAGATACAGAGGGGCTGCTCACCCCCTGTGCTTGACCGAAGAAGTACTGGACCATGAATTTCCACAGGGTTTTAAACCTGTTAACATAGAGGCATACGACGATTTTATCCTGCATATACACATGGCTCGTGGGGAAGACCTCCACGCCATCAAATACCTTCCCCTCAAGTTGAAGGGGCCAGCCTGACACTGGTTGAAAAGCCTCCCTGAAAATTCAATTGGAAGTTGGGAGGAACTCGATGACGCTTTCAGGGCCAATTTTCAAGGGACTTATGTCCGTCCTCCGGATGCGGACGATTTAAGTCACATAATCCAACAGCCCGGAGAGTCCGCCCGCAAGCTTTGGAACAGATTCCTCACTAAGAAGAATCAAATTGTCGATTGTCCGGATGCCGAAGCCTTAGCGGCTTTCAAACACAGCATCTGGGATGAGTGGCTCGCCAGACACCTCGGCCAAGAAAAGCCGAGGACAATGGCAGCCTTAACAAGCCTTATGACCCGCTTTTGCGCGGGCGAAGATAGCTGGTTGGCCCGTAAAGGCACCAGCGACCCAAGTACATCGAAAATAAGGGATGGCAACAGGAAGCCACGGTGCAATAAAAACAAACGACAAAACAAGGAAGAGAGCCCGGACAACACAACGTTCAACGCCGGATTCAGGGGCTCTCGACCTGGTCAACAAAAGAAGCCATTCAAAGGCAACAAAGAGGGACCGTCCGGCCTGAACAAAGTCCTGGACAGACTGTGCCAAATTCATGGCACCCCTGACAAACCTGCGAACCACACTCACAGAGAGTGCTGGGTCTTCAAGCAGGTCGACAAATTAAATGCCGAAAACACAAGGGAAGGGAAACACCAAGTGAAGACGAGGATGAGCCTCGCCAGCCGAACACTGGGGGACAGAAAAAATTCCCACCAGAGGTAAAAATAGTAAACATGATTGACACGACTCACACATCCACGAGAAGGAACGAATGCGCGATCAGAGACGCATACGCTATAGATCCCGTCGTACCCAAACTTAACCATTGGTCGGCTTGTCCGATCACTTTCGATCACACGGACTAACTGACTAGTATTCGGCGCAGAGGATCAGATGCCTTGGTGCTCGACCCAATAATTGACGGAGACCATCTTACTCATGTCCTCATGGACGGGGGCAGTAGTCTTAATCTAATACACCAGGACACTGTCCGCAGGATGGGGATAGACGCATCCAGAATCAGCCAAAGCAACACCATCTTTGAAGGGGTGATACCAGGCGTTAAAGCCCACGGTAGGGGCTCCATCATACTGGAGGTAACATTCGGTTCCCCCAGCAACTCTAGAAGCGAAGAACTACTCTTCACCATCGCCCCCCTCCAAAGCGGCTATCATGCATTGCTCGGGAGAATGGCATTCGACCGCTTCAACGTAGTACCGCATTACGCCTACCTCACACTAAAGATGCCCGGTCCATGTGGTGTCATCACCATTAATGGAAACACAGAGCGCTCCTCACGTGCGGAGGTATACGTGACGGCTCTAGCAGCCGGACTTTAAGCGGCCTCCAATACCAGAAAACATGACTGGTCGTTAAGACCACGGACACGGTTAGACGAGTCCGGCAACCCAGATAAAACTAAGCTAGGGCACCATATATGTAATCCCATAGAGGACACAGGGGCTATAGATATTTAATACAACCCCACTGTTGGCTTGACCTTATTAACAAGCCAATGCCTTACACTTTTACTATCCATTGCACGCTTACATTATACTCTTCTACATGAGTTTTTCCTTTTCACAGATACAATTTGTGCGATACCCTTCCAGGAAATGGCATAACGGAGACAAAGGCACAGACGTGCAGCAGGGCCCCGCTCAAAGGTTTCTCTTTAGATTACGCCCCTGTGTAAACCTTTTTTATTGTCTCTTGTTGATTACACATCCCATGGGTACTATACCCACAGAGGGTACTACCGTATTGGCATTTTTCCATGACAGACTAATGCACATACCTGGAAATACAGGGTTCATAATGAAAGGGCATTCTTCAGCCCATTTTATGTAATAAAGTTCGAATACCTTCGGGAGTGTTCGGCGTCACGAGTTTGGACTTATATGCATCAGCTCCGAATCATGTCTTTGGTCAAATGTTGGGTTTTCCCGGCTCCTGGGTTTGCCGCCTTATGTTCCATTCGTATCAGCTAAGGCGGCCAAAGGAGAACTACTGCGATTGTGCCCTGGTTATTCCGGATGAGCACCTCAGTAGAGAAAGCCGAAAACTAACTGTCATGATACAGCAAGAGACTGTTCAACCACTCGAAGACTTACCGGAATCTTTAGGATTCCTCCACATTAATGAAGGACAGTTTCCCGGTCATGTACACACGCGCCCGTATTTGGATGCACATGAAGGTACCAGGGGCTACATAGTAGCCCCACCGTCAAACTCCTATGGCTAAGTGAAAGTGTTACAGCTATATAGTCCGATTGCCTAGTTCGACGTGCGATCACCTCCTTAATGGACCAAGACGTTGGATCAAGTGTGATTACGCATATTTTTCACGAACACCCCCGCATTGTATGCATGGGGGCTGAAGCCAATGACTGCTAACTTTCAGATTACACATATACGTAAAAACGGCCGCACAGGAGGCACAATAATACTTTCGGGCGCAAAGTATAAATATAGCCTCATAATCAAAATAACATTGTTTTTACAATAAACATGATTTGTCACTCGAACATGACATTCTTAGAGCACTCCGCCTCTATTAAGCGAGCACCCTCTGTCACCTGCTCCAAGTAGTGCTCGGCCGGATCCTGGCCTCCCGCTGGATTCTGGGTCGCAATGATGGTGGCCTTCATATCTGTCCAATATGCTTTTACGCAGGCAAGCGCCATCCGTGCACCCTCTATAAATGCCAACCTCCTCATGGCATCGATCTGTGATACAGCACCAAGGAGCTGTCGCACTAAACCAAAATAACTGTCCGGCTTAGGCCCCTTCGGCCATAGATGGTCTACTACAGATCGCATTGCAAGACCGGACAGCCTATGAAGCTCAGCCATAGCAGCCATCTTCTCACTCAACGACAATGGGCGCGCGGGAGCATGGAATTGCAACCAGAACAACTTCTCCACTTCTTTATCTTGATCCTCGAAAAACTCGGCCGCATCAGTCGTACTCTTCGCCAAGTCCGCGTACGCGTCTGTCGGACTCCAGAGTCGATCCAAGGGAGCATACTTCGGATCCAAAAACTTCATCCGCAATAAGTAGGGGTTTCCAGCCGTGATATCTCCGGCCAGGCAAAGCTCCTCCCGCGTATCTCTGCTCTCAGACCGCGTCTCCTTGGCCGCATCAAGTGCCTTCTTCAGGTCAGCCAAGTTCACCTGATTCTCCTTCTCAAGGAGTTCATACCGGTCGGCGGCCTTTTTCAGCTCCACAGCCATCTCAGCTATTTTGTCTTCGCTTCGGTGATGAGCAGCCTGTTCGGCTCTCAACTCTGTGGCCGCCTTTAGGGCATCCGCATTGCTAGCCCGAGCTTGTTCCTTGGCCTGGGAAAGTTCCGCCCTCAGGGCTTCTACGGCAACAGCACCGTCTGCAGTCCAAGCATATCGCATTAATATTATGCTCCTCTCAATTTTTCCTTTACAATATAATAAGGAAAGCAGAGCACATACCTTGTGACTCGTTAAGCCGCTCATCCACAAGCGTGATATCGGCATCAATAACTTCAATTTGCCTCCTTAGTTCGGAAGCCTCAGCGGACTGGTCAGCTGCCGGATCCTTAGACACCTGCGCATAAGCACAGCGCGATTGTTACTTCAAAATATGATCCTCAGTTTGCCGCCTAGGGCTGGCAACCAGAGTCTCATGGGCTACTATCCATATGGAGCACACCTAGCACGTGCGTCACAGCCAAAAAATTATGTATTTTTCATTACATACCTCAAAGCCTCTGAGCAGGCTCGTAAATGCGTCATTCAAACCGCTTATGGCGGATGAAATCTTCTTGAGCACCGTGCTCATTAAAGAGTGGTGCTCCTCGAGAGAGCACCTCGCTCCAGAAGGCCCGTCAGTATGTCCGGTCGGACACCAAACTGTGCCGGACCCTTCTCATCGCCCCCCCGTGGGAGCTGAATGCTCCGGCCTCAGGGCGGCTGAAGGATTAGCTTCTGGCTTCGGTAGATCCGGACTCCTCCGTGATGACACCTCGGGGTCGCCCGCCTCATGAGGCAGAGAGGTTGGTGGGGTCTCACTTTCCATCATCTCTGGAGGGAGATCCGCCGAAGACGAACTCTGTCGAGAAGAGCTGCTAGCCGAACTACAAAGAATGGATCCTGGTTATCGTTCTCGGAGAAAAGCAGTACCTTCGAATTTACGATTAACTTACAGCTCGGTTGAGGGCTGGCCCGTTGGCGGGCATGACGCAGTGAAGGCGCCCTTCGGGGTAGGCCCCCCTGGTGATGCTTTCTTCCCCTATTTGGGCACCTCCGTCTCCAAGTCTTCGGAGGCGGCCCTCTTCTTCCCGCGCGGGGACGAGGCTCTAGACTCTCCTCCCCGACTGTCCTCCTTTGGGGAGGTAGCAATTCCCCCAGTTTGGATGCACAGTGTGTGAAGTTCGGCTTCTTTGTTCTCCCCTTCGCCTTTCCCTGAGGGCATTTTGCTAAGCACCCGGCCAAGCATCTTGGCTATGGTAGGACTAGGCGAGCTTTCGGGAAGTGGCGCCGGACACCTGATTATCTCCGCCTTGCTGAGCCATTCCTGGCCACGGAGGATTTTCAAAATAATGATTATGGTAAATATAAACGAAGTGTTCAGTTTCGGGGTTACTTACTTGGGTATCTGGGCGATGGCAGCTTAGGCCCGCATCCTCGGTGGTGTCCGGACACTTTACTTGTGGTCCGAAGAATAATTTACACATCCCTTCGAGCGTCAGGCCGAAGAAGTGAAGAATAGTCCGCGGACCCTCTGGATTGAACTCCCACATCCGGAGAGGCCGGCGTTTGCATGGCAACATCCGTCGGATTAGCATTACCTGAATTATGCTGACAAGGTTGATGTCTCTCTCAAGAAGCTCCCGGATACGGCTCTGCAGTGTTGGTACATCACTAGCAGACCCCCAATCTCGTCCTACGTTGGTCCATGACGCTAGTTGTGACGGAGGACCTGAACGGAAGTCGGGGGCAGTCACTCACTTTGTGCCTCTGGGAGCCGTGACGTAAAACCACCTCCGCTGCCATAAATCGGATACCTCTGGGAAAGAACCCTCTGGCCATGGGGCATCGGCATTCCTGCTTATTACGGCACCTCTGCACTCCGCATGTTGCCCCTCAACCATCTTCGGCTTCACATTGAAGGTCTTGAGCCATAAGCCAAAGTGTGGAGTGACGCGGAGAAAAGCCTCGCACACAATGATGAACGACGAGATATGGAGGATAGCGTCCGGAGCTAGATCATAAAAATCTAACCCGTAATAGAACATGAGCCCCCTCACAAAGGGATCAAGGGTGAGGCCCAAGCCGTGAAGGAAGTGAGAAACAAATACGACACTCTCATTAGGCTCGGGAGTAGGGATAACCTGCCCTGGAGCAGGAAGCCTGTGCTGGATGTCGGCAGTCAGATATCCGACCTCCCAAAGCCTCGCAATGTCCTCCTCTTCGACCGAGGAGGCCACCCACCGACCTTGAGGGTTGGATCCAGACATATTGGAGGATCGGGGGTGTTTGAGTTTGGGTCTCAGGTGTTAGAACTCGAGATGTGAAAGGGCGCAAAGGTGGTGGAAAAGAGGTATAGGCCTCGGACCCTTTATAAAGGAGGTGAATATCAAGAGTCCTCAGCGTGACCGCTTGAGACTTATCTAAAAACACGGAGTCATACCAATAGTCATTGTGGGGTTGTGCACACCCGTATTGATGGAAGATCCCGCAATAAGGGGAACACGATCTCTGCTTTGGCAAGGCGTGCCAATAAAACCTCCTCGCAACACGTATCGAAGTGGGCTAAGAAAAACCGGCTTGTGTTGGGCTGGGCCACGATGCAGGGGCACGACGTACAAAAATTTTCAGCAGATCAGATTTATGCTGTGCTGTCTATGGTGAAGATCATCTTGCAGATCTGGACACGGTCTAAGTGTTCGATAATTACTTTGGAGTATTTGGAGATGGAACCCGCCTTGCAATGCCGAAGACAAAACTGCGCGCCGGACTCATCGTCATTGAAGCCTGGTTCAGGGGCTACTGAGGGAGTCCTGGATTAGGGGGTATCCGGACAGCCGGACTATATACTTTGTCTGGACTATTGGAGCGTAAAGATACAAGACTCACGACTCCATCCCGTGTCCGGATGGGACTCTCCTTTGCGTGGAAGACAAGCTTGGCGATCCAGATATTATATTTCCTTCCTTGTAACCGACTCCATGTAAACCCTAGCCCTCTCCGGTGTCTATATAAACCGGAGAGTTTAGTCCTTAGAGACAGAATCATAATCATCATAGGCTAGCTTCTAGGGTTTAGCCTCTACGATCTTGTGGTAGATCAATTCTTGTACTACTCATATCATCAATATTAATCAAGCAGGAAGTAGGGTTTTACCTCCATCGAGAGGGCCCGAACCTGGGTAAACATCGTATCTCTTACCTCCTGTTACCATCAGCCTTAGACGCACAGATCGGGACCCCCTACTCGAGATCCGCCGATTTTGACACCGACAAGGTGGCCTGGTGCAGAATTCGAGGCGAGGCGGGTGGAGGTTAGGGAGAGGTAGGTTTAGACTAAAGTTTGCTAGATTTTAGGAGGGAAGGGGGTTTATATAGCTAGACGGAGCTAGGAGAGGGCTATTGGGGAGCCGTTTTCGCCCACACGGTCGTGATCCGACAACGAAGAGCATTGAAGAGAGTTAGATGGGCTAGTGGGCTGGTGTGTAGAGGTGTTGGGGTGCAAAGAGAAGGAGGGAAATGGTCCGGTTCGTCTCGGAGTACCAAAACGTCCAGCGGTTAACACGGTTAACCGTTGGGGCATCAAACGACCCCCAAATGGAATGAAATTTGGCAGGCGGTCTACCGGTGATATACCAAGACTGCTCGCCAACTCTCGGCCCATTCCAAGAACGTTTTCTCCCACTGATAAAACAAGAACTCGGAGGTGCGGCGGGTGTGTGCTTGTGTGGTTGGACCCGGAACGGACAACCGAGAGACTGGGAGACCCGGACGGATGCAAGTTTTGAAAACATGCAGATGAAATGCACATGATGACATGGCAAGGTGCAACAGGCAAGCAAATGACATGGCAATGATGGCAAACAACTGGAAGACATCTGGCGCATCGGTCTCGGGGCGTCACACCCGGGAACTCTTTTAATCATTTATCTCAAGTCTAAATATTTTACTTGTTGTTTATTTCATCTGATTTATTCACCTTTACACTTGCAACTTTATTATTATTGTTGTTCTGGATCGTATACAATTTATGGGCACATCATTTGTACTTTGCAAAGGGCCAAAGACTAATTCATGTGCTCCCTGTGGGATTGATACTCTTACTTCGAGAAGGCTACAACTAAACCCTGTGCACTTGTAGGCAATCACACAGCGGGTGATGTGCCATAGTGACATCCTGCCGATGGGCCCCTCAGCTGGCGGGCCCCATGCATGAGAAGACGAAGAAAATGACACCAGGGCCCCACCCCCACTTAGATTTACCATTGTACCCTGGGAGGCTAGCCTATAAGACCCCCCAGGAGCCCCCTAGGGGGGTCGTCTGTTCATCCCCCCCCACACACACACAAATGCAAGGAGAAGAGGAGAGCTAGCTCCTTCTTCCTCCTCCACCCAAACAGCTCCATGAGCACCATTGTATCCCTCTTGTGATCCTCATACTAGATCTTGCAGGACTAGGAGTGTTACCTCCCCTGGAGGGCCGCAGACCTGGGTACATAATGTGTCTTGCACCACTTGTCTCCAATCCCGCCTCCGAAATCCACCAGCGTCCTCTGGCCCCAACCATGTTCGATAAGCCTACCCAAGGTATCTGTTGTGAGCACACCACGACAGAGTGATTGAGTGTTGAGGAGACTATCTATTGAAGCACAAGAGCAAGGAGTTCATCATCAACAACAATAACATCTACAACCTTTTGTAGAGTGGTGTCTCCTAGATTGGTTAGGTGTCACTTGGGAGCCTTCAAGATCATGTGGAGTTGAACCAAGGAGTTTTTAAGGGCAAGGAGATCGCCTACTTCATGAAGATCTACCCTGAGTGAGGCTACTCCTTCCTGGGCGTAAGCCATGATGTAATAGACAAGTTTGCTTCTTCGTGGACCCTTCATGGGTGGACCCCTCCGTGGACTTGCACAACCTTTACCCTGTGTGGGTTGAAGTCTCCATCAATGTGGATGTACGATAGCACCACACCTATCGGAACCATGCCAGAAACATCGTGTCTTCATTGCGTTTGATTTCTTTGATCCCCTCGTTTATGTTCATATGCAAAGTCTTTACTTTCGCTACCTAACTCTTAGGCTTGCATGCGTAGGGTGTTGCTTGACTTGGTAGAATTACTAAAGCTTTCCCATAACTAAAACTGGGAAAAGGATACGTTTTTATTTTGTGAAGTAGTCTAATCACCCTCCCTCTGGACATACTTTCAATCCTACACATACTCAAGGTGGAATGTTGTAGAACCATATAAAAAGGGCCAAGTGGTGTGCAGGCTACTCTGATTGCCACCAAAGGGATTCATTCCGTCTGCACTCACACCAATCCTGATGTTCTTTGGTTCTGATCCAAAATCTAGGTCATCCCCCTGTCAAGTGACTTTCATTGTGTACCATCTGTAGTGTGTCTAATCACTCCATCATCTTTACTCGCCTTCTCCCTCCATGAGTGCCAAGACATGAGATTTATGTCCTTCTTGTTTGTGTATAGATACTACGCACGGGGAATGATCAGAAAGTACCAAACAACCTTTTGTGGAGCTTTCTTTCACCGCTTGTGTCTTGGTTTGTGGCACTCCAAACACTTTGTGTAGTCCGCGTACTCTTTCTTATAAATTATGCAATCATTGACGCACGTATGGTATATTACGTGCAGCAAACCAAGAGGGCACAAGATCTTCCTGGCCTTATCGACAGTAGTAGGAAGTGTGTTCCCCTTGGGGAAAATGTCTTGTAGAAACTCCAATAGGTCATCGAGGCTTGCATCTCAATTTTTGTGTTTCGCCTTGATTTCAAGAAGTTTGAGCATGACACTCAATTTTATGTGCTCCTCTTTGCACCCAGTATACAAGGGAGTTCTCGAGGCTTCCTCCAATTTTGCTAACTTTTCAGTGTTAGTCGATGTCTTGTTTCAAAGCAGCTCTAGAACATGCGGGTCCTTCAGCATTGAGGTATACATATCCTGGGTGGCCGCTGTGTCAGACTCTTCATTATGACCGGCTGCCTCTTAATCATGTCCGTCCTCTTCATCATGTTTGTCCTTGTCATCATGTTCGAGAGCCTGTTGGTGCTCCATCTCTCCTTCATATTCTGTCTCTCCATTTCCCGCTTCTTCATGTATGTCATGAACATTCTGAAGATCCTCCAATCCGTGACGTGTCCACCATTTGTAATTCTTCATGAAACTGTACATGAGCCAATGAGCCTCCACTTCGCCAATATCAGCATACGGATGCATGTTTTTGCATGTACGACATGGACAAGGTAAGTCCTTGCGACCCATTCACCTCATGTGTTCCAAGGCAAATGCCATGAACTCTTTTATACCTCAACACATTATGTGGACCTACCAAACATGCATCATACAAGGAATGAAATTAGAACCAACATTACACGTCAAACAGAAATTTGGCATGAACTTTTGCTAATATTTTACAAAAATGCGTTTGCCAGAAATTTGATAAAATGCCGACGAGTCAACATTTTTCAAAACATTGGCCACTCTACATCCCTGAAAATTAAACATGCCCACAAACTCCAAAAATTAATTACCATACACGATCAATTTCATATATTCAAGGGGGGGCTAAAAAACAATTACTTAAGAGACCTGCGGCCAGCCGAGATATTAAAATGATCAACATCGTTCCCCGTCGAGAGTGAGGCGCCCTACCTATGATCAAAGAGAGATATTAATAAAGGGGGAGAAGACCTCATAAAATGAAAGAGAGACTAGTTTATTCCATAGAAAGGGGTGTGTGGACGAGAGAGTGATTAGTTAGTAGGTCATGCATTAATGAAAGACAAAGGTTAATTACCTAGAGGAATAGAGAGACAAGACCATGACACCCACATGATAGAGAGAGCGAATCTAGAAGAAGTGAGAGAGAGAGAGAGGAAGAAGTCAGTGAGAGGAGCAAGAAAAAGTGAGCGTGAGAGGGAAAAGTGATGAACACGTGCACTGGGTGGCTGTGTTGTGCATACTCAAGCAATGTAGCAGCGTTCTCGTTAATATACACGCTGCTAAGGTGCTTGAAGTTAGCAGCGTTCAAGCAAAGAGAACACCACAGACAAAGTGGCACTAAAAAAAACCACTTCCGTGATGATACGTCTTTGTCACAATAGGTCATGTTTTCTATCATGCATGTACAACCATGAAGATTTTATGACAGAATCAAGATAGTCATACCTGTGCTATCGTAGAAGTGTTCCGTGACAATACTCAAATTATAATCACGGAAGTGTTCATTTCGATGATGATAAATGTCGCATCATGGAAGTGTTTTCGTCAAGGTTAACCGACACATGTCATCCACCATAACGGGTCGCCATTAAGCTATCAGGTCCGGTTTTGGATCTGGTGACCCGTTGACATCCCCGATCAATGGCGATTTTCCACGTGTAAAATTCTCATTCGCCAACGGTACCACATGTCAGCTCTTCGTGGCGACAAATGTCAACCTTCCAAGGGACAGGAGTCGCCAATGAAACATTGACATGTGGAACGGCCCAGCAGTGGCCCATTTAGTGTAAAAGGGCTGACCCAACAAAAGGCCCACAAGATTTCAAAACCTACTAATGGGCGGGCCTGTTAACAGCCTCCATGTTCTCGGCCAAATTATGGCTCATATCAGATCCGACCCATTAACAACCTACCATGTTTTGGGCCAAATTACGACCCATATCAGATCCGGCCTGTTAACTACACTAATAGGTAAAGGCCTACTAGTGGCGCCCCAGTTTTGCCTACTAATGGCGCACTACTGGTGCACCACTAGTACCACGCCACTAGTATTTTTTACTAACGGCGCACCTGTGGTGCTCCATTAGTATCTGGTATACTAATGGCGAACCGCAGGTGCACCATTAGTATAGCCCACGGTGCGCCATTAGTATGCATCCCAGGGGGCCATATTTAACCATGTGCTTTGGCATACTAATGGCGCACTGTGGGGTGATGCGCCATTAGTATCCTTTGGCATACTAATGGCGCACTGTGGGGCGAAGCGCCATTAGTATCACGCCATTAGTATCATTTGGCATACTAATGGCGCACTTTGGTGTGATGCGCCATTAGTATGAATATTAGGTTTTTTTTAATTTTCTTATTTTTGCACAGGTTACAAAATGTATTATTGCACAGAATATAGACAGCACCACACAGCAACATCAGATTCATCGAATACAATAGAAGATTAGTCTCCGAATACAACTCATCATATTAGTCTCCGAATTCAAAAGACCGAACAAAGATAGAACATTACAAGTCTCGAGACCGCGAGTAGCGAGTTTGTCTTCATATTACAAGTCGATATCGATAATCTAAACTACCATCACATAGAAGAGAGTTGCGGTCATCACGATGAGCATTGTTGCGATGAAACTGGTCTTCATTCGGTTCCTCCAACGCTCCCTCCTCTCTCCCGCTAGATAGCGGGCGTATCTAGATTCCGCCTCCGCCCTAGTGGTGTACCCTATGTAACTATTACTGCTGAAACGGTGAACCTGTCTCCGACACTCCTCCCAGTCGTCGTAGACTCCTGGAACCTTACCCTTGTACACGACATACGACGGCATCTCTATGCACAAGCCAAACAACAGACAATACATAAGCAATATATAAGTATGCAACAAAAGGATCGGAAGAGAAAAGCAAGACATTAATAGCACGATTCATGGTCCTACTAATAAATAGCATCGATTACATCTAAGTTGAACGACTGTCCAAACCAAAGAGACATACAAGTTAAGTTTAATTACAACATGAGCTAATCGATGTTTCAGAACTACACATAGCATCACTACTTTCGACTCAACTCATGGGACCGGAGCGTGGATGAAGTCGTCGTCTTTCGTGATGGTCATGAAGTCGTGGGCGTTTTCAGCCTACATTTGTAGCGTTGTGTCTATCTCACTGTTGGACGGTTGATATCTGAGGTAGAACTATCCCGAGGTATGAAGGACATCTTGATGGATGATTTCTACAAACTCCGACTGGATGCGAAAGAATTCTTGTCGGAGGTCCGCGTCCTGGATTGCCGCCAAGCTTGCGGCCCAATCTTTGACATTATTTGGTAGCAGAAGGTGATTATGGTCCCGTACGATTGCCCACATGTGATGGAGGGCGTAGTAGGCATCCTTCTGACCGCCAGGCGGCTTCTTGATGCAGGGGAACGTCCTATTGTGGGTGAACACGTGCCTGCCGTACGTACGAACTGGCCTCTTAAAGGTGCCTCCAGATTTGGCATAGCCGGGGAGAGCATCATCAAGAACTTTCTTGATATTTGTGTAGTCTATCTTGGAGTCATGGTCTGGGTCGAAATACGTGGCCATGGAATATCTCGGGCTTAAGAGGATGAGTGTGCAATGTGTGTCACTGCACAGAACACGAAATGTTAGAAAAAAATGATTGAAATCTAAGAAATCAAATGTTACAGGGCGGTGAGGGGATGACTTACTCGGGAAAGTAAGGCATGAGGAAGTTATCCTTATCTGGGTTTGCCAGAATGACGCCTTCGAGGTGTGAACTCGCGACTTGCCGGTCCCCAGCGCTGCCCAAGATCTTGGCACGCATGTAGAAGGGGTCGATTATCCCGATGTCCGGGGTCTTGTCTCGAATGATCCGCATCTCCATACTCAGCAAAAACAGCCGAACGAAGGTGTAGTGCAGCGGATGAAGGTTAAATATAGCAAAGATGTCATCAAACCGCAGGACGATCGTACCCCCGATGGCACCATCCACAAAGCCCTTGCCCTCTAGCACCTTGGCCACAAAAACCGGGTATGCCACATCATTCTGAGAGAGATGCCGCTTCTCCAAAGAAAGAACACTGTTATGCAAACTCCGCATAGCACCGGTTGCAGCATTGAGCATATTTGTCGGTAGCATCGCCCTACCCGCCACATGCACCCTCCTCGAGATATCCTTAGGTGAAGGTGGCCCGTCTTGAGCACGGATCGTACTCGGTGCCGGCTGGCTCGCACTGGCGCCCTTGTTAGTCTTTCGTTTCCGTCCCTTCTTCTTGATCTGCTGTAATGGGACTGAGTTCTGCTCACAGACCGCCTTCTTGAGGGTGTTGGGGCTGATAATATTTCGCACCTCATCTATCTGAGGCTCGGTGAAGCCGGTAGCTGGAGGCGTCTCCTGAGAACTAAACGCCAGACAACGCCTGTTGCAATTGGGTTTCTCCGTCGTACCAGCTAGATCGCGATCGTCTTGGTTGGCTTCTTGAGAAAGAGGCCCGCAGAACTCGTCAGCGTACCCATGTTCGGCAAAGTACTTATCGATGTTGGTAAATGTACCGTCGTCGTTGTCGTTGTCGTCCGGATCCTGTGTCATATGCATGTCCAGATCCTGTGCCATAGGGATGTCCGGCATGTCCGGTAGCCTTGCGGCGTTCTTGGCATGGCTTGGCGCCGACACGACTGGCGGTCTTGTTTGTGGGGTGGTGTCCCCCGCCCCAAACGAATCTGGCTCTTCGGCCAAAGCAGGGGCCAGCTTACGGAGGCGCTGAGGGTCATCACATCGTCTTCGTCGGCCCCAACGAGTCGAATCGGAGGTAACACCTTGTCGCAGCCTGGCAGCACCCGAACCAGTTCAACCCTATACAAGGTGGGTGGCATCGGATTACCGTGGAACACGGGGTTGCCCAGTTGAACGATTCTGCCCTTGGCGACATCGACCAACTCGCCGCCCACGAAGTGTAGGAGAGTTCAAGGAATGTCGGTGGCGCCCTGCGAAAACATGTAGGGCATCAGGGATGCCCAGTCAAAGGCAAGGAGATGAAGTCATCGGCCGAGAGGCTTAGTTACCGTGATGCCGTCGAGCTCGGCTAATGTCGAGGCACCGCCAAAGGCGGGCGTGCAACTGACGGAGGGGCCGCTTGCTGGCGAGGTGTCGGCCGGCGTACACCCGGGTGCATTAAGCTCCAATGCCCGTGCTGGCGCCGGAGACATGAATAGCGCATCCGCCGGAGACACTAATGGCGCCACTGGAGACACCAATGGTGCCACCCATGAATCAACGTAGGCACCATGGCGGTGAGCGTCGTTCCCAGTTGTTGTTGCACTTGCTCTTGGACAATCTCCGGAATCCGCGCCACTTGTGCCTTGAGTGCTTCAACCTCGCACTACTGGCTTTCCGAGCTGTTCTTTTTCTCCTTTCGCCCACCAGCGGTATAGTATGATGACCATTTTGTGGATAAGCCTTTGCCGGCCACACGACCAGGTGACGTCGGCTTACTGAGCTTATCCTTGTTTTTCATTACGTTCAATGCCCTATTTAAAGGGGTGTCGAAAGGGGAGCTCTGAGACGACCCCGCGCTACTGCTTTTAGTGTCCTACAGAAGGAATGTGAACCATTTAGAAATATTGGGGACTAATTAGAATGCAACCATATGGAGCTAATTACGCGGGGGTGTATTCCTTACCAGAGCAAGCTCAACCGCCCTGGTCTTCGGATCCGTGGTAAGCTCCTTTGTTACCGGGTCCTCCTTGTACCGGGCCCTGAGAAAGTTCCTGGTTTGTTTGTCACGGTATTTCTCAAAGCGGGGCGGTAGGCCTTGGTCGGCATGCTCTGCGTCCTCCTTATCCCATATAGGCTCCGCAACTCTGTAACCGCCGGGACCGAGTTGGTGGACCCCTAAGTTCAACTGCCGCATTTCTTTCCCCCACTGACTTGATTCGGAGGTTGCGCTTCTCTCGCACTTGATCTTGAACTCCTTGTAGTCATCTTCACTGATCAAAGGATATTTTGCCTTGATCTTCTCATAACTATCACCTTTTTCAATCATTGCCTTCACCGTGCTTCTCCAAGTAGACAGGGCCGTGCTCATCCTCATGAGGGCGGCACTATTCACTTTGTTCCCTAAGAGGCGTGTGTTTGCAAATTCAGCGGGAACTTGTATCATTCGTGCATCTTCGTGAAGAGGAAGCTGCACAAATTCCCTCGGTCCTTATGCCTTAGGTTCTTGGTGTTGATCGAGATGGTGCTCCCGAGAATGCACCCGAGCTGAACCGAGTACCCCTTGACTACTTCTTTGAGCGCTGTCGGATGCCCGTCAGAGTTCACTTCAGTAAATTCCTCCTTGACAGTGCCGAGCATGCTCGGGCGTCGGTCCTTCCGTTGCCTCTTCGGTTGGCTGCCATCTGTCCGTGCGCCGCCATCATCAGTGGTGGCATCCTCGGCGGCACCATCAGTGGTGTCATCCCCGACGCCACTAGGGGTTGTGTAGTCAGGATCGGTGTCTTCCACGGTGTCCTCATAGGAGTGAGGTTCGTCCTCCATCTCGTGGGACAGCTCCCAGGATTGCTTGCCGCCCGAACCCCCGGCCTCATCGTTGTTGGCCATGTTTCACTCTAAATAGGAAAAAAGTTTGGTCAAAAAGTTGGTTATTGTCAAGGAACAAGATTATGGTCTCATCATTTAGGGTTTGTCGACACCGAGGCATCCTAAAAGCTAAGCTTTTATCATTTAGGGTTTGTCGACGCCGAGGCACTCTAAAAGCCTAAGCGTACATCATTTAGGTTCTCATCGACACCGAGGCACCCTATAAAAGCCAAGGTTTCATCATTTAGGGTTTGTCGAGTCTAAGTTGGGCCTAATCACTTGGCTCTATTGCCACCTATGGTTTAATGCAGCAAGAATAAAGGGGCAGTTGATCCTACTTAATTAAGTACTAAGATACCCCGGCCCATGCATTAGTAGAAAGTATCCCATATGTCCGATTTTTAGCAAAGTCATGCTAAAATTCACGGAAAATTTCAGCATGACCTTTGCTAAAAATAAGACATATGGAGTACCCGAATTTGCCGGATTGGAAGTTAATCGACATTCCGGCAAACTCAAGGGCCTCTCGGGGTACCTGCAAAATCATCATGACACAAAGGTCGGAGACAAATCGCAGCAAACTAGCCCCACAATGTGCCTCTACTTTCATATGGATGAAAAGGCCACAGACCATATGGTCCTCTGCTTTCATATGGACAAAAATCAGCTGAACTTATGTGAGCTTCCATTCCAGATCTAATAGGTCACCCAACAAAAAATCATCAATAGTTTAGCAAAGCACATAACAATAATGTTAAGCTAGTGGAAATTCCAAAACAGTAAAGTTCCATTTTAAGTTACTGCAATCTGGCTTTGTATCTGCACTTTTGTGGTGATGCAGAGACCATCTCAGTGCATCAACAAAATATGGTTGGAGATTACTGAAACAAGTGTCACTTTTGTGGTAATTAAAGAAACAGAAATATCACTACAATAGCTATATCACTTTTGTGGTAATGCAAACAAGATTGACAATAAAATGTTCAAAGAAACAGAAACCGAAATATTTAGTATCGCGGCTAGGGGATTATGCTCACTTCAATTGTATTGGGGTTAATTAACTTGATAGACTGTCACTGGCAGTAAGACAGCCACTAGTGTTGTACGTACTATTTGAGAGGAAGATGAATATAGTACAGCACACACACACACACACACATGTAGGTACAAAGTGATATAATACAGACAAGTTATTAGGTGGAGTAGTAGTAGAAGGGAGGGACCTAAGCTAAGCTAGCACTAGCACTCTAGCAGGCAAGAGATATATTGCTAGTAAATTGGGGCTGTTGTGGGTGAGACAAGAGAGTATTTGGTGGTGCTCTGGTGGAAAGGGAATTATGGCCCCTTGGAATAAATTAACATGGTACTAGTTCACATGGTGTGCAAAAAAAGGTACTTATATCATTAAACTGTCAATGATGCTTTGTGTTATTCTGCAGACTTGAATTTAGTTTCTATGGTTTTCTTTTTCTGTTCATAGACGAGAGTATTGAATCTTGGTGATAATTCTTCGTAGAGAAACATGTTTGGTAATTGTGTTTCTAATATTGACTCCCACATTTTTATTTACATATAAATAAAGAGGACCTATTGGAAATTATAATTTTTAAATGTAAAGCTAACTTCTTTTGTGAAATAACATCATGTCGTTCAGATAATTTAAATGTACAAGACTACTGCACTGTTGTTCTGTTTACAAATTCTTTCTTGAGGTTACACTAATCACACAACACACAAGTACTACTCTGTCTCCGTGCAGCTACGCTATTCACACTTCACACATCACTTGTCTTAATCAAAGATATGGAGGAAAAGAACAAACCAAAGAAACAAATTGGCCGACCCAACTTTCAGTTTAGTGACTGAACCTGGCTGTGAGGCAAAACACCCACCAAGTGCATGATCAACATTCAGAGTTATACTCTGATCGAATGCAAAATGCACATTTCACACTGTTTCAGGTTGGCCTAGGTAGCTACTGGATATATTTAGAGGCAAACTGCAAGTTTCTACAAACCAACCATGGGGTCGACAAGTAAATTTCCCTTTCCTGTGTCATTTGATCAAATAAAAACTCTTCTTTAGACAAGAAAAAAACTGCACAAACAAACATGAATTTACTAGTGCTACAGAATTGTAGACAACCAAGTGAAATTCATAAATCGTAATGCCAACAATCCTTGCTAGCTCAAACCTCAGCTCGCATCGATCACAAGCCATTCGATAAAATCAAGCCTCTTATGTAGACAAGAAAACAACTGCACAAACATACATGAACTTACTAGTGCGGTCCTTCCTTGCTTGCTTACTACTACAAGTTCTACAGAATTGTACTGTTAACTGCAAGGAACATCAAAACACTAACAAATGCATAACAACTAGCGTAACAACTTAAACTGACCAGCTAAGCCACTAGGTTAGGACTTAGGATATCAACCTGAGCACTCGATTTAATAGAAAGTGCCGAATAATTGGATTGTTGAATGGGTGACACTTTTTAGTGTTTAGATTCAAGACATACAATAATTGCATAGCATTATTGCAAAACTATCCCTAGTGCTACCCAATCACATTATGAAGCAGTACATGATCTTTGCATCCATCGGAACAAGCTAATTGAGACCTATGATGCATTCTTACTTCAAAATAGCAGTAATCATGATCGAAGTTGTGCTCATAGCATTACTGAATTCACCCTAGTGCAGTTGGACATGCACAACAACTGCATAAATTCATTCGTTTCAACTTTCTCACCTGAGCTCAACCTTGAAGAACACCCAAACAGGCAATCCGGCTCTTCGAAACCTTCGCAGAAAGCGCTCAACTCAGACTCCGACACCGGTCCTGCATTTGCATTGCACAATGAAAAAAGTTTGTCATCCATGGATACATATGCTCAAACTAACTTAAATCTCGCATGGCCTTCCCACTAATCGGCATGCCTTTTCTTTGAGTTAATCTCCCCTTCTAAAGTGTCAGGATTAATTTTCTTCAACTTGCAGCAAATGAGTGCACAGCAGGCTGCTTCGTTTGCCACTTTTAGCAAGCACACGGAGATGATCCAACAACAAAAGAAGTCCCGATCTATCTCCCATGGAACCCTAATACCTCCCAGCTAAGCCACTAGAAGAAGAAGGAAGTGGAGGGGAGGGGCTCACCTGCAGTCAAGGGCGGACGGCGGCATCGTGTGGCCTGGCTGAGCGCGGGGGCGGTGGCATCGCGTGGCCTGGCAGAGCAGCGCGGGGGCAGCGGCGGTCGTCTCCTCCTCCTCCTAGTCCTCCTCCTGGTCCTCCTCCTCCGGCTCGGGGTGCGGGGGCGCAAGGGCGGCAGCGCGGGGGGGCGTACGATGCTGCATCGCTGCTCGGTGCCGACGGAAGCTAGCCTATGGTATGATTGTTGTATATATCTATCGACTAGTATGGCCTTGGTTTATATAATGCAGCAGGGGCCTAGGATAACAAGAGTCCTAGCCAAATACGCCGGTGGGGGAGGAGTCCTTGTCTTGATCGCCAAGTCTTGCGGAATTTTCCTTGTATGCGGCAGCTGACCGGACAGGCCCATGAGTATACGGCCATGGGGGTCCTCAGCCCAATCTAACAGATCGGGAGATGACGTGGTGAGTACCCCCTAGTCCAGGACACCGTCAGTAGCCCCCTGAGCCGGTCTTCAAGTTTAGGGACGCTCCTCGATTCTTCCGAACCTTTCTTCATCTTCAGTCGTCGGTCTTGAAAACTGGTTCAACAAATCTTCTCATCTTCGATCTTGAGGATCGCCGAAATGCATTCGACGAGTTTACACGTCGGGTACCCGAGGAGCCCCTTTTAAGTTTTCGGCCTTTATCAATGCCTTGTTATTTTTATGCCACACCTCGGGTTTGAAGTTGTTCCCGGGCGGCAACATTCTCTTGCGTCCGAGCTCCAACACCGGACTGCATTCGAGGTATCTTTTGCAGCCGAGCACCTATGCCGGACTGCTTCCCATCTCTAATGCCAGACTATGTATCCGAGCTCCAACGCCGAACTGTATCCGAGGTTTCGTAAATCACCTTGGTTCAAAGAAGTTTGAAGGAGTTTAGCCGAGCTTAATGTCGGAAATGCCCTCTATGGAGCCAGCCACTAGCGCCCGAGCTTTATGCTGGACTGCTTCCGAGGTGTTGCACCACCCCGAATGTGGTCCGATTTTTGTCAATATTTTTGATTGGTGCAATTTATTCTCTGCCGAGATACATAGCCAGTAGCCCTCAAGGTGGGTATCGGTCTAAAACCCGAGATGCCCATGAAGGATGACATAAGACCGCTGATCCCCGTAGCTGTTGAGACTAAGGTTGATTTGCAAAATCGGTCTGAGGATCAAGTCCTAGCTCGGTAGAATACTTCGGGACACAAAAAGTGGCATGCTCAGTCCTCAAGACTCAGGTTGGGTGCGGCCGACCAACCTGAGGATCAAAATCTCCTCGGAGACTGTATTACACTTAAAATTTTCTGCATTAGACAGGCAATGCAGTAGCCCCCGAGACACTGGTCGGGTGGCAACACCATATTAGGAGTAGCCCCCGAGCCTTAATGCGGGCACGGGAGGCCAAATTAAGGATCGATATCCATAGTAAAATCACAAATTATGTGTAATGACTCTATGTATCCAAGTACTTTATGTCATTAATGCTCGGATCCGCATTGTACAAAACTATGTTGACCGACCATCGGCTTCAACCTCCCCGGCCAGTAGCCGAGGAGTGTTTGTCCTATTTTATAAAGCCTTTATGAGGGCAAAGATTTACGACAAACAAGGCAATCTGGCCATACGGTTTTATAAGCAAAGGTACGCAGAGAGATATGTTATATTGCTGCTTAACAGAAGAAATGTCTTCAAAATAAAATAGTCCCGCTATCGGTTCCTTTCTTTGGGTGGTCATGCTAAGCATGATCATGAAACCTCATCTCCAATGTAAGAGCAAAATATCAACGATTTAGTTTGGGAGGCCAGTTAATAGCCCCCGGTAGTGTTCGGCGACAGTCGAGGTCAGGCCGTAAACACTTCGGCCATTGTTATGAATGACCCGTCGTTTAACACCGTCATCGGATCGCTGACCAGTTTACACTTATTGTGACAGTCAGTTTTCGGCTTTCTCCACTGACGTGCTTAACCAAGTGAGCTAGAAGCACAATTGCAGTGGTTCTCCCTTTGCACACCTAGCCGAACAAAGCGGAACGTAGGGGGCAAGCGTAGGAGCCGGGCAACCCAACTATTGACTGAAGACACAATTCGAAACCGATGCATATAGAGCAATATCCGAGAATGTTTTTGCCGAATCTCTAAAGATGGCCGGAGTTGCACTGCGAGACTTGTGCTGAAAACACACAAATAGTTGAAAAGTGCCATGGGCTCGAAAAGCCAAAAAACTTATTCAAAAGGTTAATGTCCGAACTAGATCAAGTGTTCGGTGCCAATCCGAAAATTGGACTTTAGAAAAAAAAAAGGTGCTTCTGCAGTGCTTTAACATGACACATCCTATCTCAAAACTTCAAGCGGGTCAGCCTACGGCTTCAACCTCCTATCCTGAAGGCGGAGTACTTCTTACTAGGCCAGTTTAGCAAACTAAACTCTAGCGGCTTTGAGAGAGAAATTAGGCTCCCGGGCTAGTGACCGCACACTTGTGTCGAAAAAAGGAGTGATGAATAATAATAAAAACTTTGCAACGACTAAGAAGAGAAACGCGTAATATAAAACGGCTCAAATAAGCATAAGAGCCCCCAAGTGACTTGGGTAAAAGAATGATTGTATGTACCAAATACTTGTATCATATCTATGTTCACCCGAACTTTATACGCGTCTTAACCGACCGTCGGCTTCTCCCTCTTCGGCAAGGGCCGAAAAGTGTTATGTACTCCACCTATCGAGAATATCGACGGTGTTTCCGATAACCAGGCAATCAGGCCATAAGGCTATAACAGACAAAACGCGCTCAAGGAACTTGTGCTATATTACTAGCAAAGTGTAAGAAGCATCTTCGAAGAAAATAGTACCCCCACCGATACCTTTCTTCGGTGCTCATTATTACTATGAGACTTTGTGCAATAGATTTTTTGTACTCATGAGTTCTGTTGTGTGCCGACCATGATTGAAAACAATAAGAGCGCTAACTTTCGGCTTCACCCAGTCTGAGGTCCGGCTCGGGTGACCCGATCATGACAATTGCAGAGGTTCTCCCTTTACTCCCTAGCCGAACAATCGGGAACGTAGGGTTAAGCATAGGAGCCAGGCAACCCAGCTTGCAAATTGCTTAAGTCAATATGGTGCATATTGTGGTGTAATACACGAACAAGGAACAAAGCCGTACAAGTATAATCATATGCAAGAGGAAAAAGCTTCATGAAGGAAGCCCCCAAGTAAATGGGGTATTTGAATTTGCACGTCACAAACAAAGTTTGGACAAGGAAATTTTTACAAGCAACTTTTTTCCAAAAAAGTATAATGCTTGGTCGAGCCAAACACAAGGCATGAAGGCAACTTAGCTGGTTAATGTGTTCGGTATTGATGACGCGGTCCGAGCTTGATGCGGGACAAGGTTCCATCCCACAAGCCGGTCCCGAGGTGGCGGAGCAAAGAGCTCGGCACTCTGAAGTGGTGACATAACACGGTCAATGCAGGACGGTAGGGTGATGCCGAAGTCCCCGGCATGGGGTAATGAAGTGTTGACGAAGCCCCCCGTCCAGCCGAGGTGACGCCAAAGGATATAGTCTGGATGGATCATTTACCTGTGCACAAAAACTAGTGCAAACCAGAGATAATATTAATAATAATAAAAAAATTCGTTGCATAACAAATAATTTATGCAAAGTGAGTAATAAAAGAAATATGGCCTGGCACCAAAGTCAATGTCGATGCAGGGCGGCGGCGTGATGCGGTAAAGGCATGGCAAGGCCTGAATTCACAGGTCGGTTCGAGTTCCGGATGCGGCGTTCGCCGGACTATGTACGGAAACTGACCGGACCACCATACGACCGTCGTTAATGCGGCCACCATTTGATAGACCTGCGTACATATAATGGACAAACCAGAGTAATAATTCGTTGGGAAAAATGAACCCAAACAAGCAAAAGATACTAGGATTAATAGCACCTGGCTTATTTGTTGTAGCAACCCGAAGAAAGGTGATTCCCAAAATTGAGACTCGATCCGCACACCTATCGCCTGATGGGCGATAAAGCAACGGCATGGCGATGCTGGCAAAGGTTGGCTCGCCGAGGCAAAGCCCTCGGTCCAGCTAACGTGACGGAGCTGGTCGGCCAGCGACACCGAAGTCTCCGGAGTAGGTTGATGAAGAGATGATGAAGCCGCCGGTCCAGCTAACTTGATGAAGCCTCGGTGTCAACCGATGAGTCGAAGTAGGTCGTCGTGATGGACACCAGCTTGAAAAAGCAACAGTGCGGCCCTGCTGATGCAGGTCGTGACGTGGTCGATGCCGGCTCGATGAAGTGACCGTGTGGCGATGCAGGTGTGCCCGCTCCGTGTAATCCGTGGGGCGGCGATGTTGGTGATTATTTATCCTTCGCGATGCCGGCCTCTTGTTCGGCTTGCCGAGATGATGATCCAAAGAAGTTGAGCGCGGCACAACAAAGTGACGACGTGTCTAGCGCAGGTCGGCAGCCGTGGAGCAATATTGCCGGACTGGTTTGACACCAACATGACGTTGAAGATCATGTTCAAAAGATTTTAAGGCTAGCGGGATGTGTTCAGGAACAAAACACGATACCCCATACAAAACTTCCTTCAAAAAGGATGTCCGAATTCCCGTTCATAAAAAGATGAACTCGGGTCGGATTCGTTTTCGCGCAGAAAACAGATCCGAAAAGTGATGCACTAATCGGAAGGTTCCCGGAGTTTGGACGGTCGGATCGAGCTGAAATTTTGGGAGGTGGTCGATGTAGGAATGCCGCAGCCGATCAACGGTTGGATCTTCCAAAGGAAGTCCGAGCTAGAAGATGGACACCACGCCCTAAACTCGTCCAGATTCTCGTCCAGATTTTAGAGGGCTCCGGTATATCATAGATTGTCGGAGATTCCTCCATCGGAACTCGACGAAATTTAGCGTGGCTGTTGTAGACGTAATTCCACACTATTCCATTGAAGCAATCGTCAAACCAATGCTCGAGGAGGCGGTGACGACGGATACAAGTTCGTTGTCCAGAAAAACAAGACGGTCGCCCGAGAGCAATGTTGACGTTGAGCCCTCGGGCTCCCTGGATGATTCCTCTGTGATCTTGATAGAGATCGGAGCTGATGTTGATGAAGGCCCTCATCCGAACATGAAGATCGGAGGTAGGGCGCAGTCCTTGGTCGAACCAAGGTGATCAGTCGAGATGGTGACGAAGATGGCGAGGTCGCAGTTGATCTGCAGGCGAGCCATCGACCTTTTGCCGAACACACAGCGGAACTCTCAATGAAAGCACCAATGTCGGTGTCAAAACCGGCGGATCTCGGGTAGGGGGTCCCGAACTGTGCGTCTAAGGCGGATGGTAACAGGAGACAGGGGACACGATCTCTGCTTTGATAAGACGTGCCAAGGAAACCGCCTTGCTAAACGCGCTGAGGTGGAACAGTAAAATGATTCGAATAAAGGCTTGGCCGTGGTGTGATGTCACGCTACGGAATACGTCAGCAGATTAGATTGGTACATATATTATTCTCTCTACGGTGGTATGTGGAACTTATTTTGCAGAGCCGGACACTATCCTTGTGTTCAACATCTTCTATATGTTTTTTAGATGAGGAAGCCGCAGAGCGCGAGGGAGACCGGACGCGAGGTGGCGAACCCGGCTGCGGGTGGAGGGGGGCGACGAGGGAGGCGGCGCTCGGCTCGGGGAC
>NC_041387.1:403422094-403422677 GCF_002162155.2 Triticum dicoccoides
GACGAGCACGGGGGCGGTGGTTGTCGGTGGTGGATTGGGCGCGGATGATATGAGGCAGGGGGGAGATTAGAGGGAAATGTGGATTGGGGATTTAGTGTGGGGGGAAGCTTACTAATGGCGCACCCCGCAGCGGTGTGCCATTAGTATGTTCTTTAGATAGCAATGGCGCACCCCACTTCGGTGCGCCATTAGTAATCTTTTTTTTATATAGCAATGGCGCACCAGCCAGAGGTGCGCCATTAGTAATCTTTTTTTATATATAGCAATGGCGCACCAGCCAGAGGTGCGCCATAAGTAATTTTTTATTATTATTTTTTGTTGCATCTAATAATTTTTAAGAAAATGAAAATGAATATGAAAAAGTAATATTTTTTTATAAAAACAGTAATAATTTTTGTAAAAATATCATCAAATTTGTTATTTGAAAATATTTATGAATATGAAAAAATATCATCAAATTTATTATTTGAAAATATCATCAAATTTGTTATTTGAAAATATAATCAAATTTGTTTTTTTTTGCAATTTTAGTTGCATTCATTTGTGACGGTGGAGCGGGCCGGGGAGGGTGCGGTGGGTCGTC
>NC_041387.1:403422898-403470679 GCF_002162155.2 Triticum dicoccoides
GGGGGTGCTCGGCGGTGGTGGAGCGGGGGAGGGTGCGGTGGGTCGTCGGCAGCGGTGGAGTGGGGGAGGGTGCGGGGGGTTGGCGACGGCGGCCGGTGGAGCGGGGGAGAGGGTGCGGGGGGTGCTCGGCGGCGAGGGGGCCCGGATCTGGCGAGGTGGGATAGCGATCGAGATGGAGGGGGATCGACACCGAGTGTCCATGAAATTTACAAACATTCATGAGTTCAAAAGTGCCCATGAAATACAATCGAGAAATGAAGGCTACAATTTAAATACAATCGATCTTAGCTAGCTATATGTTCACAATCTTCTTGCCCTTATTTTTCGTAAATGGAGTTCTTCTCTTGAACGGACGTCCTTTAGGTAGGGTGGTCCTGCTTCTTCTTGTGGTGTATGCTGATACTTCATCGTCGTCGTCATGTTCCATCTTCAGGTCGCCGTACTTGTCGAAGTCTTGCTCATTGGCGACTCCATCCATTCCGATGATCTTCCTTTTGGCTCTCCTGACGACAACACGACTGGGCTTTGGCGGGTCGGTAATGAAGAAGCATTGGTCCAGTTGGGAAGCCAGTACCCATGGCTCATTTTTCGCGGTGACATTTGCGCCCGCGGTCTTGGATTTGGCTTCGGGTATAACCATGGTGGTGAAATACCGGTCTTCTTTTATGATGCTCTTGGCCCATCTGACACGGAACATCGGGACCTTCTCTCTAGCGTAGCTCAGCTCCCAGATCTCCTCGATCCTTCCGTAGTATCTGTCCTTGTCGTTACCGGTGTAGGATTCCATTGTTACCCTGGAGTTCTGATAACCATCGCTCTTCATGTCCTTTCCCTCGGTGTAGAATGTGTAGCCGTTGATATCGTGCGCCTCATATGTCATCAGGTTGTGCTCGGCGCCCTGTGACAAGGAGAATATGATTTGATCTTCCGCAGAAGAATCCTCATGTAAAGGGTACGACAGAAGCTTCTGCTTGAACCAACGCGTAAAACATGAGTTGTGCTCTTTGATTATATCTCCGTCCGTCCTCTGTTGGCCTCGGTCATTGTACGTCTTCTCAATAAAGGTTTTGTGCTCTACCACCCAAGGATCGACCACGTCTATGTGTTGTAGGGCGACTAGGTTTGCTCTTTCAAAGTCAGCGAGTCGACCCTCGAAGTCGACATGCATTTCACGGCGACCCTCACGGTGACCCCCTCCCAGCGAGCCTGCCGAGGTTCCTGTTGACGGGCAGACCAACGGGGTTCTCGATGCCTAGATAATTCATGCAGTAGGAGATGCACTCTTCGGTCAGAAAGCCCCTAGCTATGCTTCCCTCTGGACGTGACATGTTGCGAACGTATCCTTTGATGACACCATTCATCCTTTTGAATGGCATCATGCTGTGCAGGAACATCGGCCCGAGTTGGATGATATCCTCCACGATATGGACCAGCAGATGCACCAAAACGTCGAAGAATGCGAGCGGGAAGTACATCTCAAGCTCGCATAGTATCACCACGATCTCTTCCTGTAGCCTTCTGAGTTGCCTCATGCCAACCGACTTCCGAGAGATGACATCGAAAAAGTTGCATAGGCCAAATAGCATTTCACGGACGTGCGCGTCCATGATTCCATGGATTGCAACTGGAAGTATCTGCGTCATCAGCACGCGACAGTCGTGAGACTTCATCCTGCTGAACTTCTGCTTTGCTGGGTCTAGGTATCTGCTTATCTTCCCTGCGTAACCGTAAGGAAGTTTTACTCCTACGAGGCAGATGAAAAACTGATCGATCTCCTCCTGACTTAGAGTGAAGCACGCGGGAGGGAAGTCATTTCTGGTCTTCTTGGCCTTTTTGCCTTTGCGACGACTTTCCGTGTCCTGCTTCGCCTCATCATCATCATCATCATCATCATCATTAGCGTGAAGCTCCTCCCTGATGCCCATTGATTTCAAGTCTGCCCGTGCTTTCGGCCCATCTTTGGTCCCCTCTGGCATGTTGAGCAGGGTACCAAGCAGACTCTCGCACACGTTCTTCGTGATATGCATGACATCAAGGCTGTGAGGCACACGGTGGATCTTCCAGTACGGCAAGTCCCAGAAAATAGACCATGTTTTCCATACCTTCAGCAGTGGCTTTGGCACCTTTCGCTTCTTTCCCGGCTCTGGCGCCTTTTGCTTCGTTCCCGACAGTGGGCAATCTTTCCAATTTTTCAACAGCTGGTCTATTTCATCGCCGCTCCTCGTACGTGGGCGTCTTCGGGGTTCGATTACACCATCGAACAGATCCTTGCGTTTCCTCCATGGTTCATCATCGCGAAGCCACCTTCGATGTCCCATGAACACGGTTTTCGAAGACCCGGGATCTCTATCTAGCTGGCGATATGTTGTGTCATCCATGCACCTGACGCATCCAGAAAATCCGTGGACCACCTGCCCCGCGAGATATCCGTAACCGAGATAGTCGTGCACCATCGTGAGCAGTGCGGCTCTCATAGGGAAATATTCTTTCTCTGCAGCGTCCCACGTATTGGTTGGCGTATTCCACAGCTTGTCTAGCTCCTCTTTCAGCAGCCCCAAATACAGATTGATGTCGTTCCCTGGTTGTTTTGGCCCTTCAATTAGCATACTCATGTGAATGTACTTCCTCTTCATGCACAACCAGGGGGGAAGGTTGTACATACACACAAACACAGGCCAGGGGCTATGTGTGCTTCTATGGCTGCCAAACGGATTGACTCCATCGGTGCTCGCGCCTAGCACGATGTTCCTTGCATCCTTCCCAAATTCTGGGTATTCGAAGTTCAACGCTTGCCACTGGCTCCCATCCTTAGGGTGACTCAGCATCTTGTCTTTTTTATTTATCTCCGGATCATTTGCGTCATCTTCTCGCTTCTTCTCCTCCCTATCCGCGTGCCAACGCAGGAGCTTTGCTACCTTAGTGTTGGGGATATAACTATTTGTGTAAGCCGCCCAGGAGGAGCCGGGTTACGCAAAGAAGACTCATCAGAAAGAAGCCCAAGACCAAGCATGAAGATGGCGGTTCAATAAAGGGTCTAAAGCCCACAGGCGGCTTAAGGCCCGTAATGGTAAACCGCCATGATGACATGACTTGTAACATAACGTAGAATTAACTAGTCACCGAGCCGGACCCTGTTTATGAGCCGGCAGGGACTCTGTAGGCCGCAGGGCGTTAACCCGTGTATATAAGGGGACGACCTGCCGGCGGCTTAGGGACAAGAAACAACTCATCAAGAACCGGGCAAAGCGTATCTCGCTCCCTGGTTATCGAAACCTCAAGCAATACCAACCCAACTAGACGTAGGCCTTACGTTCATCGTAAGGGGCTGAACTAGTATAACTCTCTCGTGTCCTTTATCCCAATTAACCCCTTTAAGCTTCCTAGTTGCGATGGCTCCACGACTAAGTCCTTGCAAGAGGACATCTGCCGTGACAATTCCACGACAGTTGGCGCCCACCGTGGGGCCAGCGCACGGTGGATTTGAGTTCTTGAAGGGCAGCTTCGAAGGGCTCAAGGGATATGTAGTGGCCGGATGACCAAGAGTCGCCGCGGCAAGATCTACATCGATGACGAAGGCTGGGGCCCCGACGCCGGCTCAATTGAGTACGGGTACCGGGTCCCCTTAGGCAGAATCCACGTCTTCATCGGTCGGATTGGTGAGCCGGGCCCTGAGCCGGACAATTGCAGCACCCTCATCGAGATGGCTCAGCGTGCGAGACCCGCCCGAGGTCAACCCGTCATGAAGCGTGCCTTCATGGGCTGCATCCACGAAGAGGAACTTTCTGAAGGATCTGAAGATGGTGGTGAGACGGCCGTCCTCTCTGACGGTGATTCGTCCACCGGTTCAACAGATTCGCTATATCATGTGCAAGATGGCATGCTTGGGGGCTATTCCGATGGCCCCAGTATTCCGGACCCCTATGAGCCGCCAAGATGGGCAGGAGTCTTCATGGCTGGGACTCAACCCGGCCAAAACTCTACAACCGCTGCAGCAGTAACGGCCGGGTCAGGAGCGGCCAGGGCAGGAGGCCCTGTGCGCCCGCCGGCTTAGATACTAATGGATCTCATGGATAAGCTTACGGCCCTGTTAACCGCCATGGTTATTCCTGCAAATCAAGATGAGCATAACGCGGAGGTGGCACAGGTGCGCGAGGAGATAGCTCGGGCCAAGGAGGCCTTGGCAGCTGAGGACACCAGGTTAGCTACAGAACGGGCGGCTTTGGATGCACGGGCGCAACAGCTCCAGTCAGAGGCTTTCCAGCTTATGATGAACCTGAACGCATCTAATGAGGTGATGAGAAGGAGGCGCCAGAAAACTCAATCCTGTTTGCCTCCGATTTACGACCCTCGGAACCTTTTCGCTACACCCGGTGCCGGCCCTAGCAACCCGCCTGAAGCAAATCAGTTCATGACAGCCGGAGCGGGAGGACCGGCTCAGCCTCGAGAGATGGCACATCCTCATGGGAGTATGGCTCCTCCCCGTTATGTACCAATACCACCGGGTCACTTTTCCAACCCCATGGAGAACTTAATCGCAGCATCGGCGCGTTTGGCGGCTATCCCAGTGGACGGTGATGATCCGACAGCGGTGGAGACCCGGAGGATCAGAGAACTTGTCCAGACGGCCCAGGATCAGCAAGAGACTTATTCTTATAGCCGGGATAGGATTCATTTGACTCCTCCACCTTGGTTAGCACCGCCTCGTCAAAACCGGAGTCCAAGTTACAGCAGGCACGTGGAGTCAGAAGCTTTGTCAAGCAACGCCCAGCGCTGTAACCAGCCCGGTGGCTATAACCCGGTACAAGACCGAATACGTCAGGAGAATGAGCGGGCGGCTCATCTAGCGGCTCAACAGACGGCTCATCAAGATTTCCCAGAGTATCCGACGACTTCCTTTGAGACGGAGTGGCTACTAGAACCGGCGGTGTTCCTTGTTTGGTGCTGGCCCTGCGTCATGTTTGCCTACCCAAGGACTTC
This sequence comes from Triticum dicoccoides, assembly GCF_002162155.2. NCBI lineage: Eukaryota > Viridiplantae > Streptophyta > Magnoliopsida > Poales > Poaceae > Triticum > Triticum dicoccoides. The sequence continues at coordinate 403,427,876 of NC_041387.1, forward strand.
AAGGGACCTCGAAGGGTGCCGAATTACACGGCCGACTTACAGCCCGGAGCGTGGATCGAAAGTTATGAGATGGCCATGGAGCTGTTGGAAGTCAGCGACGCGACAATGGTGAAGTACTTCACCATGATGTTGGATGGAACGGCCCGGTCTTGGTTAAAGGGCTTGCCGCCCAATTCCATTAGTTCATGGATAGAGCTAAAGGCCCGATTCATCCAGAACTTCAAAGACACTTGCAAGCAATCTATGTCGATTGTGGACTTGACTGTCGGATTTCGGTTTCCGGCAGACCCTCAAGGTTCGAACACTGGGGTGCACGCGGAGATCACATCTCCAGCCTACCCATGTCTCACCGCCTCGCCAGGATCTAAAACTACACGAAGAACAACACAAGGGACACGAGATTCATACTGGTTCAGGCCACCATTGTGGTGTAATACCCTACTCCAGTTTGTGGTGTGGTGGATTGCCTCTGAGGCTGACGAGGAATAGTACAAGGGAAGAACAGCCTCGCGAGGGTCTATTCTTGGATGGTGCGATGAACTTCTAGGGGGAGTTCAGTCGCTTCTCTCTTTCTGTCTTTCTATACTTGTTCTCTCGATCCCTCTATCCTGTGGGTGGCTAGTCCTATTTATAGGCGAAGGCCCTGGGCCTCTTCCCAAATATTGAGCGGGAAGGGTGCCAACAGTTGGCCGTTTTGAAGGGGAACATCTAGTACACTTATCCTGACTAAAGTTGGTCCTCGCCTGCCAAAGACCCTGAGATGACGCTGGCTTGGGCTCCACGATGACCTCTGTTCTGCCGTCCTGCGGGTCTTGGTCTTGTTGAACCGAAATTGTTGCCTTTGCTTGATACCCTTGCCTGCACTTGCCCCCTTTGCACCAAAGAGGAAACAAGGACTCTGCGCAGGCCGGTGCCCGCTTGGCGCCTGCCTGGCCTTGGTCGTCATGGCTTGCGTCATGGGCACCTCGTGAGGTACCCCGCCTTGATCTCTCCGCCTCCTCGCGAGCCAGCCTGACGAGGCCGTGCCTGAGGAAGCCTCCTGTTGTCCGCCCCGCGAGGCTTGGCCCCTCGCGAGGGTCTTGGGCACGTGTTGATGAAGATGGGCTGCGCTGGGCCACTCCTTGAGCCACGCTGCAGGCCGCATGCAGGCAAGTCTGGGTACCCCCATTCCCAGAATGCCGACAGTAGCCCCCGGGCCCAAGGCACGCTTGGACTTGGCTTAGCAGAGAAGCGAAGAGGCAAGTGCGAAGCGCTGCGAGCCCCAGTAGCCTGCGGGCTTGGGCGCCGCGTGGCGGTTGATTGGACGTGGGCGTCCTGGCTCCCCCACGACGCCTCGGTAACTGCATGATTTGACAAGTCCCTGCATGCAAAATGGGTCATGATTACCTGTGATCGTGGAAGTCGACGGTTGGCCTTCCTCGGCTATATGTACGGAACGGCACGAGCCCTTCTAGCCCATCTCTTCCTGCTACTCTTATTCTTCCTCTTCGTCCTTGCTCCTCCTCATGCCAATGGCACCGATCCATCGGTTTTCCGCCGAAGAGAAGGGAAAGGCCCCCCGAGAGGGTCCTGTCCCGCTTCCTCCAAAGAAACTGCTCGTCTCTCGCCACGGGGAAGGGGGTGCTTGGCAGGAGGTGTCGAGGCCATGGTTCGAGCGACCGCCACCGGGATTCCCACTGCCCTTGTACGCCCAGATCGAGGGTCCTGAAGGCGCTGGCGCCGAGCGGCATCGCCAGAGGCGCCGTTGCCGCCGGCGGATCACGGCGGTGCGCGTCGTTCCTCCTAGAGTTCACGCCGAGGGCTCTTCTCGCGAGTTCGTGCTTCACGCTGTCACGCCTCCTCGGTCTTGGTTTCGCCTCCCTCCTTCCTTCGCCTTCGAGATCCCGCCGAGAGGGCCTATTGAGCTTTGGCTGCAGCATGCTGACTGCAGTACCCCGGTGACCGAAGCGGAGGTCGAGGTCGTCGCGCCGGGCAGGGTCTACCTGACCCGTGGCTGGGGCGAGATCGCCCGGGTCTACAGGACGGGTGGCGCCCTCGCAATCCACCTCGAGTACGACGGTGCCTCCTTGATGTTCTTCAAGGTCTTTGACGCGGAGGGACGCCGGCTAGAGTGCTGCATTGAGAAAGGCTACCGGGGCCCTGCCGCGGCGAGAACTAGGCTTGTCAACCACTTCCCCAGCAGCTCCTCAGGCAGCGGAGGTGTCGGAGGATCCAGCGACTCTGCTGAGCTCCTCGCGACCCCGGAGACGAGTGACGACAGCTACGAGCCCCCGAGCTTGCATCGCTCCCAGAGGAGGGTGGGCTCGTCAGGCCGCCGTCGCCACTGATCTGTATGGGGTTGGCGCCAGTGGCTGACGACCCACTGTTGATGATGGCGCCTCATGCGGAGGCGCACATAGTTAGCACTCTTTAGGATTTTCTCCTTTTGTTCCCTGCGAGGAATCGAAGAACACACCCTGCGGGGGTTTGTAAGGTGCTTGTAGTTCCATTTGCTAATATGATCCTTATCATGAAGTGGTGAGGGATGCTCGTCCCATCTTAGCTTAGTTCCTCCTTTCGAACCTCGCGAGGACTTGACACTCTGCGCTGACAGGTCCCGGTCACAAGGCAGGCTTCAGCCGTTGCTGGTATGCCAGGTCGCGATGCCGTGGTCAAGGCTAGGAGGTGAGCGGCCCGGGGTCCAGTAAGAGCCCCTGAGTCGCGATGCTCAGGAGGTCCCCTTTAGTGCTGAAGCAGCCATCGTTCGGTGAGAAAGGAGCGCAACGTCGCCAAAACGGAACTGCATTAGGTGCGAGGTTGATGCTGCGATAGCTAGTGTTTCCGGAGGATGACTTATCTCGGGGGTTAGAAACCGCTCCTTGGCGCGGCGCCGGGCCCTCGTGCTGACAGCTGAGGAGTCGCCTGGTGAGGTCCCCACGTGCCTCTTCCCTCTCGCCTTTGCTCCCCCTCGTGCTGTACGTTCTTAGGTCCCGGCCCTCGAGCGGGCTCAGCCGTCGCTGGTATGCCAAGTCGCGATGCCGTGGACAAGGCCAGAGGGTGAGGACTGGAGAGCCAGTAAGAGCCCATGAGTCGCGATGCTCAGGTACCCCCCCCCCCTTAACGTGCAAGCGGTTCGCGTGGACGAGAGCGAAGGAGACGCTGCAGAGGCCTCGCCCGACGCTGCTCCTTGAAGCGATCCGGCGAGTTCACCATGAGAAAAGTGAGGGTTTGCCATTACAATTGACGGCCAGCTGCTGGTTGCTCTAGGAAGGTGACGAGGCACTGAAGGCTTGGTGAGGTGGCGCCCTGCGGGGTTGCCGCGGCCAGAGCTCAGCCATCCAGGTTTGTCAACGTTGCAGGGACGGACAGAGCGCAAGTGTCGTGCCATGAGGGAGCAACTCCATCAGTTGGTGTCAATCGAGCGGGCGATTAAGTCAAGCACGTTAATCATGAAGGAGCAAATCCATTTAGGTAGACGCAGAAAAAGACGATCACCGTTGGGTCGGGCCCGAGTGACTTTGGGGATGATGCAGCCCGAGGGGCGCCCCCGATAAAGTAAGCTGAAAACATGAACTAAAGGGATACATGCCACAGGGACGGACCCAATGCGGCCTGGGAATGATGCAGCCCTGGGGGGTGCTCCCAGCTGAAAATGAAACTTGAAGGATGTCACCTGATGATGCTGAACACGGAGGGATGCTGAAGTAGCGGACGGTGTGCGCCGCGAGAGACGATCATCACGAGCCCCCAGGCCCAGGGGCCTCGGGAGGCTCCGGAGGCGCTGGCGGCTCCTCACGGACCATCTCCATCTCCGCCAGGACTGTGGAGTGCCTGACTGCCTGAGCCTCCAAGATGCTCCTCACGAGGCACTGACGCACATCAGCCACGTTCAGCAGGTCGTAAGGCATGCGAACATAGTTGTGGGGTGGACCTTCGCAGCGTCCCACGCGTGAGGGCCAGAGGCGCTCCTGAGAGGCGGCTCGGTTGAGTCCTGGTATGTCGATGCAGATGCGCAGCCCACCATCCTCGCCTGGATGGGGAGCTACGGCGGGTAAGCGGCGGCTGCCACTCATGACTCTTGACTCCTGCAGCTCCTGAATGATCTCGCTGACGAATTCCTGAGGGTTTGGCCCTCCTTGCCTTGCTTCCTTCCAAGGAAAGCGTGCTTTGAAGCACGCCTCCAAGTGGTGCCCGAGCGCCTCCCTCGTGATCTTAGCCAAGTCGATGGCCCTCCAGGAGAGAGCCCCCGAGCCTTGCTCGAAGAGGGCGACGGGCGCGCCTTCCTATGCGACAAAAGGAGGTGCCCCTTGAACAGGCGCGGACCCTGAGAGGCCTGCCTCCCGAGGGGTCGGGCCTTGCGATGTCTTCTTCTTCTTAGGAGCAGCCTCGGGAAGCCTCCCGTTCCTGTGATCTGGGTCTTCAATTGATGCGGCTAGGAAAGCACGTTCCAGAGAACACACAACGTCTCTCTCTTCACAGGGCACCGTGATGACTCCACCGCTTCCTGGCATCTTGAGGACATTGTAGCCGTGATGGGTCACGGCCATGAACTTTGCCAGGGCTGGGTACCCGAGGATTGCATTGTACGGCAGGCGGATGTGAGCGACATCGAAGTCAATGAGCTCGGTGCGGTAGTTGTCGCGCTTCCCGAAGGTAACATGAAGGCGGACCTGCCCTATCGGAACCGTGGAACCATCAGTGACTCCTGAGAAAGGCTTGGTTGGCTGCAGCTGATTGTAGGGAACTTGAAGATTGTTGAACGTCTCGACGGATAGGGCATTGAGCCCTGCTCCGCCATCGATGAGGGTCCTCGTGACTTGCACATTGCTGATGATTGGGGAACAAAGCATCGGGAGTACTCCTGCTGTGGCCGCGCACTTGAGCTGATCCGCTGAGTTAAACGTGATAGCGCACGCCAACCACCTGAGAGGTCATGTGGCCTCAAGCTTGGGGAGGACTGCATTCACTTCGCGAGCAAACTGCTTGAAGATGCACTGAGAGGCCGGGGCCTGAGCGCCGCCCAAGATGCAAGCGATTGCGCGCGGCTCCTGGAAGCCTCCAGCCCCCTCGTCCTGGTGATGGTCTTCATTCCTCCTCGGCTGTGGTGGCAGAGGAGGGAGGCACGCGTTGCCTTGTGGGCGATCCTCGCGAGGCTGATCCCTCCAAGCCCCCTCGCGAGGTGGGTCTCTCCAACCTCCCTCACGAGGCTGCTCCTGCCAGCGGTCCTTGCGAGGCCGGTCACGCCACCCTTGGCGAGGGCCACGGTCTTCCCATCATCCTCCACCTCTTCCTCCTCCTCGGCCATAGCCCTGGTCGCTGCGCTCGGGGCGTCGGTCGGCACGCACGTCTTGCACGGCCCTGAGCTCTTTGCATTCGTTGGTGCTGTGGGTGTGGAGGTCGTGGTACACGCAGTATCAGCTGCCCTTGGATGACTCAGGCTGATCCCTGCCTCGCTTGGTGTCCGGCTCTGCCGCAAGCACGACAGCCCCCTTGCGCTTCACGTCCTTGGTCTTGGGCTTCTTCTCTTCCGGGTCAGCAGCTGGCAGTTCAAGGAGGGAAAGGCGCCCTTCCTTAGCCCTAGCGCACTTGGTCGCCAGATTGAACAACTCCAGGGAGGTGCACAGGTCCTCATGGATCGTGAACTCCTCCTTCATCTTGACATCGCGCACGCCGACGGAGAAGGCTGAGATGATGGCCTCCTCAGACACCTTGGGGATCTTAAGGCGAGCGTTGTTGAAGCGCTGGATGAACTTCTGCAGGGTCTCTCCCTGCTGATGCTTGATGCGGCGCAAGTCGCTCATGGCCGGGGGCCGATCGCGAGTGCGTTGAAAGTTGGCGATGAATTGGGTGTGCATCTCATCCCAGGAGGATATCGTGCCCGGAGCCAGGTGCGGACGTCGTCCTTGAGCGCCATGGGGAACCAGTTCGCCATGACCTTCTCGTCCCCGTTGGCGGCTTCGATGCCCAGCTCGTAGAGCTGGAGGAACTCGGCAGGGTCAGCCGTGCCATCATAGCGCGGGGGCAGGTCTGGCTTGAACTTGCCCGGCCAGGCCACGCTGCGCAGCTCAGCGGAGAAGGCATGACAGCCTGCAGTGGCCGCGGGATCCCTTTGGTGACGGAGAGCTTGATCTTGCGGGGCTCCGTGTGCTGCAGCCAGGTGCAGCACAGGGTCTTGATGCGCCGGAGCAGGAGCGCGTTCGTGCTGAGCCGGTGCGGGGAGCACACGGGCGGCCTCTTGGGGACGAGGGATCTCTTGGAAGCTCTTCTCTTGTTGTGCTGGCGCCGGACGGAGTGGGTTCCTCCCATGGGCCACGCGCCTTGGGGCCAAGGCGCCTTCTTGAGGGGGAGGCGGCTGAGGCGCCCCCGGAGCTTCGTCGCTCGCACAGGGCGGGGCGCGGTGCAGTGAGAGGGATGGTGCAGGGTAGCCCCTAGCGGCGCTAACAAGCTCGGTGATGCGGGCGAGCCACTTGTCGTAGAGGTCGTCAACGGGATGGTAGTGCAGGAGCTCCCGCGCCAGGAGCAGCGCGGCGTGCGCGTCCGCAGGAGCGCGACGGGCATGGGACGAGGAGCCGGCCGGAGTCAGCGATGGGGTGGCGCTGCGGCCTTCTCGCCGCATCGAAGGATGCAGAGACAACGCCTCCTGCTCATTCCCCACCGGGCCGGTGGCGGCGTTGACGGCAGGCGACGGGGAATGGCGAGGGCGCCCGCCGACGGGGGCCGTCTGGGCGACGCGAGTGGCGAGAGCAGCCCGATGCTCGGCATGGGCGCGACGTGCGTCTGACATGGATGGGACGGGCGGCGACACACAGGCGACGGAAGGCAGATTCCTGCACACCCTTACCTGGCGCGCCAAATGTCAGATTTCGGATTCCGACAGACCCTCAAGGTTCGGACACTGGGGTGCACGCGGAGATCACACCTCCAGCCTACCCATGTCTCACTGCCTCGCCAGGATCTAAAACTACACGAAGAACAACACAGGGGACACGAGATTTATACTGGTTCAGGCCACCATTGTGGTGTAATACCCTACTCCAGTTTGTGGTGTGGTGGATTGCCTCTGGGGCTCACGAGGAACAGTACAAGGGAAGAACAGCCTCGCGAGGGTCTGTTCTTGGATGGTACGATGAACTGCTAGGGGGAGTTCAGTCGCTTCTCTCTCTCTCTCTCTCTCTCTCTCTCTGTCTTTCTATGCTTGTTCTCTCGATCCCTCTATCCTGTGGGTGGCTAGTCCTATTTATAGGTGAAGGCCCTGGGCCTCTTCCCAAATATTGAGCGGGAAGGGCGCCAACAGTTGGCCATTTTGAAGGGGAACATCTAGTACACTTATCCTGACTAAAGTTGGTCCTCGCCTGACAAAGACCCTGACGATGACGCCAGCTTGGGCTCCACAATGACCTCTGTTCTGCCGTCCTGCGGGTCTTGGTCTTGTTGCACCAAAATGGTTGCCTTTGCTTGATACCCTTGCCTGCGCTTGCCCCCTTTGCACCAAAGAGGAAACAAGGACTCTATGCAGGCCGGCGCCCGCCTGGCGCCCGTCTGGCCTTGGTCGTCATGGCTTGCGTCATGGGCACCTCGTGAGGTACCCCGTCTTGATCTCTCCGCCTCCTCGCGAGCCAGCCTGACGAGGCCGTGCCTGAGGAAGCCTCATATCGTCCGCCCCGCGAGGCTTGGCCCCTCGCGAGGGTCTTGGGCATGTGTTGATGAAGATGGGCCGCGCTGGGCCACTCCTTGAGCCATGCTGCAGGCCGCGGGCAGGCAAGTCTGGGTACCCTCGTTCCCAGAACGTCGGCATTGACAAATTGTAAGCAGGAGGAGGGTGAATCCACAACTCATTGGGTGCGCCGGGTCAAGGAGATAATACATTCGTCTGATAAGATGGATGCCGGCTCTGCAGTCCTCATGTTGGAGAAGAATTGCCGCTTTGAGATGCTAAGACAGAAACTGGGGCGCCTTAAGCGTGATTGCAATGATATGGGTACGCTGATGGCAGCTTTAGTCAAATACGCCGACTCTGATAGTACCAAGGATCCCGCATCTGATGAGGAAAAGACAGGGAAGGGAAAGAAGAACGGCAATGGAAAGGGTCAGCAGCATAACCCGATGGATCAAAGAGGCAACAAGCATAAGGCTGAGGGTAACCCGGAGTTTGTGGCCAATGCCAGTGCACAGGGTAACAATCAGAGACATAAGGGAAAACCGCCCCCTCGATCTAGCAGGTCAGGCCCATCTCTTGAGCACCTACTCAATGAGCCTTGCCCGAGACACGACACCCGGGAACGACCCGCCACCCACTTATGGAAAGATTGCGCGATCATGAAGGCTTTCAAGAATTCCAACATGTTTGATGGCAATCATGGATCGGGTGGTGGCTGAGGAGCCGGCGGCTTTGATGGCCCGGGCAGCGATTCAAGTTCCGGCTTTCAGGGAAATCAAAGCGGCTATAATCAACAGCAGCCTGGTCAGGAGGGACAATAGCAGCAGCTGTCGAGTTATCAAAGCCATCCGAAGCAGCTGAATAGTGGGTAGTATCATGTGTTCATCACTAGCTTGTGCAAGCGTGACCAGAAGGTTCATACGAGGGCCATGAACTCTGTTGAGCCGGCAGTTCCCTGTTACTTAAGGTGGTCAGAGCAGCCTATTGTATGGAGCACGGAAGATCACCCGCCCCGGGTTGATAATCTGGGTCAGTTAGCCTTGGTGGTGGCGCCTCAGGTCGGTGGATATAAATTTACGAAGGTACTCATGGACGGAGGTAGCAGTATCAACATCCTCTATTACGAGACCTTTTGACGCATGGGTTTGACTGACAAAAAATTAAGGACATCCAACACCGTTTTCCATGCGGTGGTGCCTGGTAAGTCGGCATACCCGGTAGGTAAGATTGAATTGGAGGTGGCCTTTGGAGATGAATATGATTCCAGGGCTGAGAAATTGACGTTTGAGGTGGTCAAAATCAAGAGTCCATATCATGCTCTATTTGGGCGGCCGACTTATGCCAAGTTCATGGCACGGCCGTGTTATGTTTATGTGCAGCTCAAGATGCCGGGTCACAAGGGCACCATCACTATGCATGGGAGTCGAGAGGTAGCCTTGGAGTGTGAAGAAGGCGACGCGGCTTATGCTGAGTCTGTTTGTGCAGCAGAAGAGCTAAAGTTTTATCAAGATAATGTTGACCCAGCAGATATGACCTCTCTGAAGAAGCCAACTACAGAGCATGACCCGGCATTGAAGTTTAAATCGTCCGCTGAAACGAAGCTTGTTGAGTTTACTCCAGGCGACTCTTCTAAGTAGTTCAGCATCAGTGCCAACTTGGATCCTAAATAGGAAAGCGCGCTCATCGAGTTCATCAGTGAGAACCAGGACATCTTTGCATGGAAACCTCCTGACATGCCGGGCGTCCCGAGAGAACTCGCTGAGCACACTCTTAATATTGATCCGAAGTATAAGCCGGCCAGGCAATTTCTTCGACGGTTTATTGAGGAAAGACGGAAAGCTATTGGAGAGGAGGTCGCCCGGCTCTTAGCGGCTGGGTTCATTGTTGAAGTTTTTCACCTGGAGTGGTTAGCTAACCTGGTGCTCGTGCTCAAGAAGAATGGCAGCTGGCGGGTGTGTGTGGATTACACGGACTTAAATAAGGCTTGTCCAGCTGATCCCTTTGCCCTCCCCGTATTGATCAAATCATTGATGCTACGGCGGGTTGCGAGCGATTGAGCTTTTTGGATGGTTACTCTGGCTATCATCAGATCAAAATGGCAGTTAAGGACCAGGAGAAGATGGCTTTCATCACTCCATTCAGAGCCTTCTGCTATGTATCTATGCCATTTGGGCTCAAGAGTGCCCAGGCGACTTATCAGCTATGTGTACAGCACTGTCTCCATGATCAGATTGGGTGCAATGTTCATGCTTATGTGGATGACATCGTGGTGAAATCCAGGGAGAAGGAAACATTGATGTCTGATTTAAAGGAGACCTTTGATAATCTCTGGGTTTATAAGTTGATGCTTAACCCGGCCAAGTGTGTATTTGGTGTACCTGCAGGCAAGCTTCTGGGTTTTCTGGTCTCAAACAGAGGCATTGAAGCTAACCCGGAGAAGATCAAGGCAATCACCTCTTTGGCTAAACCGGCGTGCATCAATGATGTTGAACGACTAGCAAGACGTGTTGCTGCTTTAAGCCAGTTCGTAAGACGGTTAGGTGAGAAGGCCCTACCGCTGTATCAGATGATGAAGAAAACGGACACTTTTGTCTGGGGTGATGCTGCTAATACTACCTTTAAAGATTTAAAGATACAGTTGTCTGAGGCGCCGGTCCTTGCGGCTCCCATTGATAGGGAGCCGTTACTATTATATGTGGTTGCTAACGCACGAGCCGTCAGTGTTGCCATTGTGGTGGAGCACAAGGAGGCTGGCAAGGAGCATCCGGTTCAACGGCCGGTTTACTACATCAGTGAGGTGCTCATTGAGTCTAAACAAAGGTATCCACATTGGCAGAACCTTGTTTACGAAGTGTTCATGGCAAGCCGAAAGCTGAAGCAGTACTTCCAAGGTCATCCTATCACTCTGGTAAGCTCTGCCCCCTTAGGAGACATCATAGAGAATAGAGAGGCCACAGGACGAGTCACCAAGTGAACTTGGGCCTCATGGTTTGAAATACATGCCTCGGACTGCTATCAAGTCTCAAGCCCTGGTGGATTTTATCAATGATTGGACAGAGTTGCAGGCACCTGAGGAGAAGCCGGATAACACATATTGGACTATTCACTTTGATGGGTCCAGGCAGTTAGAAGGCTCGGGGGCTGGAGTTGTTTTAACTTCCCCTCGAGGTGACAAATTTTGTTATGTGCTCCAGCTTATGTTTCCTTGTACTAACAATGCAGCTGAGTACGAGGCCTTACTCCATGGTCTCCGGATGGCCAAAGAGATGAATTTGAGCCGGGTAAGGTGCTTGGGCGATTCAGATCTCGTGGCTCAACAGGTGTGAGGCAAGTGGGACTCCAAGGATCCCCTTATGGCGGCTTACCGTCATGAAGTAGATGTTGTGGCTGGGCACTTCAAAGGTTATCAAGTGGAGCACATTGATCGAAGGAAGAATGAGGCGGTTGATGCTTTAAGCCAGTAGGGATCTCAGCGTAAGCCGGTGCCGCCTAACACCTTTCTCGATGTTTTGCATAATCCTTCTGTCAAGGTACCTACAGAGGAAGAACTAGTAGTGCCAGACCCGGAGGCACAGCTGATGGTAGCTCTTCACGTCATCCCGGATTGGACAGTTCCATATTTGGCCTACATGACCCGGGGAGAGTTGCCTGAGGATGAGACCATGGCGAGACAAATCATCAGGCGGTCCAAATCTATGACGATTGTTCATGGCGAGTTACATCATTGCAGTGTCACTGGGGCATTTCAACGTTGTGTGTTGCCTGCGGAGGGTCAGGAGATACTTCGTGAGATCCATGAAGGAGATTGTGGTCATCATGCCGGTTCAAAATCTCTTGTGGCCAAGGCTTTCCGTCATGGTTTCTATTGGCTGACGGCTCATGCTGATGCGGAGGATCTAGTCAGCAAATGTGATGGATGTCAAAAATTCTCACGACGAGCTCATGTGCCGGCTCAAGAGTTGAGGATGATTCCAATTACTTGGTCATTCGCAGTCTGGGGGCTTGACATGGTTGGACCTTTCAAGAGGTCTAAGGATAAAAAGACACACCTCCTGGTGGCAGTGGATAAGTTTACAAAGTGGGTTGAGGCAGAGCCGGTCAGTAAGTGTGATGCAGCCACGGCGGTTCAGTTCATGAAAAAGGTGATCTTTCGTTTTGGTTTTCCACATAGCATCATAACTAATAATGGCACTAATCTCTCCAAGGGTGCCATGGAAGAGTTTTGTCAACGAGAACATATCCGGCTTGATGTTTCGGCTGTTGCTCATCCTCAATCCAATGGTCAAGCAGAAAGAGCTAATCAGGAGATCCTGAAGGGTATCAAACCCCGTCTCTTGGTCCCCTTACAGTGGACTCCGGGTTGTTGGGTGGAGGAGTTACCCTCTGTATTGTGGAGCATCAACACTACGCCTAACAGATCTATAGGTTATACACCTTTCTTCATGGTATACGGAGCAGAGGCAGCCCTGCCAAGTGACATCCGGCACGACTCACCCCGCGTGGCGGCTTATGTTGAGGCTGATAACGAAAAAGCTCGTCAGGATGCACTTGACTTGTTGGATGAGGAGCGAGACTTGGCAATAGCCCGCTCGGCGATTTACCAGCAAGACCTGCGCCGCTATCACAGCCGCCGGGTTAGAAGCAGAACCTTTCAGGAAGGCGACTTAGTGCTCCGGCTCATCCAGGATCAGTCTGATATGCACAAGCTACCCCCTCGTTGGGAAGGACCCTTTGTGGTCAGCAAGAATCTGAACAACGGGTTATACTAACTTATCGATGTTCGAGAGCACAAAGACTCACGTAAGTCGGAGGAGGAGACCCGCCGGCCGTGGAATATCGCCCATCTTCGACCTTACTATACTTGAGCCACCGGCTCTCAAGATGTATATATTTTTTGACCATGTATATGTTATATGAAGCAATAAAGCAGGACCTCTGTTTCTTTTCACCCTCAAAGCTTTACATGTCTTCTTTATCAGGTGGTGGAAACAACCAACAGGGAGCGGACCATATCTGAATCCGGCTTTCCCTTTGGTCCGGCTTATGATCATATCTGAATCTGGCCATGGTCACTTGGGGGCTTCCTGTTCAAACATAGGTCGCATTTGAACCAAAGAGAACATAGCTGTCGATACCCACTTGATCGACATACTGCCAAACCCACCTGGGGGCTTCTTGATCATATTTGAATCATAGCTTAACCCCTTTGGGTCTGACGTGGATCGTATTCGAATCAACGTCATTAAACAACTCTTATGGTTACTTGGAGGCTTCCTGTTCAAACATAGGTCGTATTCGAACCAAAGAGAACATAGATGTCGATACCCACTTGATCGGCATCGCCAAAGCCACTGGGGGCTATATGATCGTATCAGAATCTTAGCTTAACCCCTTTGGAACGGTTCACTGATCGTATTCGAATCAGAGGCCTTTTAAATTTTGTTTATTATTCATCATACTTTGTAAGTGTAAATGTTTGACTATCGTGAGGCCTTTCTCGAAAGAACTATGGGGTTCTCGTTCCACCGGTTTAATATTGGTCACTTCAGTTGTTAAGGGCCACGTGAACATCATATGTGCCAACTTTCAAGAGTTAAACTTACCCTCATGATTTAGGTCACATAAACCGGCGAGATTACCAAAAGGATTGCAGGTATGCTATTGTGATTATGTTTAACAAATATAATCATAAACCGGCCTTTATTTGATGTTTTGGTTCGCACTCCGGGTTATCAATACCTTATGTGACCCCCGATGCGATAAGTCGCCAAGGGAGTTCTGCTTGTTTTATATGCAGGATAAGGCAAGCAAATTTTTAACATCAAAGAAATAAAAGGTCAACATAAGCTGGAAGTATATAGCGATGGCGGCTTACGAAAGTATTAAGCGCCGTAAACATGCGTGAAGGCATGACAAAATTCGAGAGGTTTTTCTACCCAATTACAAGACTCCTTGAGTCTGAATAATTAAGCATTGTTTTCGCAAAGTCATAAACGCCTGGCGGTTCACTCCTTTGGTTGGCTTGAAGATTCCGGGTTATCCTTCTCCGCTTCTCTGTCGGCTGCCCTGTCCTGGAAGGTTGACGAGGCCTAGTCAATGCCACTCAAGGCTTCAAACTCAGCTTCATCAACTATTAAACCGGCTAGGTCCACTTCAGGGGCAAAGGTATGCTTACGAGTTGGAGGGATCAGGTTGACTTCATCATAGTTAGGTGTTGGAATTCTCCGGTTCTCACTGTCATAGCCCGGCTGATGTTTGGTAAGGTCAGTATCATTCCCAATGAGAGTAGCCACAGGACGTATATCATTCACACAGGCGCTGAAGTCTGTCTCATTGAATAAAGAGCCGTCTTCCTTCAAGCTGGGATGCCCAAGAGCAATGTCTGTCGGGTCTAACTATGGAACCCACGCCTTGGCCTGGCTCAATACGGCTATAGCCCCGGCTCTGGCAGATGCCCGTCTTAGCTCTTGGACCCGCTGGGGTAGCATGGCAAGCTGCTTTAGCACATCTTGCAGGAGATGAGGAACGCCATTTGATAAAGCCACAACAGCCAAAGCACGTTGTGACCCGGTGTACAGTTGCTCCACTAGAGTGTAAACTGCTTTTAGTTTAATCAACATGTTCTGCTTGAGGTTTGTGCTCCTGGGGCCTGCGTTCATAAACATAAGGTGAGCCAGAGATAACAATTAAAATAGTCATCAAAGGAAGGATTACAATATTTGAGGTTATATACAGTAACTTACCGAAGATTGCTGAGACCATTTGAGATATCTGGCGCTTTAAGCTGGACAGCTCGGTTGTTGCTTCTGCAAGTGATGTTTCTGCTGTCTCGACCTGGGTTACTAGTGAGGCCTTCTCATCAGCCCAGATTTTCTTCTCCGCCTCAAAATTCTTCTTCAACTTCTCGTGTTCAGAGACGCTGAATTCAAATTTGGAGTTGGCCTTTTGAATTTCAAGTTCTTGAGCTGCCAGGCGGCTCTTCAGGTCAGCAATCTCCGACCCAAATTGACTTATGGTGGCCTGCATTGATGCCGAGTTATAGTCAGAATCATGGTAAGATAACATTAAGTCCCAAGCACTTTGCAAGCAAAGATACTTGACACTCGGGGGCTAATGTATGCTGAAGAATTTTAACTTACAATGCCGGTTCATGGAAATTAAGTCCCAAGCACTTTGCAAGCAAAGATACTTGACACTTGGGGGCTAATGTGTATCGCAAGTTCAAGGTATCATGTTACAACCGGGTTAAATATCTTCTTTCTAAACCGGACAAAGTAGTGCTAAGCAGTTTTCTAAGTCTATAGCATATTTATTCATAAGCAATAGACTTGGGGGCTGATACAGTAAGTACGATTAAGAAAAGTAGCATAAAGTTATACCTCAGATTTTTGCTGTATTTGCTTCACCATGCCAATTTCCGGGTCACGGCTGCTATGTACTTGATTGAGATAGGCAGAGACTATCTCTCCAATGCTCAAATGAGTATAGTAAGCAATGTCTAACTTGGCCTTTCGGCGTTCCAGAAGCTCCACCTTGGCAGAGCACTTGGCAAGGACAGTGGGCTGCCCCGGCTCAACAAACTGAGTCTTCAGAATCTCAACTTCCGGGTCAATTGTCTTGGCTGGGCTAGGAGCTTCCGGGTTATCAGAGCTGTTGAGAGTATCTTTAGCGGGTGGATCAGAGGTTAGTGCTGGAATGTCATAGGCTGGTTCAGGCGGCGGCTGATGGGTAGAACTGTCAGGAGCAGCTGTGACAAGCTCCGGTTCAGTCGCGACCGGGTCTTGGGACGACCTACTCTTTTTTCCCTCTTACTGGGTTTCACTTGCACGCTGTGGGCAAAGGCAGAAGGATGAGTACAAAAGCATGAGTAAGGTAAAGCATAAGGTAAACAAAATTACATTACCCGGGGGCAGTTTTGAAAGTCGGCATGTTAGATTGCATAGACTCGCCGGAGGAAGGAGAGGTATCATGATAATTGGAGTCAGATGAATTGAGAGGTTGATGAATTAAACCCGCCAAAGGTAAAACAGAACGTAAATCAAAAATAACCGCAGTCCGATGCTTCCTGGTTACGTCAGGTAAGCCGGAGGAGAGCTCTACATCCTTGCTGGTCCGGGTCTGCCTCCGGCTTTCAAATTGCTGTTGCTTCAAAAGAAATTGAGGATCTTGGTAAGCCAAAGGATGTGAAAATCTTACTTTCCGGGTTACTCTTCAAATTTTCTGACACGGCAGGGGCTCGGAGTCAGAGGAGATTATAGTTACCTCTTCCTCGACGGCTTGGATATTCCCTGTGTCTTCCTGGAAATATTTAATGTCAGTAAGGTGATGATAAAGAGTCAAGGGAGTTAGAAGTTACCTCTTCTTCATCATCATCAGTATCGTCAAGTTTAAACATATCTGAAGCTCTTGGCTTCCTCTTCTTTGAAGTTCCGGTCTTGGCGGCTTTCCTTTCGGCTCTTTTTGCCGCTCTGGCTTGTTTGGCCGCCTCATGGTCATACTTGACCTTCCAGAAGTTGTCATCGGCCTGTGAAAAATGATAAGGGGTTATGAGTAAAATCAAGGTGTAATATAGTAAAGGGTATTCATTGAGGTTGATGACTCACTACGGGGGCCGGGTTCTTCTTGCAGAAGGGAAGTAAGCCAAAGGCATTACTAATCACCGTGCCTTCTTTCAACATGGTTTGGGTCGTAACTTCAACCATATCATCTGGTAAGTCATCAGAACTGTGGCACAGCGGGTCATCCTTCTCGTCAGTGTAAGAGCACATTAAGCCGGGGCGGCGGCTTAACGGGATCACCCGCCAGGAGATCCAGACTCGCACCAAATCAATACCGCTCAAGCCATTGCCTCAGAGGGCCTTGATTTTCTTGATGGTAGGGGCAAGTGATAGACGTTCAACAGCGGTTAGCTTATCCGGCAGCGGGTGATTTGATTCAAGGCGTAGAGCGCGGAAGCCGGGCAGAGGGTTCTCGTCAGCCAGAGAAGTGTCCTGGCAATAAAACCACGTTTGGTTCCAGTCCTTTGGGTGGCTGGGCAGTTCGGCATAAGGAAAGAGGCAGTCTCTCCACCGCTGAATTGAGATGCCGCCGAGTTCTAGACTGGGCCCGTTGGCACGTTCATTCTGCCGGTTTAAATAGAATAGCTCTCTGAACAAAAGTAGATTGGGCTCTTCTCCCAGGTACACTTCGCAGAAAACTTGGAAGTTGCAGATGTTTGACACGGAATTGGGTCCAATGTCTTGAGGTCTGAGGTCAAAGAAATGCAAAACATCCCTGAAGAATATTGAACCGGGTGGAGCAAATCCCCGGCTCATATGATCCGTAAAACCTATCACCTCCCCTTCTTTGGGCTGAGGTTTCTCCTCGGACGGGTCAGGGGCACGATAAAACATGACCTCCTTCTTGGGTAGGTGGCCAAACTTCTCAAATTCAGACAATTTGCTTTCTGTGACAATGGATTGGACCCAATTACAGGTCACAGGAGCCTTGGGAGCCTTAGGTACCATGGCGTAAGTGGAAGCCTATGAAAAAATAGGAGGCTCCGGTTCAATTTTAACCCGGAAGGAAAGTATTCTTAAGTCTATTCAAAATGGTGGCTTAAACGGGGCCTAATGACATATAGGTAACTACGCAATGATATTTAAGCCGCTACAGGTATCAGGGACAGTTAAATTTTCTTAAAGTCGCCGGAAGCAAGCAAGACTGACAATCGGTGTTGTCACAAACCGGCTACATAGATTACCGTGGTTAAACAAATTCAACAGAGGCAGTTTTTGACTAAGTGTGGAACAAATAGATTTCACAAGCTGCAATTATTGTTTTGGATCAAACGGTTGTTCCAAAAAGAAAAATTTCTAGACCTAAAATCAGTGCAGAGAAGTTCATCCACTTGAAGGTAGCTTCTGAACAAAAGAAAAGAGATCTGTCTATGTTTGAGATAAACGTAAAACAGTCACCGCAGCAGTTTTATGTTATTCAATGATCTGAACAGGCCATCGAAGGTGAAAGAACATAAAGAGTTCGTCGTGGGCGGCGATGAACACCGACGAACTCGAAGAAGCTCCAATGTAGATCTAAGAAAGGGAAAGAAGGGAACTTACGGATGTGGACGGGCTGCGGAAGTTCTCCGTTGATTTCTGGTCAGATTCGGGTTGATGCAGCGGCCTGAGTCGGTGAAGACGAGGAGTTCGACGGCGGCGGCGGCGGAGCTCGGGCGGCAGAGACACGGCGAGAGGAAGAGGATGACCGAAAGGGGGGAGAATGGAAGACCTGGGTCATGCTTATTTATAAGGGAAGACCGACTGAGACGGCGCGAGAAACGAGGAGACGAAACATTATTATCCAGCGGCCCCGACGCCTCGGTTTTGGGAACGGTTAGTAAAAGCAAAGATCCGTTGGAGGATATGGTGGAGTAAAATATGAATTTAAGTAAAGATGACATCACGGCGGGTTAACGCGGATCCAGAAGATGATGTCATGGCGGGTTAAAAACTTTTGCACAGGCAAAAGGCTGAAGGTCTATTTCTTAAGGTATTTTAAGATTGACATGAACCGGTTCAAATCAATCTGGGGCCTAATGTTGGGGATATAACTATTTGTGTAAGCCGCCCAGGAGGGGCCGGGTTACGCAAAGAAGACTCATCAGAAAGAAGCCCAAGACCAAGCATGAAGATGGCAGTTCAATAAAGGGTCTAAAGCCCACAGGCTTCTTAAGGCCCATAATGGTAAACCGCCATGATGACATGACTTGTAACATAAGGTAGAATTAACTAGTCACCGAGCGGGACATTGTTTATGATCCGGCAGGGACTTTGTAGGCCGCAGGGCGTCAACCCGTGTATATAAGGGGACAACCCGCCGGCGGCTTAGGGAGAAGAAACAACTCATCAAGAACCGGGCAAAGCGTATCTCGCTCCCTGGTTATCGAAACCTCAAGCAATACCAACCCAACTAGACATAGGCCTTACCTTCATCATAAGGGGCCGAACTAGTATAAATCTCCCGTGTCCTTTATCCCGATTAACCCCTTTAAGCTTCCTAGTTGCGATGGCTCCACGACTAAGTCCTTGCAAGAGGACATCTACCGTGACAATTCCACGACACTTAGGGTCCGCGAAATACCGCTGCAGACGAGGAGTGATCGGAAAGCACCACACCACTTTTCGAGGAGCTTTCTTCCTCTTCTTGTATCGAGCGACGCCGCACACTGGACATATGGTAGACTCCGCGTGCTCATCCCGATAAATGATGCAACTGTTCATGAACACATGGTATTTCATTTGCGGTAAATCCAGAGGATACACGATTTTCTTCACCTCCTCGAAACTGTTCGGGCACTTGTTCCCCTTGGGAAGACGTTTGTGCCAGAATGACATGTTCTCGTCGAAGCATGCATCGGTCATTTTGTGTTTTACCTTCATCTCCAGAGCCATGAGCGTTACTTTCAGGCGGGTATCCTCGGGCCTGCATCCTTCATACAATGGAGTAACCGCATCTATCTCCAGTTGATCCAGCTTGGCTTTCTCTCGGGTGGCAGCTCTTGCGTTATCTGTCTGCTTGAGAAGCAGCTCTTGAATATGAGGGTCCTGCACCCAGCCCATCGATGGTCCATCGTCGTCTCCTCTGCCGGCATCTTCATCTTCATGGTCATGCCCTTCGTCTGCTCCGGCATCTTCCTCATCATCATGTCCGACATCTTCTACATGATGACTGTGTACAGCATCACCGTCGTGATCATGTCCTGGAGATTCTTCGTCTTCTCGCCCGCCCGAGCCGCGATGGTTGTCTTGCCTCCCTTCCGCATTTCTTGCCCGGCCCCCATGGACGATTTCATAGTCATCTTCATCACCTTGCCACCGATAGCCATCCATGAAACCACGCAAGAGCAGGTGGTCCCGCACGTGCGCGGAATCCGGATCCACAATAAGGCTCTTCAGCTTGCATCTTCGACACGGACATCTTATCTCTGTCTCGTTCTTTTGAAGCATCTCGGCCTTCGCGGAGCTCAAAAACCTATTCACGATGCGTTTGGTCATCGTGCGGACCATGGTCGCCTGCAGGGTAGAGCAAAACGATATTTTAGAACCAAGAAAATTTTTGGCATGACTTTCCCTAAAAATAGGACCAAAAAGAATGCATAGTGCCAAAATTCTCGCCGAAACGGAAATGAATCAACATTCCGGCAAAATATTGGCAACTATCGCATTTAAAATACCGGTACGTGCAAACACAAACATATATGCAACACCACAAGCACATGCAACACCACAAACATACATAGATCTAGCTAAGCCACAAAAAGTGCATGTGCACGTTGTTGGAGGGAGAACAACATAAAGATAGCTTCCCCCCTTACTTACCTATCAAAAAAAGGTAATTTAACCACTTAATTTGGATGAATCTATGGTGCAAATAAGGTGAGGAGGAGGAGGCAGCCGAGACAAGCTTGGAGGAGGAGGTGGAGAGAATAAAGTGGGGAAAGTGAGTGGGTAGGTGTGGTTGTCCAAAATATCTTGTTGGTCCGAGGTTACTAATGGCGCACCACCTGCAAATGCGCCATTAGTAACCCTGGTTACTAATGGCGCACCAGCTGGTGGTGCGCCATTAGTATTTTTGCAAAAAAATAATATATATATATATATATATATTTATATATATATACTAATGGCGCACTATGCCACAGTGCGCCATTAGTAGTTTCGCAAAAAAAAGAATAAAAAAACTACAGTAGTGGCGCACTGTGTGGCAGGTGCGCCATTACTAGTTAGCACTAGTAATGGCGCACTGCGCCTAGATGCGCCGTTAGTATGTTTTGAAAAATAAAAAAAATTGTTACTAGTGGCGCACCATGTGTGTGGTGCGCCATTAGTGTCTTCCACACTAATGGCGCACCTGCACATGGTGCGCCACTTCTATATAGTAGTGGCGCACCACATGTCAGGTGCGTCATTAGTATCCATTTCATCTATAGCCCTTTTCCTAGTAGTGCTACCTGCCATGTTTTGGGCCAAATTATGGCCCATATCAGATTTGGCCCGTTAGTCTGTCATGTTTTGGGCCAAATTATGGCCCATATCAAATACGACCCATTAACAGTCTGCCATGTTTTGGGCCAAATTACGACCCATATCTGATCCGGCCCGTTAATAGGTAATGTGCTTTTGGGTCCATTGAGGGACCAATTTGCACCTGGGCCTCTTAAAGGCTCGTTTAACAGTTCGGCCCAGTATTAGTTTTGGCCTATTAGTGGCCCTTGGTACATATGGGCCTTTGTTGGCCTGGTTTCACTTTTGGCCGTTTAACGACCTGTGCTGCATCTGGGCCTATTTCTTGTCTGAAGTGACTTTTGGCCTCTTAAAGGCCTGTAGTCTTTATGGATACATTTTAGCCCAACCTGCCTATCGGCCGGTTAAAGGCTCGTGATATAGTTGGCCCTAATTATGGCCTGCTTTGCATCCATCCTGCTTGGAGCCCATACTTTGATTGGACCAATCAAGGGTCAACATATATTTTGGCCTGTTAACGGACGATCATGTCATTGGGCCAATCATGGGCCACCGTATATTCTGGCCTGTTGTTGGCCCGTGAATTTTTCTACACAATTTAGGCCCAATCTACTTTTTAGCATGTTAAAAGACCATTTATTTACTGTCCCGAGTAAGGGAAGCGGTTCACTCAGCCTGTTAAAGGCCCAAAACTAATAGTGGGTCAATTTGCTTCTAGGCCTGCTACTGACCCAAAATTATTGTGGGCCCTCATTTCAGCCCGTCGAAGCTTACGACCTTTCGACATCGTGATGAAGAATAAACCTAGACTACAAAGTAAAGAATTATGGCATATTACATCCATTGAGAATTGTCGAGGCAATGAACCTGACAATGAGTACTGGGGGTACAAACTAAGGGCGGAGCCTAGCTACAGCGCAAGTGCGTCACTCGGATTTTACGAGTTCGGGCCCCTCTCAGAGTGGTAACAACCCTATGTCTCGTGCCCGGAGGCTTGTGTTTTCTCTTGGACTATAAGATTACAGTGGATGTTGAACCCTTCCCATGGAGCCTAAGGGAGGGGAGGCTTATATAGAGTGCGCCTTGGCCTCATAACTGCCATGTTACAAGGGGGTGAAAGGAGTATAACTATAGCAGTTACTGGTAATGGCAGCTATAACTACACTTGAAGTCCAACATTAAGTTACTCAACCATTGCAGCTCCCACATCAACCCTATGCGTCCTTTGTCTGAGTGGTGATGGCTGGGCCGACTAGAGGGAAGGCATTCGAGTGCCGTCGGTGTATCCGAGTGGATTTCCAGTGGTGTGCATCTGAATGCGCATGTGGTCCAAGGACCTCCCAGTGATGGTGGGGGGCCCTAGGTGGGCCTTAGATGTCAGGTTCTTGACCCTACCATTAGTAGGTGACCCCATCTTTAGCCCCTGAATCGATTGAGGTTTCGCGGGACAAGTGAGTTAAGCCTTTGGTTTGGTCCGTGTGCTTCGGGTTCACTCATTGTCCGTCGCCAATTGGTTACACACTGTGCCTTAACTGAGACCACAACAGATTCTAGACTAAAGGTTTTCTGAGTGATCGGATAGTGTTGATCACTGGGCAAAACTTAGTGGCATTCGTATGCCTCTCCGGGGAGATAGACTTGAGGCCCAAGTGAGGACATGCCATAAAACTCGAGTGACGATGCCGGCGCGTGGTCTGACTCTCCAAAGAGATGCCCTCTTTATCCCAGGGGAATGCCATCGCGGGTCATCTATGAGTCCAAATTTATGAGGCTCACGCCTTGGAGCCTAGTCAAAGGGCCAAGTTAACCTGGAGAGGGGCATCAAGCTTATCCCATTGCAATCATGAAGGCGACTTCAATCGAGCATTTTACGTGTCTGAGTGCACGGCAACCCTCAAAGGGTGGTCAGTCGGGCTGACTGTGTCCTTTTAGGAAAGGAACAACGGGTAATCAACCGGATTGATCTGTTGCTGAAATCCTGGGATTTGAAATCATGCATGCGCACATGGAAGAGGTTACATCACGGCTAGTGAGGAAAGTGGGACACAACGCCTCGATCTCCGCCCTGAAAATCTGCCACGTGCCACATTTTACTTGCGCGACCGACCGCTGCGGACACCGAGCAATTGGGGAATCTATGGCTGAGAATCTACCACGCGATTTTACCCGTCTTTTAAAGAGTTTGCGGGTTAGGTCAAATCCCAGATCCTGTTTTTGCTGTCCATCCACTTTGCATGTCCTGCTGCTCCCTCCACCACTCCGGGCACGCGTTCCTTCCGAGAGGATGGACAAGGATATGATGGCGAAGCTGGAGCGAGCAAAGAAAACTGGGAAGGGCTCGTCATCAAGCACCGGCTCGTCGGCGGCGGTGGGTCAACCTTCGGGTGGCTAGATTCCCTCCTGCTTCATGCAGAAGAGCTTGCTGGAGCTGGAGGTGGAGGGGTTGACTCCGGCAGGCCACTGGTGGCTGCCGAAGGTGGGCGAGCTGGAACCCGCTCCGCAACTGGACGAGCGGGTCCTTGTCGTCACTCACATCGAGAGAGGTTTTTCCATGCCACCTCACCCTTTCTTCCATGTTTTTCTCGACTTCTTCAGTGCGCAGCTCCACCCCCTTCCCTGAATACGAATGTCTATTTATCTGCTTTCAGGTCACTTTGTGAGAATTTCATCGGGTGGTATTGATACGTCTCCAACGTATCTATAATTTTTGATTGTTCCATGCTATTATATTACCCATTTTGGATGTTTATGGGCTTTACTTTACACATTTATATCATTTTGGGACTAACCTACTAACCGGAGGCCCAGCCCGTATTGCTGTTTTTCTGCATATTTCAGTGTTTCGAAGAAAAGAAATATCAAACGGAGTCCAAACAGAATGAAACCTTTGGGAATGTGATTTTTGGAACGAACGTGATCCAGAGGACTTGGAGTGCAAGTCAAGAAGCATTCGAGGCGGCCACGAGGGTGGAGGGCGCGCCCACCCCTACTGGCGCGCCCCCCTATCTCGTGGGCCCCTCGGGCATCCACCGACCTACTTCCTCCTATATATACCAACGTATCCCGAGAACATCATAGACGACAATGAAAAACTATTTCCACCATCGTAACCTTTTGTATCCGCGCGATCCCATCTTGGAGCCTTCGCCAGCGCTCCGTCGGAGGGGGAATCGACAACGGAGGGCTTCTACATCAGCACCATAGCTCCCCCGATGAGTTGTGAGTAGTTTACCACATACATTCGGGTCCATAGTTATTAGCTAGATGGCTTCTTCTCTTTTTTTGGATCTGAATACCATGTTCTCCTCGATCTTCTTGGAGATCTATTCGAAGTAACTCTTTTTGCAGTCTGTTTGTCGAGATCCGATGAATTGTGGGTTTATGATCAAGTTTATCTATGAGAAATATTTGAACCTCCTCTGAATTATTTTATGTGTGATTAAGTTATCTTTGCAAGTCTCTTCGAATTATCAGTTTGGTTTGTCCTACTAGATTGATCTTTCCTGCAATGGGAGAAGTGCTTAGCTTTGGGTTCAATCTTGCGGTGTCCTTTCCCAGTGACAGCAGGGGCAGCAAGGCACGTATTGTATTTTTGCCAACGAGGATAAAAAGATGGGGCTTATATCATATTGCATGAGTTTATCCCTCTACATCATGTCATCTTTCTTAATGTGTTACTCTGTTCTTTATGAACTCAATACTCTAGATGCATGCTGGATAGCAGTCGATGTGTGGAGTAATAGTAGTAGATGCAGGCAGGAGTTGGTCTACTTGTCCGGACGTGATGCCTATATACATGATCATGCCTAGATAATCTCATAATTATTCGCTTTTCTATCAATTGCTGGACAGTAATTTGTTCACCCACCGTAATACTTATGCTATCTTGAGAGAAGCCACTAGTGAAACCTATGCCCCCCAGGTCTATCTCATATCATATAAGCTTTCAATCTACTTTTATTTGCATCTTTACTTTTCCAATCTATATCATAAAATACCAAAAATATATTTATCTTATCATACTATCTCTATCAGATCTCAATTTCGCAAGTGGCCGTGAAGGGATTGACAACCCCTTTATTGCGTTAGTTGCGAGTTCTTTGTTTGTTTGTGTAGGTGTGTGGGACTTTTGAGGATCCTCCTA
Organism: Triticum dicoccoides; assembly: GCF_002162155.2. Lineage (NCBI taxonomy): Eukaryota > Viridiplantae > Streptophyta > Magnoliopsida > Poales > Poaceae > Triticum > Triticum dicoccoides. Next base: position 403,452,660 of record NC_041387.1, read on the forward strand.
CTGGATTGATACCTTGGTTCTCAAAAACTGAGGGAAATACTTACGCTACTGTGCTGCATCACCCTTTCCTCTTCAAGGAAAACCAACGCAAGCTCAAGACGTAGCAAGAAGGATTTCTGGCGCCGTTGCCGGGGAGGTCTTCGCTCAAGTCAAGACATACCAAGTACCCATTACAAACTCATCTCCCTCACATTTACATTATTTGCCATTTGCCTCTTGTTTTCCTCTCCCCCACTTCACCCTTGCCGTTTTATTTTACCTCTCTTTCCCAATCTCTCCTCTCTCTTTTGTTTGCCTTTTTGTTTGCTTGTGTGTTGGATTACTTGTTGCCATGGCGCAAGATAATACCAAATTGTGTGATTTCTCCAATACAAATAATAATGATTTCCAAAGTACTCCGATTGCTCCTCTTAATGATGTTGAGTCTTGTGAAATCAATACTGCTTTGCTGAATCTTGTTATGAAAGATCAATTCACCGGCCTTCCTAGTGAAGATGTCGCTAACCATCTAAACAACTTTGTTGACTTGTGTGAGATGCAAAAGAAGAAAGATAAGGATAATGAAGTTAAATTGAAGTTATTCCCGTTTTCACTTAGAGATCATGCTAAAGTTTGTTTTTCGTCTTTGCCTAAAAATAGTATTGATTCTTGGAACAAGTGCAAAGATGCTTTTATCTCTAAGTATTTTCCTCTCGCTAAGATCATCACTCTTTGGAACGATATTATGAATTTTAAACAACTTGATCATGAGCATGTTGCCCAATCTTGGGAAGGAATGAAATTGATGATTCGCAATTGCCCTACTCATGGTTTGAATTTATGGATGATCATACAAAAATTTTATGCTGGATTGAATTTTGCTTCTAGAAATCTTTTAGATTCGGCCGCGGGAGGCACGTTTATGGAAATCACTTTAGGAGATGCTACAAAACTCCTTATAATATTATGGCTAATTATTCTCAACGGCACACCGAAAGATCTACTAGTAAAAAAGTGCATGCTATAGAAAAAATTAATGTTTTGAGTGGGAAGATGGATGAACTTATGAAATTGTTTGCTACTAAGAGTGCTCCTCTTGATCCCAATGATATGCCTTCGTCTACCTTGATTGAGAATAACAATGAATCTATGGATGTGAATTTTGTTGGTAGGAATAGTTTTGGAAACAATGCTTATAGAGGAAACGTTAATCCTAGACCGTTCCCTAGTAATTCCTCTAATAATTATGGAAATTCCTACAATAATTCTTATGGTAATTTTAAAAAGATACCCTCTGATTTTGAGAATAGTGTGAAAGAATTTATGATCTCTCAAAAGAATTTTAATGCCTTGCTTGAAGAAAAATTGCTTAAAGTTGATGATTTGGCAAGGGACGTTGATAGACTTTCGCTTGATGTTGATTCTCTGAAACTTAGATCTACTTCTCCTAAGCATAATATCAATGAGTCTCTCAAAGCTATGAGAATTTCCATTGATGAGTGCAAAGAAAGAACCGCTAGATTGCGTGCTAAGAAAGTTGTTTTGTAAAGGCGTGTTATTCTAGTTTCCATGAAAATAATGATGAAGATCTTAAAGTTATTGATGTGTCCCCTATTAGATCTTTGTTTTGCAATATGAATCTTAATAATGATGGGACTAGAGATGAGTCAACTTTAGTTAAAAGGCGTCCCAATGATTCAGAGTTTTTAGATCTTGATGCTAAATTTGGTAAAAATGGGATTGGAGAGGTCAAGACTTTAAATAGCATTGAGTCCACTATCTTGGATTTCAAGGAATTTAATTGTGATAATTGTTCTTTAGAAGGTTGTATTTCCTTGTTGCAATCCATTGTGAATTCTCCTCATGCTTATAGTCAAAATAAAGCTTTTACCAAACAATTGTTGATGCCTTGATGCAATCTTTTGATGAAAAACTTAATTTGGAAGTTTCTATACCTAGAAAACTTAATGATGAGTGGGAACCTACTATAAAGATTAGAATTAAAGATCATGAGTGTTATGCTTTATGTGATTTGGGTGCTAGTGTTTCCATGATTCCGAAAACTTTATGTGATATTCTAGGTTTCCATGATCTTGATGATTGCTCTTTAAATTTGCACCTTGCGGATTCCACCATTAAAAAGCCAACGGGAAGGATCAATGATGTTCTCATTATTGCAAATAGAAATTTGGTGCCCATAGATTTTATCGTTCTTGATATAGATTGCAATCTTTCTTCCGTATTATTCTTGGTAGACCTTTTCTTGACATATGGTGTGAAACATATGCTACCTTATCTTTAGATTATCTTTATCCATGTCTATCTAGCTTATGAGTTGCATGCTTATCCTGTTATCTATTTTGCTCTCATATACCCTGCTTAGGTTGTTGGTCTCGAAAATGTAGGGGGACCGTTGATCCTAGTATGTGTGCCGTGCAGTCCAAAGCACTTATCTAGATAGCACACATCTAGGGGGAGCCCATCTACATTTCAGGACGGTGGGGTTTTGCGCTTGTCCTATATCTTTCCCCGTTTGTGCAAATCCCGTATTGTCATCAATCCACCAAAAAGGGGGAGATTGTAAGGGCATATATATCCCCAAGGTGTTTTGGTGATTGATAACAATGCTTTTGCGGACTAATAATGTGCGTTGAGTTTTTCAGAGATTCATTCTTTGGCACGAGACGATTCCTTCCCCTCGGTGCTTTAGTCAAGACGGTGTAGCTCTTTCGTCTCTCTGTTGGTGGACTAGTTTCGTAGGAGTCACTGTACTATCAAGAGGGGATCCGCTTTGGAAAGGCTAGGGTGGAATCAACACATACACATCCTTATCACACCCGTCGTTCCTTTCCGCTTCATTGGAGCTACCTTTCCTCTCCTTGCCTGCCTTGACCTGTCCCAGCGGTAGTACCGCGGTCCTCAGTGGTAGTATCGCCGAAGCACGTCAAGCGGTAGTACCGCTCCCCAAGCGGTAGTACCGCTTGCTGTCTTCGGCCGTAGTACCACTGTGGTTCCGGGCTACTACCGCCTCAACTCGAGACCCCTGTTTTTCGTGTCGGGTTTTGCGGTACTAATAGCGGCAGTAGTGGCGATAATACCGCTCCAAGCGGTAGTACCGCTCGTACTCCCGCGGTATTACCGCTCTGGGCCCAGGTCCCTGGTACCCTCGTGAGCGCGGCAGTACCACTGGGAGGGAACAGTAGTACCGCTAGCTCAGCGGTAGTACCGCCCTGCCCAAGTGGTAGTACCGCTCTGTGCATGGCTGCTTGGGGGGTAACGGTTGGATTGTTCCCCCCCACTATATAAAGAGGTCTTCTTCCCCAATGTTGACCCACCTCTTCCCCCAAAAAGCTCCATTGTTGCTCCAAGCTCCATTTTCGCCCGATCTCTCTCCCAAGCCAATCAAACTTGTTGATTTGCTCGGGATTGGTTGAGAAGGCCCCGATCTACACTTCCACCAAGAGAAATTTGATTCCCCCACTAATCCCTAGCGGATCTTGTTACTCTTGAGTGCTTGAGCACCCTAGACGGTTGAGGTCACCTCGGAGCCATAGTCCATTGTGGTGAAGCTTCGTGGTGTCGTTGGGAGCCTCCAATTAAGTTCTTGTGAAGGTTCGGTCGCTGCCTTCAAGGGCACCAATAGTGGAATCACGGCATCTCGCATTGTGTGAGGGCATGAGGAGAATACAGTGGCCCTAGTGGCTTCTTGGGGAGCATTGTGCCTCCACACCGCTCTAACGGAGACGTACTTCCCTTTAAAAGGAAGGAACTTCAGTAACACATCCTCGTCTCCACCGGCTCCACTCTTGGTTATCACGTGCCTTTACTTGTGCAAGCTTATTTGTGTTGTATCCCTTGCTTGCTTTTGTGCTAGTTGTTATTGCATCATATAGGTTGCTCACATAGTTGCATATCTAGACAACCTATCTTGTTGCAAAGTTTAATTTGGTAAAGAAAAGTTTAAAAATTGTTAGTTGCCTATTCACCCCCCCCCTCTAGTCAACTATATCGATCCTTTCAATTGGTATCAGAGCCTCATCTCTTTATTAAGGACTTTGTTGTCCAAAGAGTATGGTTGACACCGTAGACGGTGGGGAGGAGGAGCACTCCGGTGTGAATCCGATCTCGTCTACGGGTAATGGGGAAACCACGGTGTCCCATGAGGAATTCAATGTGGCCTTGGACACATTGAAAACCTCCATGACAATCACGGTTGAAAGCATGTTTAATAAATTCTTAGAAGGACTTAAACTACCTACCTCGCCATTGAAAGTGGGTGATCCCGCTAACAAGGTGATGGATGCTAACCCCGACAAGGGGGAAGCTAATAGTGAGAAGGGTCCTTCTACTAGTGTTAGAAATGGCACCGGCATCTTTGCCCATGTGGAACCTCCAACTTATGGAGGACCGATTCCCTCTACTCATTTAAATCATGCCGGTCCTCCTCCTAAGATTGTGAAAAATGAGGATTTTGATTCTTGGGTGTATCGCTTCAAGCGTCATTTAAATCATGTGAATACTAACCTTTGGAGAATCATTGAAGAAGGTTTCTATCCACATGACCGAAGCAACTTCACCCCGAGAGAACTGGTGGAATCAATTCAATGAGAGTGCTCTCTTCATCATCCAAGATGCAATCCTTCCCGAAGATCTCCCTCATCTTTGACCCCATGCCATGGCCAAAGATGCATGTCAATGCGTTATGTCTCTCTATCAAGGAAGTGCTAGCATTCAACGCTCCAACTATGAAGTGGTGCAAGATGAAGACGATGAGTTTGCAATGAAAGAAGATGAAGAACCTCGTGAGCTCTTTCGAAGAGTGACCAAACTTGCAGTCTCACTCCGAGATCATGGGAGCAAGGACACGGATGAAAATTGGATCAAGCGCAAGTTCCTCAAGGCCATGATGCCCTACAACAAGGCCATGTCCTCTCTCATTCGTCAAAGACCGGACTTCCACTCCATGACCTCAAGCGAAGTGTTGGATGAGTTCGTTGCAATGAGCATCTTGTACAAGACCGCCGACAATGCGATGCTCCGTTCTCAAAGGGAAAAGAAGCCCAACCTTGCCTTGAAGGCCAAGGTTATTGTGGAAGAAGAGGAAGAAGAGGAGGATGAGGAGAGCAACCCCGAAGATACGAAATATGATTATCATGAGCACATGGCTCTTGCTTCAAGACAATTTTGGAGCAAGAAGAATTCAAGACCCAACTTCAACAAGAACAACTCAAGTGGTGTCAAGGGCAAGCAACGAGTTAGAACTTGTTTCAACTGTGGCAACATGAGCCATTTCGTTGCGGATTGTCCTTACGAGAAGCGGGAAGACAACGGTGGCAAGTTCATTCGAAAAGACAAAGCCAAGTCCTTCCCCAACAAGAAGAACTTCACCAAGAAGACTTCTACTCGTGGGTTGGTGGTTCAAGAAGAATACCGTGAGGATGACGATGATGATGAAGATAGAGAAGCAATGGTCATGGCATCAGTTGCCATTGCCACATCTCCCCAGATGTCTCTCTTCGATTCACCCAACGAGAACATCACCGCCAAGTGCCTCATGGCTAAAGCCACCAACAAGGTAACCGCCAACATCAAAACCACCATCATTACTAATCCCTCTTTGACAGATGGCATTGATTAAAGTGAGGGGTCCAATGAAGAAGTAAATGAATTTGAGTCTTTTATGAGTAAGCTCAAGGGCAAATCCAAGAAGCACTTTGTTGCTCTCTTGGAGCAACTTGGTGAAGCCAATGACATGATCGAGGCTCACGAAGAAACCATCTCTAAGATGGAAAGTCATAGTCATGACTATGCCGATGAGATATCGGATCTCTCCAATGCTCTTGAGGAAGGGTGTGGGCATCGTTTGGCTCTTGAGGAGTCACACAACGATGACCATGCCAAGTTAAAGAAAGATCTTGATCATGCTCTTGTTGTGTCTCGTGAGCTAACTTCCGAGAAGGCTAAACTTGGGGTTGATCATGCTAGACTCAAGGAGGAGTTTGATGTACTTGACAAGGCCCACAAGGTCTTGAAGGGTGCACATGCAAACCTCAAGGGTCCTCATGCTCAACTCCAAGTTGAGCTAACCAAGGAAAAGGCCACCTTTCCTCATATGGTATTAATTGATAATGCATATGCTACTAACCCATGTTGTGAGCATGTGCATCTTGTCGAGGAGAATGCCAAGTTGAAGGATCAACTTGAGAAAGGTCTTGTGACATGCATTCAAGGTGATAAGAACCTCAACGATCTTTTGAGCAATCGAAAGGAAGTTGTGGCCAAGAAGGGAATTGGGTTTGCACCCAAGTCCAAGAATAAGAAGAAGAACGACAGGACCAAACGACCTCCTCCTCTCAAGCAAACTTTTGTGAAGAGGGAGAGGGTGCTCCTAAGGAGAAGAAGGAAAATGTGAAGGGTTTTGCTGTCAAAAAGGACAAAACCATCTCCTCCAACAAAGCCGACGACTTTAACCCTTCTTATGTGTTGTGTCGTGCTAGTGATGGACATGTTTATGCTAAATTTGTTGGTTCTTTTTATGAGTACATTGAGTGGTCTATTTGGGTTCCTAAGACCCTTGTTACTAACATCAAAGGACCCATTACTAAATGGGTACCTAAAACCAAGCATTGATCTCTTGTAGGTATTTGCTTCCGGGGGGATCATGGTTGCTCGATAGTGGAGCAACAAATCATATGACCGGGAGCAAGGACTTGGTGGTGGACGTGCAAAAGATTCCATCTATGCCCACCAATGTCGAGTGGGGTGATGCCTCACATTCTAAGGTACTGGGTCTTGGAAAGGTTGTCATTTCTCATGATCTAACGATTGAGAAAGTCATGCTTGTTGAGTCCCTTGCATACAATTTACTTTCCGTTCGTCAACTTGCACTCATGGGTTTTTCCACTTTCTTTGACATTGATACCGTGGCCCTCTTGTGGATCAAGACTCTTAAAGTAGCCTTTGTTGGGCATGTCTAGAATGGTCTCTATGTGATTAACTTTTCGGAGCGACCCACTAAGACCACGACATGCCTAATGGCTAAAGTTGACGTGGGATGGCTTTGGCATCGCAGTTTAGCCCACGTCAATATGAGATCTTTGCAAAGTCTTCTCAAGGGGGACCATGTCCGTGGACTAACAAATGTTAGTTTTGCCGAAGATCGTGCTTGCAGTGCTTGTATCGAAGGAAAGCTTCATGAGAAGGCTCACCCTCCCACGACTATCATCTATTCGAAGAGACCCTTGGAGCTCCTTCACATGGACCTCTTTGGGCCTCCATCCTTTGATAGTCTTGGGGGAAGAAAGTATTTCTTGGTGATTGTGGATGATTATTCAAGATACACTTGGGTATATTTCTTCAAGAGGAAGAGCAAGACTCAACATACCGTCATCGACTTTGCAAATGAAGCTCAACGTCAACATAATGCAAAGATCTTGACAATAAGAAGTGACAACGGCACTGAGTTCAAGAACTACACATTGGATGAGTTTCTTAGTGATGAGGGGATCAAGCATCAATATGCTGCACCATATACCCCTCAACAAAATGGTGTTGCGGAGGGGAAGAACCAGACATTGATGGATGCAGCAAGGACCATGATGGCGGAGTTCAAGTCTCCATACAACTTTTGGGCCGAAGCCATCAACACAGCATATCATGCATCCAATCGGTTCTATCCTCGCAAGGGCTTGAACAAGACTCCTTATGAAATACTCACCGGTAACAAGCCCAATCTCAAGTACTTACGGGTGTTCGGGTGTAAGTGTTTCATTCTCAAGAAAGGTGTTCGTTTGTCTAAATTTGAGGCTAGAGCTTATGAGGGCATATTTGTTGGTTATGCTACAAACTCTCATGCTTACCGTGTCCTCAACAAGTCCACCAGACTCATTGAGGAGACGTGTAACGTGGAGTTTGACGAAAATAACGGCTCCCAAGTGGAGCAAAGAGGTACTTGTGATGTAGGTGATGAAATTCCTCCCCAAGCCATAAGAAGAATGGGTATTGGTCATATTCTACCCATTGAGGAACCCCTTGTGGCCGAAGGAGAAGGACAATGCTCCACTCAAGTGGAGCCATCACCTTCCAAAGACCCTCATGCTTCCGAAGAACAAAGTGAAGGCCCTCAATCACGTGAACAAGACCAAGGGCAAGATCAACCTCAAGATGGTGGTGAACCACCAATTGATGCCCAAGGTCAAGTTCTTCCCCTCGAGCAAGTTCAAGATCATGAGCAAGCTCAAGATCAAGAACAAGCTCAAGACGGCGCTCAAGATAATCAAGTTAACCCTCCTCCTTCCACATCCGAGGAGGAATTAGAGCGTCGTGCCGCGAAGATTGCTTCCAAGCTCACCACCAAAGGTCATCTCATGGAGAATGTGGTTGGAAGCCTAAGAAAGGGGCTAAGCACTCATAGATAATTAGCAAACTATTGTGAGCATCACGCGTTTGTTTCTTGTGTTGAACCCCAAAAGGTCTATGAGGCGCTCGAAGATTCGGATTGGCTCAATGCCATGCATGAAGAACTCAACAACTTCGAGTACAACAAGGTGTGGAGATTGGTGCCAAGGCCGTCGGGGAACCACAATGTCATTGGAACCAAGTGGATATTCAAGAACAAGCAAGATGCTCATGGGAACATCATTCGCAACAAGCCAAGATTGGTAGCACAAGGCTACTCCCAAGTCGAGGGTATCGACTACGGTGAAACCTTTGCTCCCGTTGCTCGCCTTGAGTCCATACGTTTGTTGATTGCTTATGCTTCCCATCACAACTTTAAGTTGCAACAAATGGATGTGAAAAGTGCTTTTCTTAATGGTCCTATTAATGAGTTGGTCTATGTCAAGCAACCCCCCGAGTTCGAGGATCCCTACTTCCCGGATCAAGTGTATCAACTCGATAATGCACTTTATGGCCTTAAACAAGCCCCACGTGCGTGGTATGACCACCTTACCGAGTTGTTACAAGATCGTGGATTTGAGGTGGGGCAAATAGATCCCACTCTTTTTACTAAGAAGGTCAAAGGGGAGTTGTTTGTATGCCAACTATATGTTGATGATATTATCTATGGTTCTCCTAACAAAGTTTTCAATGTGGAATTTGCCGCTCTCATGACCTCCAAGTTCAAGATGTCTTTGATGGGAGAGTTGAAGTTCTTCCTTGGTTTTGATATCAAACAAAGAAGAGAAGGTACCTTCATCAACCAAGCCAAATACACTCAAGACATGCTAAAAAGATTCAAGCTAAGTGATGTCAAGCCGGCTTCTACTCCAATGCCTACCAAGTGCCAACTTGACATCGATCCCAATGTTAAAGCGGTGGATCAAAAGGTATATCGCTCCATGATTGGCTCCTTGCTTTACCTTTGTGCATCTAGATCGGATATCATGTTGATTGTGGGAATGTGTGCACGGTTTCAAGCCGCACCGAAGGAAAGTCACTATGTGGCGGTCAAGCGAATCTTTTGATATTTGGCTCATACCCCAAACTTTGGCTTATGGTACCCAAGAGGGACAAACTTCAAGCTTGAAGGTTTTATGGATTCTGATTGGGCGGGAGACAAAGTGGATAGGAAGTCCACTTTCGGAGGGTGCCAATTTCTTGGGTGCTCTTTGGTGAGTTGGTCTTCCAAGAAGCAAAGTTGTGTGTCTCTCTCGTCCACCGAGGCGGAATATGTGGCGGCCGGTAGTTGTTGTGCACAACTCTTATGGATGAGGCAAACTTTAAAGGAATACAGTGTCATTTGTGACAAAGTGCCTCTTTGGTGTGAAAATGAAAGTGCCATCAAGATTTCTCTCAACTCGGTGCAACATTTCAAGACGAAGCATATTGAGATTCGGTATCACTTCATCCGGGATCACATTAGGCGAGGGGAGATTGAGCTCAAGTATGTCAATATTCATGATAACCTTGCAGATATTTTCACGAAGCCCTTGGATGAAGCAAGATTTCGTGAGTTAAGGCATGAGCTAAATATCATTGATTCGAGCAATGTGACTTGAACCCTTGCACACCCCACCTCACTCAACTTGTTTTCTAGTTTAGATGTAGGCATGGACATAGGGGAGTGTTGTTCTCTCAATGAACTCTCCCTCCCCCCATTATGCATAAATTGATCTAGTCTTTCACTTTAACCATTCTTGATGGTACTTGTGCTTCAAGGACGAGTTTTGGTCATGGGTCCAAGGTTAAAATCTTCGCGAGGCCATACCTCTTGACTCAAACATAGGTGGCCTCGGCCACCGCCCTCTCTTGAAGAGGTGTGTTTTCGCCCTTTGTTAGTGTGCTTGTGGCCGTGTTGGTCTTTCCTCCTTCTTGGTTGTGTTTCTCCGTTTCTTTTTGAGCTTAGTCGTTCTGCCTAGTGCCTTTTTGTTGCTGGGCGGTACTACTGCCCACCAGCGCGGTACTACTGCTGCGGGGCGGGGTCAGGGGGTTATGTCATGGGCAGGGGGAGGCTTCCTTCCCCCATACCCATTCACTCGCACCCTCGCTCCGTCTCGTCTCTCCAGCAACCGGCGCCGCGGGAGGGCTCCGGCGGATCTCCTTCTCCGGGGCGTCCCTCTCCATTCCCTTTGGTGGAATCGATCCCCACCTTGTCCTCTTGCCATGGATGCCGGTATTGCCCCCGTTCCCTCTCTCTTCTTGTCTAGATTTCCAATCTAGCATCTTAGGGGCAATAGTGGTTGCATCTCTAGATTTTTGGCCAAATCTAGGCTTGAGTAGGATGGAGAAGGCATCTAGGCAGTTTGGATTAGTGGTTGGTAGAAGTATTTTTGAATTTGGTAGGACGGTAGTGCCGGATCTGACCACGGCAGTAGGAAACCGATGTTTCCCCATCTCGAGCGGTACTACCGCTCCCACTGGAGCAGTACTACCGCTTGGAGCGGTACTGCCGCTCACAGGTCGCGGTACTACCGCCCTCTACCAAGTTACATCGTACTCTTACCACTCAGTGATCCTTTTGTTGTGTTTGGTATCTTATGCTCGTTCTTTCTGGTTGTTTTGCGTGTTCTTGTGTGTGGTTCCAGGTGATGACCATCCTGAGCATCAGGCTCGGCGTATCAACCCCGGTCGTGCCATGTCAAAGTGTTACCGCAGAACTGAGTCTGCAGGAGGTTCCTCAAGTGCTCCACCTCCACCTCAACTCAAGAAGAAGTCTGCTGTCAAGCTGAAGCAATCTGGCAAAACCGTGACGGAAATGCAACCCAAGGAGTTCTAGGCAAGGCGACGCCGCAACCCCTATGAGGCAGACCAAGATCCCACTTTGGTCAACTGTCCGTTCTGGAACAGGTTTCAGTTTGCCATATTCTTTGATGTGCTCAAGGCCAAGAAGAACCTCTATGTGAACATGCACTCCATCGACACCGACCATATGGAGAAGGATCCTGAATACTATGGTGAAGCTCTTCAGATGTGCACTCAACTGAACATTCTTGGTATCATGCAATTCAACAATGATTATGATGCTGTTATTGTGGCCCAATTCTATGCCACGGTTCATCTCGGGACTGATGAGGACAGGACACTGACTTGGATGACCAATGGCAAGTTGTTTTATGTCAAGTGGAAGGCGTTCATGGAGTTGATTGGGGTGGAAGATCACGGGCTTGCGTCTCCTGTCAGCTTTCGCCCACACCGCAACACCACCTCCACTCACAAGCAAGCACTCTGGCCCTACTGCACTCTGAAGATCAATCCTAAGACGAAGAAGGAAACGTATGAGCTGCCTGCCTTTCTGGACATTCTTCACCGTGTCTTCCGTGAGACTCTTTTCCCTCGCACCGGGAATCTGGATATGGTTCATTCGTATCTCGTGGTCATGCTTCTCTTATGCCAGCGTGAGAAGGAAGAAAACCCCGGCGAGTCCCTGGATATCTCTCATGTTATGTTGTATGAGCTCTTATATGCTATCTCCGAGCGCAAGTGACTGATCTATGGTCCGTTCATCATGCTGCTTATTGAGAAGGCCTGGGATCATGTCTATCCCAAGGTGATGCTGAAGACTGGAGAGTTGGTCTCTCATGATATCAAGCGTCTGAGGAAAAAGGACAACTGGGGCACTCAGGTCCCTAAATCTGGAGGTCCTTCGTCTGCTGCTGCCATGGAGACCGAGGAGGAGGCTAAGGCTGAGGATGATGATGACTATGAGCCTTCTGGGGTAGAGCCCTCCTGGGCAAAGAAGCTCAAGCTCAAGAGGAAGAATCTGTTCTGCATGGAGTCTCACGGTCAGTACATGACTCATGTGGCTAAGAAGAAGGCCTGAGGTCATCACAAGGAGCTCATGCATCAGTTGGGTGCCACCGTTAACAGTGGATCTGAGGACCAGCTTACTGAGGAGGAGGAGTGGATTCAGCAGCATTGCCCATGGACAGATTCTGATGCCGAGCACTTCCCGACCGACGATGGTGGCGAAGATGATCCCGCTGAGATCTGATATTTGAGACCCTCACTTGCTATCACCTGGAGCCGTATCAACACTCCCTCTCCTTTTTGGTGTCTCGATGCCAAAGGGGGAGAGAGTTTAGGGATTTGATTTGTGTCTTCCGTCTTCTATGTGGTGTGTTTGTGTTTTCTCGTCGTTTGCTTTGTTTGGTTTTGTGTTAGTGAGACCTAAGTTCCATGTGCCAGTGAGACATATGGTGTGAGACATATGCTACCTTATCTTTAGATTATCTTTATCTATGTCTATCTAGCTTATGAGTTGCATGCTTATCCTGTTATCTATTTTGCTCTCATATACCCTGCTTAGGTTGTTGGTCTCTAAAATGTAGGGGGAGCGTTGATCCTAGTATGTGTGCCGTGCAGTCCAAAGCACTTATCTAGATAGCACACATCTAGGGGGAGCCCATCTACATTTCAGGACGGTGGGGTTTTGCGCTTGTCCTATATCTTTCCCCGTTTGTGCAAATCCCGTATTGTCATCAATCAACCAAAAAGGGGGAGATTGTAAGGGCATATATATCCCCAAGGTGTTTTGGTGATTGATGACAATGCTTTTGCGGACTAATCATGTGCGTTGAGTTTTTCAGAGATTCATTGTTTGGCACGAGACGATTCCTTCCCCTCGGTGCTTTAGTCAAGATGGTGAAGCTCTTTCGTCTCTCTGTTGGTGGACTAGTTTCGTAGGAGTCACCGTACTATCAAGAGGGGATCCTCTTTGGAAAGGCTAGGGTGGAATCAACACGTACACATCCTTATCACAACCGTCGTTCCTTTCCGCTTCATTGGAGCTACCTTTCCTCTCCTTGCCTGCCTTGACCTGTCCCAGGGTAGTACCGCGGTCCTCAGCGGTAGTACCGCAGAAGCACGTCAAGCGGTAGTACCGCTTGCTATCTTCGGTCGTAGTACCGCTATGGTTCCGGGCTACTATCGCCTCGACTCGAGACCCCTATTTTTCGTGTCGGGTTTTGTGGTACTAATAGCGGCAGTAGTGGTGGTAGTACCGCTCCAAGCGGTAGTACCGCCCGTACTCCCGCGATAGTACCGCTCTGGGCCCAGGTTCCTGCTACCCTCGTGAGCGCGGCAGTACTGCTGGGAGGCAACGGTAGTACCGCCCTGCCCAAGCGGTAGTACCGCTCTATGCGTGGCTGCTTGGGGGGTAACGATTGGATTGTTCCCCCCACTATATAAAGAGGTCTTCTTCCCCAATGTTGACCCACCTCTTCCCCCAAAAAGCTCCATTGTTGCTCCAAGCTCCATTTTCGCCCGATCTCTCTCCCAATCCAATCAAACTTGTTGATTTGCTCGGGATTGGTTGAGAAGGCCCCGATCTACACTTCCACCAACAGAAATTTGATTCCCCCACTAATCCCTAGTGGATCTTGTTACTCTTGGGTGCTTGAGCACCCTAGACGGTTGAGGTCACCTCGGAGCCATAGTCCATTGTGGTGGAGCTTCGTGGTGTCTTTGGGAGCCTCCAATTAAGTTGTGGAGATAGCCCCAACCTTGTTTGTAAAGGTTCGGTCGCCGCCTTCAAGGGCACCAATAGTGGAATCACGACCTCTCGCATTGTGTGAGGGCATGAGGAGAATACGGTGGCCCTAGTGGCTTCTTGGTGAGCATTGTGCCTCCACACCGCTCTAACGGAGACGTACTTCTCTTTAAAAGGAAGGAACTTCGGTAACACATCCTCGTCTCCACCGGCTCCACTCTTGGTTATCCCGTGCCTTTACTTGTGCAAGCTTATTTGTGTTGTATCCCTTGCTTGCTTTTGTGCTAGTTGTTATTGCATCATATAGGTTGCTCACATAGTTGCATATCTAGACAACCTATCTTGTTGCAAAGTTTAATTTGGTAAAGAAAAGTTTAAAAATTGTTAGTTGCCTATTCACCCCCCCCCCTCTAGTCAACTATATCGATCCTTTCTGTTTACCACAATCATCCTTGTTGTACACACCTTTTGGGAGAAGTCCACTTGATTGGAATTTATTAGAATACTCTATGTGCTTCACTTATATCTTTTGAGCTAGATAGTTTTTGCTCTAGTGCTTCACTTATATCTTTTAGAGCACGGTGGTGGCTTAATTTTGTAGAAATTGTTAGTCTCTCATGCTTCACTTATATTATTTTGAGAGTCTCTTAGAACAGCATGGTATTTGCTATGGTTATAAAATTGGTCCTAGAATGATGAGCATCCAAGTTGGGTATAACAAAAACTATCATAGGAAGTGAATTGTATGCTATGATCAATTTGACACTTGATAATTGTTTTGAGATATTAGAGGTGGTAATATTAGAGTCATGCTAGTTGGGTGATTATGAATTTAAAGAATGCTTGTGTTGAAGTTTGTGATTCTCGTAGCATGCACGTATGGTGAACCGCTTTGTGATGAAGTTGGAGCACAATATTATTTATTGATTGTCCTCCTTATGAGTGGCGGTCGGGGACGAGCGATGGTCTTTTCCTACCAATCTATCCCCCTAGGAGCATGCGCGTAGTACTTTGTTTTTGATGACTTGTAGATTTTTTGCAATAAGTAAATGAGTTCTTCGTGACTAATGTTGAGTCCATGGATTATACACACTCTCACCCTTCCACCATTGCTAGCCTCTCTTGTGTCGCGCAACTTTCGCCGGTACCATGCACCCACCATATACCTTCCTCAAAACAGCCACCACACCTACCTATTATGGCATTTCCGTAGCCACTCCGAGATATATTGCCATGCAACTTTCCACAGTTCCGTTTATATGACGCGCATCATTATTGTCATATTGCTCTTTGCATGACCATGTAGTTGACATCGTATTTGTGGCAAGGCCACCTTCATAATTTTCATACATGTCACTATTGATTCATTGCATATCCCGGTACACCGCCGGAGGCATTCATATAGAGTCATATCTTGTTTAAGCATTGAGTTGTAATCTTGAGTTGTAAGTAAATAAAAGTGTGATGATCTTCATTATTAGAGCATTGTCCCAGTGAGGAAAGGATGATGGAGACTATCATTCCCCCACAAGTCGGGATGAGACTTCAGACTTTATAAGAAAAAAAGGCCAAAAAGGCCCAAAAAAGGAAAAAAAGAAAAAGAAGAAAAGAAGAAAAGAAAGAGAAAAAGGAAAAAAGGAAAAAAATGAAATGAGAGAAAAAGAGAGAAGGGACAATGCTACTATACTCTTTACCACACTTGTGCTTCAAAGTAGCACCATGATCTTCAT
Source organism: Triticum dicoccoides (assembly GCF_002162155.2). Taxonomy (NCBI): domain Eukaryota; kingdom Viridiplantae; phylum Streptophyta; class Magnoliopsida; order Poales; family Poaceae; genus Triticum; species Triticum dicoccoides. The sequence goes on from NC_041387.1 coordinate 403,468,296, forward strand.
GATAGAGAGTCTCCTATGTTGTCACTTTCATATACTAGTGGGAATTTTTCATTATAGAATTGGCTTGTATATTCCAATGATGGGCTTCCTCAAAATGCCCTAGGTCTTCGTGAGTAAGCGAGTTGGATGCACACCCACTTAGTTTCTTTTATTGAGCTTTCATACATTTATAGCTCTAGTGCATCCGTTGCATGACAATCCCTACTCACTCACATTGATATCTATTAATGGGCATCTCCATAGCCCGTTGATACGCCTAGTTGATGTGAGACTATCTTCTCCTTTTTATCTTCTCCACAACCACCATTCTATTCCACATCTAGTGCTATGTCCATGGCTCACGCTCATGTATTGCGTGAAAGTTGAAAAAGTTTGAGATTACTAAAGTATGAAACAATTGCTTGACTTGTCATCAGGTTTGTGCATGATTAAATACTTTGTGTGATGAACATAGAGCAAGAGCCAGACTATATGAATTTTTAGGGATAACTTTCTTTAGCCATGTTATTTTGAGAAGACATGATTGCTTGATTAAGTATGCTTGAAGTATTACTATTTCTTATGTCAATATGAACTTTTATTTTGAATCAATTGGATCTGAACATTCATGCCACAATAAAGAAAATTACATTGAGAATTATGCTAGGTAGCATTCCACATCAAAAATTCTGTTTTTAGCATTTACCTACTCGAGGACGAGCAAGAATTAAGCTTGGGGATGCTTGATGCGTCTCCAACGTATCTATAATTTTTGATTGTTCCATGCTATTATATTACCCGTTTTGGATGTTTATGGGCTTTACTTTACACATTTATATCATTTTTGGGACTAACCTACTAACCGGAGGCCCAACCCGTATTGATGTTTTTTTTGCCTATTTCAGTGTTTCGAAGAAAAGGAATATCAAATGGAGTCCAAACGGAATGAAACCTTCGGGAGCGTGATTTTTGGAACGAACGTGATCCAGAGGACTTGGAGTGCAAGTAAAGAAGCAATCGAGGCGGCCACGAGGGTGGAGGGCGCGCCCACCCCTACTGGGCGCGCCGCTATCTCGTGGGCCCCTCGGGCGTCCACCGACCTCCTTCTTCCTCCTATATATACCCACGTACCCCGAGAACATCAGAGGCGACCACGAAAAACTATTTCCACCATCATAACCTTCTGTATCCACGAGATCCCATCTTGGAGCCTTCGCCGAAGGTGGAATCAACCACGGAGGGCTTCTACATCAACACCATAGCCCCTCCGATGAGTTGTGAGCAGTTTACCACAGACCTTTGGGTCCATAGTTATTAGCTAGATGGCTTCTTCTCTTTTTTGGATCTCAATACCATGTTCTCCTTGATCTTCTTAGAGATCTAATCGATGTAACTCTTTTTGCAGTGTGTTTGTCGAGATCCGATGAATTGTGGGTTTATGATCAAGTTTATCTATGAGAAATATTTGAATCTCCTCTGAATTCTTTTATGTGTGATTAAGTTAACTTTGCAAGTCTCTACGAATTATCTGTTTGGTTTGGCCTACAAGATTGATCTTTCTTGCAATGGGAGAAGTGCTTAGCTTTGGGTTCAATCTTGCGGTGTCCTTTCCCAGTGACAACAGGGGTAGCAAGGCACGTATTATATTGTTGCCATCGAGGATAAAAAGATGGGGTTTATATCATATTGCATGAGTTTATCCCTCTACATCATGTCATCTTTCTTAATGCATTACTCTGTTCTTTATGAACTTAATACTCTAGATGCATGCTGGATAGCGGTCGATGTGTGGATTAATAGTAGTAGATGCAGGCAGGAGTCGGTCTACTTGTCACGGACGTGATGCCTATATACATGATCATGCCTAGATAATCTCATAATTATTCGCTTTTCTATCAACTGCTCGACAGTAATTTGTTCACCCATCGTAATACTTATGCTATCTTGAGAGAAGCCAGTAGTGAAACCTATGGCCCCCGGGCCTATCTCTTATCATATAAGATTTCAATCTACTTTTATTTGCATCTTTACTTTTCCAATCTATATCATAAAACGCCAAAAATATATTTATCTTATCATACTATCTCTATCAGATCTCACTTTCGCAAGTGGCCGTGAAGGGATTGACAACCCCTTTATTGCGTTGGTTGTGAGTTCTTTGTTTGTTTGTGTAGGTGTGTGGGACTTTTGAGGAGCCTCCTACTGGATTGATACCTTGGTTCTCAAAAACTGAGGGAAATACTTACGCTACTGTGCTGCATCACCCTTTTCCTCTTGAAGGAAAACCAATGCAAGATTATGACGTAGCAGGTATCCCCAATATTGGTCCATCTCTCCCATCCTATTGTTCTTATGACTTATGTCTCCTCACTTTTATCTCAATCATGCGCGCATGCACACAGCCC
>NC_041387.1:403470757-403480000 GCF_002162155.2 Triticum dicoccoides
CACCCCCACCTTGAATCTCTCTCTTCTTTCATGCACATGACATCGGCAGCCCAATTTATCTTTTCTTTCAAAGAAAAAATGGATCTCTATTTTATTTTTCTATATAAGAATAAGAATGCTAGGTCCAATTTATGTTTTCCCTTCTAACTAAATATATTACTTTTATATTATTATAAATTATTATTATCATATATTTAATATATATATATATATATTTAAAAAATCCCACGTCTTATTAACTTATAAAAATAAATATTTAACAGAAGTCGGCAAGCCTGGTTGTTTTTTACTCTAAGGCAAAGAAAATGCTGGTGATTGCATACACAAGCTTGCTATGATTTAAGGACCAATGTAACAATAACGCGCTCATTTTTCTTTTGAGCAATAACATGCTAATTATCTAATTTTAGTATATAATCAAATGCCCACCTCCAGTTTATCTTTTGAAAATATTGCTCTGTCCAACTCAACATTATATTTACAACAAGCCCAACAAATTCGCGTATTTCAATAAAGTGCAAATGGTATGTGATTCCTTAGAAAAAAATAAATGGGCCAAATAGACACTACATTATTTGTTCCCCCAGCCGAGCAAATCGAATGTAAATTATTAAAAGCATGGTTGAATATATGCCACTTTTTTTGCAGGCCGACATGTGGGTCAATGGGTCGAAGCCTACGCAAGGCGTTGTCAACTTAGTCGACAAATGATTTTAACATCCATAGCCATTGGATTTACATCCAACGGTCAGCATGCATATTCAATCCCACGTCTTTTTCCTCCAGCACCATCGGGACCGCCTTCTCCCGCCTCAGGTGGCTAACGTCTCTGCTTAGTATGCCTAGCTACAAAGCGCTACCCCACCACCGGCCAGGCCATCCCTCCACCCCTCCACACCTCCTATTATTTTTGTGTACTTCAGCCTCACACCACACCAGAACTAGTTAGCCATCTTATTCCTCTCTGTCTGTGACTCCACTTCCGCGTCTTCCCATCTCCGGCTTGTTCCGGCCCGAGGCGTCGCCGTTATCCACCACCTTGGTGTGCTCGGGGCGGCATCGTCAACATGGTCAACAAACGAGAGTCATCGAAGAGTACAACATGTGGAGAGGTTTGACCATGCGGACGTGATACGTCTCCAATGTATCTATAATTTTTCATTGTTCCATGTGTTATATTATCATTTTTGGATGTTTTACAATCATTTCATAGTCATTTTATATCATTTTTTGGTACTAACCTATTGTCATAGTGCCTAGTGCCACTTGTTGTTTTCTACATGTTTTTTACATCACAGGAAATCAAAACCAAATGGATTCCAAACATATCGAAACTTTTTGAGGATTTTCTTGGGCCAGAAGACATCCAGTGGGCCAGGAACGCACCTAAGGGGAGCTCCGAGGGGAGCACAACCCACCAGTGCGTGCCTGGGGGCCCATGCGCTCCCCGGTGGGTTGTGCCCTCCTCGTTGGCCTCCCGCACTGCCTATTTGCTCTGTAAATACCCCAATATCCAGAAACCCTAGGGGAGTCGATGAAAATCAATTCCAGCCGCCACAAGTTCCAGAAACACCAGATCCAACACCATCTCGAAGGGGTTCATCATGTCCATTGGTGCCTCTCCAGTGATGCGTGAGTAGTTCTTTGTAGACCTATGGGTCCGTAGTTAGTAGCTAGATGGCTTCCTCTCTCTCTATCTTGATTATCAATACAATAGTCTCTTGGAGATCCATATGATGGAAGTCTTTTTGTGGTGTGTTTGTTGGGATTCGATGAACTTTGAGTTTATGATCAGATATGAGTTTTTATCCATGAAAGTTATTTGAGTCTTCTTTGATCTCTTATATGCACGATTGATTATAGCCTTGTATTTCTTCTCCGATATTTGGGTTTTGTTTGGCCAACTTGATCTATTTATCTTGTAATGGGAAGAGGTGCTTTGTGATGGGTTCGATCTTACGGTGCTTGATCCCGATGACAGAAGGGGAAACGACATGTATGTATCGTTGCTATTAAGGATAACAAGATGGGATCTATTTCTAAATAAATAGATCTTGTCTACATCATGTCATCGTTCTTATTGCATTACTCTGTTTTCCATGAACTTAATACACTAGATGCATGTTGGATAGCGGTTGATGTGTGGAGTAATAGTAGTAGACGCAGGAAGGAGTTGGTCTACTAATCTTGGATGTGATGCCTATAGAATGATCATTGTCTGGATATCGTCATGATTATTTGAAGTTCTATCAATTGCCCAATAGTAATTGATTTCCCACTGTTTGCTATTTTCGTCGAGAGAAGCCACTAGTGAAACCTATGGCCCCCGAGTCTCTTCTCATCGTATTTGCCTTTGCGATCTATTTTCCTTTACTTTTATTTTCAGATCTATTAAACCAAAAATACCAAAATACCTTGCTGCAATTTATTTGTTCCGCGGTCTACATATCCTATCTATCACTTTTATCTCACGTTATTTGCCTATCTTGAGGCGTCGTACCCGAAAGGGATTGACAACCCCTTTAACACGTCAGGTTGCGAGTATTTGTACTTGTGTGTAGGTGATGTTTACATGGTGTGAGGAGATTCTCCAACTGGTTCGATAACCTTGGTCTCATCACTGAGGGAAATACCTACCGTCGCTATACTGCATCATCCCTTCCTCTTTGGGGAAATACCGACGTAGTTCTAGCAGACATCAAAAGGAATTTCTGGCGCCGTTGCTGGGAAGGATCTTCAACATCAACCAGGTTCCTAATCACAAATCTCATCTCCTCGCAATTTACATTATTTGCCATTTGCCTCTCATTTTTCTCTCCCCCACTTCACAAAAATTTGCCGTTTTATTCACCCTCTTTTTCGTTTGCCCTTTTCTCTTCAGATCTCATGTTTGCTTATGTTACCGTGTGTCTTCTATTTGCTTGCATCTTCGCTTGCTAAGAAACTATTGATATGTATCCTCATCCACTTGCTAATCTTTTCAAAAGATACAATTATGATGAACCAATTGCTAGTGATTTGAGTGTACTAGATTATCTTTATGAAGTTTTGCTTGAGATTCGTAAATCTGAAAATTATGATGAAGAATTTGATGAAGTGATTCATGGTAGATCCTTGAATGAAAATCATGATTGCAATGATTTTACTATAAATTCTATTAATGTTAATTGTGCTAATACTATTCAAAACCCCAAGCTTGGGGATGCTAATTTTGCTATGTCCACTATTTGTTGCAATGACCATGATTGGGGTCATTCTTCTTATGATCTTGAAAATTTATTTAAGCCTCATGATGAATATGTTTGCGATAATATTGAAAGTGGGTTTGGAAGAGTGTCAACGTTAGATAAAAATAATCCCACATATTTGGAGAGCGTTCAATCTTATGAAATTTTTGATAAAGTGGACTTGGAGAGGTCATTACTTTATTTGATGATAATCCCACTATATTGGAAGAGTGTCAACTTTGCATGCATGTGGATCATGTAGAAAATATGTTATATGGTAGCTATATTTTTGAATTTGAATATGATCCCACATATAATTATTATGAGAGAGGAAAATATTGTGGTATAAATTTTCATGTTACTAATTTACCTCCCGTTATGTTGAGATTGCTTTTGTTTCTTTCTTCCTCTTTGCACATGCCAAGTTCTTATTGTCTTGATAATTTGTTCTCTTATAAAATACCTATGTATAGGAAGTATGTTAGACTTAAATGTGTTCGTCACATGTTTTATGATGCTCTCTTCGTGTTTCAATTACTATATTCATGTGAGCATCATTGAAATCTTATGCCTAGCTAGGGGAGTAAAACGATAGCGCTCGTTGGGAGCCAACCCAACTTGTATCTTTTTGCTTTTTAGTTTTCTTACTGTTTTCAATAAAATACACAATTATTCCTCTGATTAGATGTGTTTTTGTGGTCTAAGTTAGTGTTTGTACTCACAAAATTATTTTTGTGGTCTAAGGCCTTTGGGATGATTTGGGTGTGAGTTGATTTGATCTTCTTGAAAAATAGAAACTTTTGTGCTCACGAAATTATTTTTCATTTTTATCAGAAGAGTGATTTTGAGTTGATTCTTTTTGAAGAAGATTAATAAACAAATTTCTCACGTCAACCTATTTTTTAGAATTTTTGGAGTTACAGAAATATTCGAAATAGTCAGATTGCTACACACCATTCTGTTTTTGACACATTGTGTTTTCTTTGCGTTGTGTGCTCGTTTAAATGGTTCTATGGTTTTCTTTGATGAGTTTTTGCCATAGAAAAGTTGGAATATAGTAGATATAATGCAAAAAGAAAATATGAATAGGTTTGCAACAGTACTTATAGTGGTGGTTTGCTTTCTTATACTAACAGATCTCACAAAGGTTTTGTTGAGTTTTGTGTGATTGAAGTTTTCAAGTTTTGGGTGATCTTATGATGGATGAAGGAATAAGGATTAGCAACAGGCTAAGCTCGGGGATGCCCGAGGCACCCCAAGATAATATTCAAAGAAATAACAGGCAACTAAGCTTGGCGATGCCCCCAAGTGGCATCCCCGCTTTCTTCTAACAACCATCGGTATTTTACTTGAAGCTATATTTTTATTCATCACATATTATGAGTTTTGCCTGGAGCGTCTTGTATGATATGAGTCTTTGCTTGTTTTGCTTTCTGTTTTAAGTCTTGAATCCTTGCTTAACACACCTTTTTGAGAGAGACAAAAATTATACTATGCTTGCTCCTATGCTTCACTTAAATTTTTAGAGCCGTGGATTTGCTCTAGTGCTTCACTTATATCTTTTTGAGAACGGTGTGCTTTCTTATTTTTGAAGAAATGCTCTCATGCTTCACTGAGGTTTATTTGGGAGTTAGTAAAATATTTAAGAAGTTTTCTCTTGCTTCACTTAGATTATTTTGAGAGAAAGAAAAATTATGCTCATGTTCTTCACTTATATTTGTTTGAGCTTATCAAAAGCAACATATGAAAATAGTCCCAAAGTGACTGATATCCAAGTAGGATATAATAAAAACTTTCATGAAGATCATTGGACAAAATAAACTTGATTCTTAGTAATGGTTTTGAGATATGACAATATGATATGTGAGTCATGTTGATGAGTAATTGTGCTTTAGTAAGAATATTCATGGTAAGATTTGTGATTCCCTATGCAAGCACGAAAGTCAGTAGTTATGCAATGAAATTTATATCCTACTTGTGGTGCATTATTCGGTGTTACTTATGCTTAATTCTTGGGTACGAGATTTTTTGCTTTTTGGTTGGTCGCTTCTCAATCTTTTTGCTAGCCTTCATTTTGAACTAAGTATGATAACTACTTGTGCATCCAAAACCCTCTAAACCAGTTTTTCCATATGACTCCACTATACCTACCTATATGCGGTATTTCCACGCTGTTCTAAGCAAATTTACATGTGACATATCTAATTTTCAAAATAAATTTCTCTTTTGTGTGCTCTACCGCTCGCGAGGCGGTGAGGGGTGGCCAATATTTTCCATGCTAGATGTGTTATTCTCACGATGAGTGTTTATTCACTTGTCATTGCATGAGAGTACGGCAAAGGTATTAGGGATGCCTAGTCCCGAAATGAAACTGAATTTATTTTATGTTGTAAAATAATAAATTCCTTGGAAAGTGTTGGTATGGAGGGCACCCGTGGATACGGACAAGCCATGGAAAGTGAAAGTAATGGTAAAAAAAGGAATAAACTTTATTTTCTGTTTCGGAACCGCCTATGATGTATCTAGCATGGGAAGTGTTGGGAGCTCTAAGTTGTTTTCGTTGGTGGGAAAAGTATGCCTCTCAAAAATATTTTTATCTCTCAATTTAAGCTATGAACTCTGGCACCTCTACAAATCCCTACTTCCCTCTGCGACGGGCCTTTCTTTTACTTATGCAATTTTTATTTTTGAATTTGAGTCTCCATCTTCTCTTATAAAGCAGCAACTAAGGGGCACTATGATCGTATTTGAGCATGGGTGTAGCTAATATTCAAATGTGTTTCATGAATGGATCAATGATTGAGCATAATGGGCTAGGGATAACCGACTTTAGTGTTGATATTTTGAAAGACATGGGTGCTTGTTGGTATGCTTGAGTATTAAAGTCTTCATGTGAAAACTAGACTATTGCTTTGAACCATATAAAATTCCAAATGTCCATGCAATAAACAAAAGAAATGTGATGAACATGTTAGGCAGCATTCCACATCAAAAATTCTGTTTTTATCATTTACCTACTCGAGGACGAGCAGGAATTAAGCTTGGGGATGCTGATACGTCTCCAAAGTATCTATAATTTTTTTTATTGTTCCATGTTGTTATATTATCATTCTTGGATGTTTTACAATCATTTTATATCATTTTTTGGTACTAAACTATTGACATAGTGCCCGGTGCCAGTTGTTATTTGCTACATGTTTTTTACATCGCAGGAAATCAATACCAAACGGAGTCCAAACGCATTGAAACTTTTTGAGGATTTTTTTTCGGCCAGAAGACATCCAGTGGGCCAGGAACGCACCTGAGGGGAGCTCCAAGGGGAGCACAACCCACCAGGGCGCGCCTGGGGGGCCAGGCGCGCCCCGGTGGGTTGTGCCCTCCTCGTTGGCCTCCCACACCGCCTCTTTGCTCTATAAATACCCCAATGTTCCAGAAACCCTTGGGGAGTCGACGAAAATCAACTGCAGCCGCCGCAAGTTCCAGAAACACCAGATCCAATCTAGACACCGTCTCGGAGGGGTTGATCATGTCCATTGGTGCCTCTCTGATGATGCGTGAGTAGTTCTTTGTAGACCTACAGGTCCGTAGTTAGTATCTATATGGCTTCTTCTCTCTCTCTCTCTCTCTCTTGATTATCAATACAATGGTCTCTTGGAGATCCATATGATGTAAGTCTTTTTGTGGTGTGTTTGTTGGGATCCGATGAACTTTGAGTTTATGATCAGATCTGAGTTTTTATCCATGAAATATATTTGAGTCTTCTTTGATCTCTTATATACATGATTGATTATAGCCTTGTATTTCTTCTCCGATATTTGGATTTTGTTTGGCCAACTTGATCTATTTATCTTGTAATGGGAAGAGGTGCTTTGTGATGGGTTCGATCTTACGGTGCTTGATCCCAGTGACAGAAGGGGAAACGACATGTATGTATCGTTGCTATTAAGGATAACAAGATGGGGTCTATTTCTAAATAAATAGATCTTGTCTACATCATGTCATCGTTCTTATTGCATTACTCCGTTTTTCCATGAACTTAATACACTAGATGCATGCTGGATAGCGGTCGATGTGTGGAGTAATAGTAGTAGATGTAGGCAGGAGTCGGTCTACTAATCTTGGACGTGATGCATGTATAATGATCATTGCCTGGATATTGTCATGACTATTTGAAGTTCTATAATTTGCCCAACAGTAATTGTTTTCCCACCGTTTGTTATTTTCCTCGAGAGAAGCCACTAGTGAAACCTACTGCCCCAGGGTCTCTTCTCATCATATTTTCCTTTGCGATCTATTTTCCTTTGCTTTTATTTTCAGATCTATTAAACCAAAAATACAAAAATACCTTGGTGCAATTTATTTGTTTCGCGATCTATTTATCCTATCTATCACTTTTATCTCACGTTATTTGCCTATCTTGAGTCGCCGTACCCGAAAGGCATTGACAACCCCTTTAACACGTCGGGTTGTGAGTATTTGTTATTTGTGTACAGGTGTTGTTTATGTGGTGTGAGGAGGTTCTCCTACCGGTTCGATAACCTTGATCTCATCACCGAGGGAAATACCTACCGTCGCTATACTGCATCATCCCTTCCTCTTTGGGGAAATACCGACGTAGTTCTAGCAGACATCAGGACGCACGAGGTACATAGACGCACGCATGCAACTACCTCCTTATTACGCGAAAAATAATTATTCCTCCCCTAACAGCTGGGACCCACCAGCTATATCTTTGCATGCAAGGAAGTGCCTCCTTATTATGCAGAAAAAAATGCCCCCCTGACAGCTGGGACCTAGTAGCTACATCTTCGCACGCAAGGAAGTGCCTCCTTATTACGGACAACCCCTCCCCCCCCTGATAGTTAGGACCCACCAGCTATATCTATGCACGCAAGGAGGCTGACATGTGGGCCAATAGGTCGAAGCCTGCGGAAGACATTGTCAACCTACTCAACAAATGATTCTAACATTTGTAGTTGTTGGATGTACATCCAACGGCCGGCATGCGTCTTCAATCTCTCGTCGCTTCCTTCAGCACCGACGGGACCTCCTGCTCCCACCAGCGGCGTTGCTTCGCACACCTACTGTGAAGCGCTACCCCCACCCCCGATCAGGCCATCCATCCACCACTCCACCCCTCCTGTTATTGTCCATCAACTGCAGCCCCGGGCCGCACTGGTAACCCACACGTATAGGTGATTGTAATAGTTTTTGAGGGTAGAGTATTCAACCTAAATTTATCGTTTTGACACAAGGGGGGGCCAAAGAATATTTGCATGTATTAGCAGCTGAGTTGTCAATTTAACTGTAATGCCCCGGATTCGATGCGCCAGATGTCTGCTAGTTTTTCGCCGTAGTTGCCATGTCATTTGCTTGCGTGTTGCATTTTATCATGTCATCATGTGCATTTCATTTTGCATGCGTGTTCGTCTCATGCATCCGAGCCTTTTCCCCGTTGTCCGTTTTGCGATCCGTCACTCCTATGCCCTCCGGCGTCCCCCTTTTTGTCTCTCGTTGTGACCGGGTGTTAAACATTCTCGGAATGGACCGAGTCTTGCCAAGCGGCCTTGGTATAACACCCGTAGACCGCCTGTCAAGTTTCGTGCCATTTGGAGGTCGTTTGGTACTCCAACGGTTAATCGGGTAACCGTAAAGCCCCTCTCTCTTTGTAGCCCAACACCCCTTCCAAAGTGGCCCAAAGCCCATCTAACTCCACTCCATGCTCTCGGTCGTTCGATCACGATCGCGTGCCCGAAAACCGCTCCTCATTTGGACTCTCCTAACTCCCTCTACCTATAAAAACGTCCTCCCCGTCCATTTTCGCAGATCAAACCCTAGTTTTCCCCTCCGCCTCCGCCCTCCCGCGAATCGCAGGCCGCCATGTGTCCCCGTCGGCCTCTCTCTCTCCTCCCGCCGCCGCTGGCCCGCCCGAGCCCGTGCGGGGCCCGCCGAAGCCCATCGTGGCCCGGGTCGGCCCGAGATCCTCCGCCGCCCGCGCCGCCACCGGCTCGCTCCG